>NC_137101.1:25463074-26063074 GCF_949357685.1 Gobio gobio | reverse complement strand
CATAATGGCCAACCACAGAAACAAACAAGGACATAATCAGAAACCAAGGAAACCGAAGCTAAACAGAGTGGGGGAACAGGAACTAAACAGAATATAAAAATAAGAGTCCACATTACAGAACGTAAACCTGACAATTCCATTTTCTGCTTTTTTCTGTATATTTGTTTCACCACATAATATTGTTGGCTGTGCCACATGATTTTGATTTGGCAGACACATTTTTTTCAAATACTAAATAAGTGCAGTTGTTTTATCTTTTTCTTTTCTAAGAAATAATAATAAAAGATTATGCCAAACCGATTTGTTTTATTTTCAAGAACTTTATTCTTTTAATAAGGATTTTTTTCTTTATATCAGGGCATTTGCATCACCCAAATAAAAAATAAAAATTTTTACGACTTTGTCCCCCGAAATTATATGTTAAATCAGAAATTATCAAAACTTGGTATCATAGAAAATGTGTATTCAAATCACTGAATGTGTGAATTGTATTTTTAATGCATTATGAACATTTTGTGTTTACCTGGTGGAAGAAATAAAGTTCCTCGTACTCCTTTCTCCCTGACGTTCACCCTCTGCACACCTGGTGCAACGTACCAGCGTTCTGTGGCACTAGTTGCCAGGGGTGTTGTCTCGCTGAATCCTTGCGATAGATGCCCACTGTATACTGAAACGTGAATTACCATTGGTGTAAGAACATTTGTCTTACGCAACCTTGAATGAAAAAGACCGGAAGGAAAGATTAATAGAGTGATGACGTTCAATAAGACTTACATCCTACAATTTTCGATTCACGCAAAAATGGGAATTTAAACTTTGTGAGAGAAACAGCAATAAACACACCATGAGATTTTGCTAGTCTAAGTCAAATATGTCCTTGCTGCAGCCTGTATCGCAATGATGTACTCGATTAAATCCAATACGTACTAGTGAACTCGTGATTTTTCACCAAACCAGGTTATGGTTAGGGTGTAGGGTAGGATTAGGGGTTAGTATTTGTTTTAGCATTGTGTAGGAAATCAGCACAGTGATTGACATCAGTGATGGCGGAATTTGCACTGCACTGCTTTGAAAAAATAAATAATAAATTCTGCGGTGAGAACAGTTTCATCTTAGTTACCTGAGTCCAGATCGACTTCCTGGTATGGGCTTCATGCTCCATAGCAACCCCATCTGTTCTGTGCCTTTATAGGTGCCTCCCAAACTTTCATCTTTTGCCACTACATTTCAACAGGATATATACACATTATGTCATTCATGCACACTGCAACAATGTTTTATTTTATTATTTTCTAGATAATTTTACTCTGCAAATAGATACGTTTGTGAATTCCGTGATAGTATATTTTTATGCCCAGCTGGAAAGTCCAGCTTCATATGGTCTCAAGTTGGTCGAAGCAGGTTATTTATCATTGTCCAAGGTAGTTTAGGTAGTTATCTGGCCAGGCTTTTGTATGGTGGTGTATGTTGGTAAGGACTCTTTTTACTGTGGTACCTTTTCTAAGGGTCATGCATTAGACTGTACCACGCACCTGTAACTGTTCCGTGTTCATCACTGATGTAGTGTCCAAACGCCTCCCAGAAGTCCTTGTCTTCTGACTGATGTAGACAGTATATCGTCACCTCTTGATTTGGCAGTAAATTCACTATGACAATCTGAAACTTTTCGTCCACCAGCCCTCGACTGGGCTGCACAGTCAGCAGAGGACATGTCCCCTTCTCAGTGCTCACAGTCCTATACAGAATGAAATGAGAGATTGAAAAGTGTCTGAACAATGTCATGTATTCTCTAATAAGTTGCATTGTTGTGCAGAATAGAACAGAATGATCTTTAATGTCATTATACACAGGTACAATGAAACTCTATTTGGCTTCTGTAATTAAATAAATAAATAAAAATAAGAGTAATACTCATAATTATTAAATAAATATCAATAAAATAAGTAAAAACAGTACAAAAACCATCTGTTTCTTCTCACTGCACTGTGAAAGAGGTGTAATGGAAGGCACAGCTCTCGCACAGAAGCCTGTCAGTCTGTTAGTTCTGAATTTTAATGTTCTGAACCGTTTTGATGTCCTGAACCGGGCAGAAATTCAAAGATGGAGTAGCCATACACTTCCACTGACATATTGGTTTAAATTAGTGGTCAACAAGGAATTTCTGAATGATTGATATATAAAGTGGAGTTTGCATGTTCTCCCTGTGACTGCGTTAGTTTCCTCCGGGTGCTCCAGTTTCCCCCAGAATCCAAAGGCACGCTGGTTAGGTGATTTGGAGAGTTAAAATTGCCTGTAGATATTTGAGTGAGTGTGTGAGAGCCCTGTGTTGGACTGGCCACCTGTCCAGGGTGCTTTCCCATGCCTTCGGCCTAGGATATTGGGATAGGCTCCAGCCCTATGTCCCTTCAGAGGTATTGAAAAGATCTGACTCACAAAACATTTATAAATTGGGCATCGCTATCAGAAGATTGCCACGTAGAGCTACAGTGGATGATACGATTTTCAGCAAATAATGTTGTTTCGCGAATTTTTTTTTATTGTTCTTTACACAATATGGCTTCCGAAAACTTGAGCTGCGTCCGAAATCGAATGCTTCTCTACTATATAGTATATGAAAAACAGTACGCCAACAGAGTAGTATGTCCGAAAACAAACAAAAAAGTTAAAAAAAAAGAAGATGAAAAGTCCCCGGATGACCTACTACTTCCGGCAAGAATCTGAAGTGTGCATTCGATGGACACTTTACTGTCCCATGAGGCCACGGGAGAGAATTTATGAATGACACATGAGGTAGGTCACATGATAATGACAACATGGCGGATGTAGTACGTCTGGATTACATTCATACTGCACACATTCATATATAGAACGTACTTTTTTTAACAGTTGCGAAGTACATTCAAATTCAAATGTAGTACCTACTCAGAGTATGCAATTTCGGACCAGCACGATCGGCATCACTTTTGTGATAGCTCTTCAGCTCTTTTTGAAGTTTAACATATTCATTCCCCATTTATTATCATGGAAAGGAAAAATCAAATCTATCACTTCATTCCAAAAAATAAAAATTGTAATAATGTTCAAATAAATTACATACATTTTGGTAGCTGTGGTCTGGTAAGCGCTTGTGAAATCAACCCCACCATGGTAACTATTCCCACAGCAACATTGCATATGCCATTGGCTGTTTTTAAAGGGATAGTTCACCCGAAAATGAAAATTACCCCATGATTTACTCACCCTAGAGCCATCATTCTTCTTTCAGACGAATACAATCAGAGTTATAATAAAAAAACATCCTGGCTCTTCCAAGCTTTATAATGGCAGCGAATGGAAAGCCAAAATTTTAATCTTAAAAAAGTGCATCCATCCATAATAAAAGTAATTCTTATTCACCCCCCCCCACCCCCACCTTCAAACGCATCACTTCAGAATGACTTTATTAACCCCCCTGAGCCGTGTGGATTACTTTTATAATGGATGGATACACTTTTATGAGCTTAAAATTTTGGGCAGCCGTTCACTGCCATTATAAAGCTTGGAAAAGTCAGGATATTTTTTAATATAACTGTCATATACACCTAGGATGGCTTAGGGCGAGTTAATCATGGGGTAATTTAAATTTTTGGGTGAACTATATCCCTTCAATAAACTGTGGTTACCATATTAGCCACAACTGTCTTTGAAAAAAATAAATGTAATAATTTTCAAAAAGGAGGTACCACGTTAATTTATGATTTTGCATTCGTTTATGGTTTTGACTTTAGAAATGTCTCTGTACCTAACAGGTGCCAACATGATGCAGTCCGATACGATACGATCAGATCAGGCGTTTCTTGATGATGGGGTTCAGATGATCACAACAGCGCAAGAACAGAAATGTCTGAAATAAACAGAAACAACAACAACCGATGATAGATCGCAGCGATCTTCACTTCCCGAAAACTTCACAACGTTACCACAATGGAAAACCACAGTTTAAACCATCAAACTTTTGGCAGGCGACATGTTCTCGGTGATGTTTATGCTAGACCCACCCGGAAGGAAGGAAGAGGAAGACTCGTGTTTTAATCCAAACTATTCAAATCTTATTTGGAATATATATGCTATATTTATCAGAATGTCGTAATCCCTGGCTGAGTGAGTGCAGCTCACGGGCTAATGTTGATGACGAAATGTTACCAACCTTTGACACAAATGTTTCTGCGCGTACAGCAGCAAAGGTCGTTCATAACTCTTTTAGAGACCATACATTTTCTACTGAATTACTTTTTACTTAGATCAATTCTAAAATCGTAATTTAGCATATCGAAGGGGGGAGACTATCCCCATAACCGCAACAAAAGCTCCACCGCCAAATTGAGGCAATAAAGAAAACACGTCTATAACATATGGGAACGTATGGAATAATCTGCACATTATTTAAATGACAACATGAAACGACTAGTTCCATACCACAAGGATGCCATTCCACTCCACGTGTATTCCTAGTTTATATTTCCGTCCAGTGTCGCGAAGCATCAGGCAACTGCACCCGGGATGCCAGATTGGGCAGAGAACCGCTACACTGCGCTGTGCAGTGCAGATGGACACCTTTTTGTTTTGAGAAGACTTGGGTGGCTTTAAAAAATGTAATGAAGTATACAATTTATTGTTTAAATGAATATTTTGTGTTTGATACAAATTAAGCTCAAATTGACCTTTATTTAAAAAAAAAAAATAAAAAAAAATAATCTGGGTTAAAGTTGCACTTTTTTTTTTTTACACTTTTTTTTTAATTAAAGAAGAGGAGTTTAATCCTTTGTAAATGTCCATAGTTCTTATTGCTTAGCGGTTTGAGAGTCCTTGTAAAGTTTCGAAATAAATCTTGTCAGCCTTGAAATGGGTGATATTGGGAATCCTATCAGACCATTTACATTTGTGTAGAACTTACCAAGTTATTTTCTAAGATTTATATAGGCTATCATTTTTGTCATAATAAAAAATAGCATCTCTTTTCTCTGTTAGTTTTGGTTCCACTTAACATATTAAATAAATATTCTACATCAATCCAAAAGAATTTAACATACATAGGCTACATTAGGCCTACATTATAAAAAAAGATGCAAAATAGCTTCAGTATCCATTTTTACAAAATACACAACACCAACAATCTTTTTAAAAACTGGTTTGTTGGATAAACTGTATGTATAATTTTAAAGTATATTTCATTAACTTTATTATTGACACAGTATTTGTTATTATAATTCCAAATCAATCCCCTTAATATTCTCAAAATGGTCATTCCAAAAGTATTTGTTTCGAAATGTTGCAGGGCAATGAATCAAACTCAAACGTATTATTGCATTTGCTTTCTTTAAAATCAAATCTTTCACTGATGCCTTGCAAAAGTCTTAAAAACCTGGTGGTATTGCATTGAATACAATACTATATTCTCTTGGAGATATTGGAGTACCAAATGTCTTTAAAAATGCAGTATATGTAAATAAATAGCCCTCTTCGTTTATTAATCGTTAGACCATTAGAATATAATTTTTAACCCAATTGTCGGAAGAAGATTGATTTATTCTTACATTTAAAGCTGCAGTCCTTAACTTTTTGCGCTCTAGCGGTTAATAAACAGAACTGCATGCGTCTTGCGGAAGAACATTGCAGTCGGAGCTCTCTGTTTATGTCTTTTTTTTCTTTTTCTTTTTTTTCCACAAACGCATTGCTTCAGAATGACTTTATTAACCCCCGGAGCCTTTTATAATGGATGGATGCACTTTTTTGAGCTTCAAATTTTGGGCAGCCGTTCACTGCCATTATAAAGCTTGAAAAAGCCAGGATAGTTTTTAATATAACTGTCATATACACATAGGATGGCTTAGGGTGAGTTAATCATGGGGTAATTCATTTTTTTGGGTGAACTATATCCCTTCAATAAACTGAGGTTACCTGTTATTAGCCACAACTGTCTTTGAAAAAGAAAAAAAACATGTCACAAAGGAGGTACCACGTTAAATTATGTCTTATTACAAGTTCAGAAAACTCAAAGAATATGCATTATGTGTGTAATTTATGTTTTATTATTTTTATAAACACCGATCAGGCATAACATTATGACTTAATATTGTGTTGGTCCCCCTTTTGCTGTCGAGGCATGGGCTCCACTAGACCCCTGAAGGAGTGCTGTGGTGTCTGGCACCAAGATGTTAGCAGTAGATCTTTAAGTCCTGTAAGTTGCAAGGTGAGGCCTCCATGGATCGGACTTGTTTGTTCAGCACTTCCCACAGATGCTCGATTGGATTGAGATCTGGGAAATTTGGAGGCCAAGTCAATACCTCAAACTCGTTGTTGTGCTCCTCAAAAAGCGTTCCTGAACCATTTTTGCTTTGTGTCAGGCCGCATTATCCTGCTGTAAGAGGCCACAGCCACCAGGGAATACCGTTTCCATGAAAGGCTGTACATGGTCTGCAACAATGCTCAGGTAGGTGGTACCTGTCAAAGTAACATCCACATGGATGGCAGGACCCAAGATTTCCCAACAGAACATTGGCCAAAGCATGACATTCCACTGGTTTGCCTTCTTCCCATACAACCTGGTGCCATGTTTTCCCCAGGTAAGCGACAGCGACAATTTGAGCTACAGTAGCTCGTCTGTTTAATCGGACTACATGGGCCAGCCTCAGCTCCCCAAGTGCATTCCGTTGAAAGTAAATTAAAAACTTTTCTCCTTAAGCTGGCCATCAGTAGAACACCTATCATCATGCAATCAATTAAAAAACACCACACAGATTTAAAACTGGTAAATGTAAAGAGGTTAAACTTAAAAGCTACCCAGCTGACACAATTATAGGTTTTTCTTTAATACACTGTTGAATTGAAGTAGAGGTGCTGCTGAAGAAATTTTAATGTCTTATTCCATGCGTCCTCTTGTGCATATGCGTGTGGTTTGGGTTGTCCACCCCATAGCATGACAACTGCAACAACAACACCAAAATGCATTCAGAGGTAAAACATCCATCTATAACTGGCATCAAGCCTATAAAACACATGAAATGAGACAGTAGATTATGCATGCATACCCTTCTGATTTGTCAACTGTAGGTTGAATTTAGTTGCACGGAAGTGAGGCGTGTACGGCGGTTCAATTAGATGACCAGACCCAGGATATGTCAGGACTTCCAACAAGTGCCGATTTCCTGCTTTCTCCATCGTCATCATAATCTGGGTTTAAAAGGTAAATATCAGGAATCTAAATCATGTCAGACAATTTGAATCAAATGTCATACTTTTTTACTAAAGCTTTTTAACAAATTAATGTTTAATTTTCCATTAAATAAATGGTACAAAAGTTCTTTCTAAGTTCAGTTCAGTTGTTTAACCTTCAAAAAAAAAAAGTCCTTTGTTATTTTTGCATATAATCCAAATTAAGGACATTTGAATACAGTTTCAAAAAGTTACTACAGTTCACTACTTTTTTCATTCTGTTTTATTGACTTTTTTCATTTCACTCAGTTTCATTTTTTTTCTCTATGGTTTCTCAGCATGTTTTTGTTTGTTGTCATATATACTCCTTTTTTGATTGGTTTGATTCACCTGTTCCTTGTTTAACTGTTTGGTTTCTCTGTGTGTATATGTAGCGCTCAGTTTGAGTTGTCATTTGTCTCTTCTCATTTATTTTTAGTTGGTTGTTATTCTCCTGCGTTCCTGCGTTTTTTCTCTCTCCTCTGCTCCTGCATGTTTATTTTTTGTTGTTGTTGTTGAATAATGACCAACTGTGACTGAAGAACGGACCTCAAAAAATTGATAAAGCAGCACCCTTCATAGCATCGCCTGTGAAAATCTCCCTTTATTGAAATACTCCTGCACAGTTCTGTGTGTTGGCAACATCTATGGGCAAAAAACCAGAGCCCACGGCCTGCTGAGTCTGACAAGGTAAGTGAGCCGGAATCTCTGTTCATCTCTGAGGAAGTGTTAATTGAGTTTGAGGCATGGAATAGAGTCCCGCCTATACTACCACCACTGAGGTTGTGCTGTACCAACAAGGAATGGTATGATGATTTGAAAGATATAATTCCCTAAAATCTCCAATCCCTGCTTTTCCCACCCAGTCTCAATTCTCATTTGTCACATCTGGTTCCACCCATGCTCTAAGTCTCCTTCGTCACGTATGGTCCTGCCTCCCAATCCATCCTCCTCCCTCCGTTCTGTTCCTCTGCCTTGCCTCCAATGGATCCCTTCAGTCCCTCAGCCTTCAGTTGCTCCGCCCAATTGTTCAGCTCCACCGTGGTCCGTCATCCCTCAGGTTCCCTTGTCCTGCTGGCTCTTTGATTCCTGTTTCTGTTGTTCCTGTGTTTCCTTTTTTGCTTCTATGGTTTCTCAGCATGTTTTTGTTTGTTAACTGCAGGCAATATAATATATGTAACTCACATCTTCAGCAGATTCAACTGCAGGGACAGCCTGATCATCACCAGCATTTACCAACAGAAGTGGACACTTTATTCTTCCAACCTGCATCCATTTAAAAAACAGACAACTGACATTACAAGAAAGTAAAATGAATAAAAACAAGCAAAACAGACTATATATCCACATATCCATATCAACATTTACTCACATCTACTTTGACTGGCGGGTCTGGGGGAGTCGAAAAGATATCTCTGTGAATTACCTGGTTTTCTTTATTCACATGTAGTTTATGTGTATTCCTGGAATAAAAATTTGTGTGCTTATCATTAGTAAAATAATTTACAATGAATTTTTAATGATTGTAATGATTTACTCGATTTTATGGTTGTTTAGTAGTGCAAAAAATAATGGCTAATTATTGGAATGATTTCAATTTCATTATCAGTGGCCCCATAATATATTTGAACCCTTAAGTCAAACTTAATTGTTTTTATAAATTCACATTGTATTTGATAAAAGTCCATCATTTACTTATCCTTAAGTCATCCTAGGTGTATATGACATTCTTCTTTCAGATGAATACAATCAGAGTTATATTAAAAAATGTCCTGGCTCTTCCAAGCTTTATTATGGCTAACTTTATAATGGTGTGTGTGTGTGTGTGTGTTACACAGGGTGTGTGTGATGCGTCAGTGCAGTAGTACTGGGATAGTAGTGCTTGTAGTTTAGTAGATACAGCATGCTGCATGCTACTTCTTGCTTGCTACACTCTGCTTACAGCTACTGCCACCGAATAGCCCTTGTGCAAGGGTGAAAAGAGGAGCCGAGTGCGTAAGTCCTCTTCTGTCAGTACACAGCCTCTCCACTGTCAAGACTCCTACAGTGCCTCCTTGCGGCCACACACGGAAACTGGGCCCTAGTGGACCCAGGCTGAACTGTAGGGGATCTCGGAGCAGCAGTGGGCCCCAGAGGCGCAGTGTGCAGGCCCACCAAGCAGTGGACATGTCCTGGCACTCACCAACCACAGCCCCAGCTATGGGTAAATAGTCCCACTGCCTTGTGAGGTAGCCTATAGAGGCAAAGGCTAAGGGAGCACACCCCTAAAAAAAACCCGTCAAAAGACCTCAACGTCGGAACAGGCGGAGGATGATGGCTGACTTAAGTGGAGCATCACAACGGCTGGAAAGGCGAATGAAGGCTGCAGCAGTGATGGGTTCCCAGTCGTCTTGGACTCCATGCCACTGGATCCTGACCCAGACGTGGCAAGGACCGTGTGGTGGTTGTCTGTGCACCAGCCTCCACACGTTAAACAACGGCACGCACAGGCATCCTCCACAAAGGGAATCCACCATACCACCCTGGGTAAAGGCCTATGGCGACCAGCAAGTGGCGACGGGGGGAGGGTTGTGTAGCCTGGAAGTCCCTAGTCATGAATTGGCACATCTAGGCTATGGGTGTCAGAATCAGTCGCTGGGCTCTTGCGAGTGCCTCATGACAATCCGCCTGGTGTTGGCCAACAACCAGAAAGCAACAGTAGTGAGTGCTTATGCCCCTACCCTCCGACATGGAAGAAAAATAAGCTTTTTACGCCTGCCTGGAAGAAACCCTGTCAAAAATCCCCAGGGAGGACAAGATCATCCTCCTTGGAGACTTTAATGCTAGGGTGGGCCGGGACCAACACCTCTGGAAGGGCACTATTGGCAAGGAGGGCATCAGTAACATCAACTCCAACGGAGTGCTGCTTCTGAGTAAGTGCGCTCAACCTCGTCATTACCAATACTCTCTATTGACAGAAAAACAAATTTAAAGGGGTGATGAACTGAGAAATCAACTTTCCCTTGAGCTTTTGATATTTAAAAGGTCATGGTAATATAAGAATATCCTGTAAGTTTCAGAGCTGAAAACTTCCGTGTTAGTCAAAGAAAAGCTTTTATTGACACCAGGCCCAGAAAACGAGAGCTCTCAGAATATGCGGACCTCTTACGTAATAGGACCTAGACGCCGCCTCTACAGATAAATATGCTTCTGTAGCCCCGCCCACCAACTCGTGAGCTAAGGAACGCGCTACCAAGCTATTTAAATGTGTTTATAAAGGGGAAGTGCATCTCCTCAGTTCACCCTCCGCCAATGCAACATGTCCATTTCCAATCATGATTTCTGGGCAGTGGTACTGCCTAGGTTAATAGTGAAATATTGAGAAAAAAGTCACAGACTGTCGCTAACCAATTATTGGATTGTTTTTTCACACATGCTTCTGACACCAATTATACTTATGCATCCCACAGGGGCGGACTGGGGCAAAAAAGTTGCCCTGGACTTTCTGGCACATAGCGGCCCGTCACACACAGTCTGCAAGACACCTCCCCATAAACCCACCAGCTCATTATGCACAGAGCAATTTTAACACCCCTTACTAACATAAAAAGATACAGGTATGGTATAGAAGACTTAGAATGTAGTGCAGAATGTGGACTGTTTTTATGGTGCCTTTTTAGTGGTTGTAGTATTTGTCCTTTCAGGAGCTTTCAACAGCCTTGAGTGCGCGATCACTTCCGGCGCTTGCGTAAACTACACCAGATCGTGTACAGACCTCACACACCGCTCAAGGCTGTTGGACATAGTGGTGTATTAGAGGTAAAAAGATATATAAATACTGTTCAGTTTCTTGCACAAACCGATCGTTTCGTGTCTTAAGACATCAATGTGTCGTCACGAGCCGCAGGGTTTAATTTGGATTTGTCTGTGCATGCGTTTTTTTTACTCTCATAGATTTTGTTACCATTTACATGCATTATACGACTGACAGACTGCAACGGTTGGACTTAAAAATCTTAATTTGTGAACCTTCAAGAAACAAAGTCACCTATATCTTGGATGCCCTGGGGATAAGCAGATAAACATCCAATTTTCATTTTTGGGTGAACTATCCCTTTAAAAAGTGTTGCACTACTTGGTTTCTGTAGTCAGTAAAATCCGCCTTCTTCGATTTGATTGGATATCTTAAACATTTTGACATTGACGAGTGCTTTTAGACCGCTGCACTGAGACTGAGCACAATAAATAGATTACAATTTTTGACTTAAGTGGGCAATGCAGGCAATTAATCTGGGCTGACAGGAGGATATAGGCCATGTAAATTTACTATAGTTCATTCTTCACATATATTTACATAGAAATGGGCCGGCCCTATCCACTATCCCCAGCATCTTAACTATGCTGGTACAGTATGTGGTCATTAATTTTTAAGTTTGAATTAAGTGCTCAAATTATGAGTCCACCCTGCATAATTGCAAAACACTTTATAACACCATAACATATTTTCTGGGATTTCTATGTCTCACTTTTTCATCTCCTTGAAGACTTCAAAGAGGGATTTATCAAAAGGAATCAGGTGACTTCCGTTGACACACACACAGCACTGGGGCTAAAAGATAATAAACAGAGACTGAACAAAATACCAATGTAAAAAAAATTGCATTCAAAGTGTAAAATTATGTGTGGGTCACCAACCCTTCTCCTGCAGAGTTACTGTCCTACTGTGTTCAGCTTTTACCCCAATCAAACACACCTGAACGCTAATCAAGGTGTTCAGGGTTACTCAAAAATTACAGGCAGATGTGGAGCAGTCTGCAGGATGGTTGTTCTCCAGGAGCATGGTTGGAGACCCCTGGTGTAGACCATGAAGCAAACCTTGATGACCTTGGAGTAGGCCACAATACCGAGTGTGATTATACTTCCAAACGACAGCCCAAGCACAGCCAGGTGATCTTTCTGTACCATTGGATGATTCTTCAGGATCTGGTATGCTTTCTACAGGAAAATGTATACACAAACATAAATGCACATTTACACATCTGTAAATACTAATCAACTGTTCACTGCACAATCCAATGTTGGGTGTGGGTTTGCATGCACTCAAACCCAATGGATACACTGGTTTTTGGGAGTTTGTTGTACCACTGAGAGGCAATGTTTATATACACTATATTGTATATAGTATTGGGAGATTCGGAAACCCCTCCAAATCATTGAATTCAGGTGTTCCAATCATGTCCATGGCCACATGTGTATAAAATCAAGCACCTAGGCATGCAGACTTCTTCTACAAACATTTGTGAAAGAATGGGTCGCTCTCAGGAGCTCAGTGAATTCAAGCGTTGTACTGTGATAGGTTGCCACCTGTGCAATAAGTCCATTCATGAAATGTCCTCACTACTAAACATTCCAAGGTCAACTGTTAGTGGTATTATTGTAAAGTGGAAGCAATTGTGAACAACAGCAACTCAGCCACAAAGTGATAGGCCACGTAAAATCACAGAGCAGGGTCAATGCATGCTGAGGCACACAGTGCACAGAAGTCGCCAGCTTTCTACAGAGTCAATAGCTACAGACCTTCAAACTTCGTGTGGCCTTCAGTTTAGCTCAAATCAGTGCGTAGAGAGCTTCATGGAATGGGTTTCCATGGCCGAGCAGCTACATCACCAAGTGCAAAGCCAAGCGTCAGATGCAGTGGTGTAAAGCATGCCACCACTGGACTCTAGAGCAGTGGAGACGTGTTCTCTGGAGTGACGAATCACGCTTCTCTGTATGGCAATCCGATGGACGAGTCTGGGCACCTGACTGCATTGTGCCAAGTGTAAACCCCGCGGCTCGTGACGACACATTGATGTCTTAAGACACGAAACGATCGGTTTCTGAGAGAAACCGAACGGTATTTATGCAAATATATCACCTCATATCAGACGAACGCTTTAGCTCTCCAGACTGCCATCACTTCCCGTAGGTGAGAGGTCAAAATAGCGGCCGGGTCATAGACATATACATAGAATCCTCATTAGTGCCTGCGTGGATCATGGCGTGGATCGCTCGAATGAGGAATCTACGTATACATATCTATGACCCGGCCGCTATTTTGACCTCACCAACGGGAAGTGATGGCAGTCTGCAGAGCTGAAGCGTTCGTCTGATATGAGGTGATATATTTGCATAAATACCGTTGATCGTTTTGTGTCTTAAGACATCAATGTGTCGTCACGAGCCGCGGGGTTTAATTTGAAGTTGTCTGTCCATGTTTTTTTACTCTAATAGAATTAGTCTCCATTGACAAGCATTATATGCAGGGGCGGAGCCAGACGATGTAAACATTCGGGGCTTAGTCCAAACCTAGGGGGTCCGGGGGCATACTCCCCCGGGGAGATTTTTTTCCCATTTACATCAGCTAAATGCACTATTTTTCAGGCTGTTTGAGATAATAGAATATAGTTCAGTATAAGTCTGCAAAAGTTGGTGCTTGTAGGTCCTACTGAAGTGGATATATCTGACTCTGAGTGTGAGGAAAAACTCATTTTGAGAAAACGGCCTTTAAAGTTTTATACTGTATAACTGCATACATTTCTATAAAACCCCCAACCTACAAACAAAATATATATATTCAGTTAATTAATATCAGTAGTGTATAATATTTAAAACACGTGGAAATTGATAAATGAATAAATTATTAATATCAAAAGCTATTAGAGAACTACCTTAAGAGAACTACCTTAACAAACACACATGTATAACACCAGTCACACACACTGCAGACGAACTGTCCCTGTTTGTTGTATATGTCCATCTATAACTATTTGAATCTAATTCTGACGGGGTTTCGTCGTCTTATCTGTTGTTGTTTACTTTTCTTTTTATTAGCTCTTGCTACTTGATCGTTTCTTTGAGCGTTTATGAGCCGATTTCAGCTTGTCTGCACTTTTTCTCTCAAGGCGGAGAATAAGCAAGCGGCAGCGCGTAACGAGAAATTCACATCGACCAATCAGATGTGGTTTTCGGCTGCAAACTTTCGCGGTTGGTTAGTTATATAAAGGAAATGCCCATATTTGGATTAGTCAGCGCTGTGTGTGAGACTGAGAGCTTTATAATGATACTAGGCATGACATGTTTCTGTGGATGGAGACGGCACGAGAGCTCGCGTTAGAATAACTTTGGATGATTTCAGGTAGAAATCTAAAGGCGCACGGTGACAAAATATAATGAAATAACCACCTTAATGTGTAATGTTGACATTTTTTTTTATTTTGACATGAAAGCTTACATGTTAAGGGAGCACACTGGCCCAAAATCTCAAAATTGACTGTTTTCACCTGTCGTGTCTCGCCTTATAAGTAACACCTAACGTTAACTCGCTAGCTAGCCAGCAATACAGTCATGTAACTCAAGTGCATTCACAAACCTGTAACACTTGTCCGCATTTCGTCTGACGCTAAATCTCTCTCTGGCCGGTGAGGTTTAGTGTTCCTTTTAAAAAATGTAGTTATGTCCATGTTAGCCCGCCAATCCCTGATGACAACGACGAAGAAGAAGATGTATATTCTTCTTCGTTAGTTTTTATTGGCAGTTGGCATTGGCAAACAAGCTGAGTGATGTGTGATACATTGCCGACCGCCACCACACACGGTAATAGAGCTTTTGTTTCATTTTTTGCCGCTCCAGTCTGAAAGACTGAGAGGAAATGAAACAACGTTTAAGTATTTTTTTTTTATTTAAACTAAAAGATTCGGGGCTTTTGACAAAACATTCGGGGCTTAAGCCCAATTAGCCCCCCCGCTCCGCCCCTGATTATATGAGTGACACACAGCAACGGTTGGAGTTAAAAATCTTAATTTGTGTTCTACTGAAGAAATGAAGACACCTACATCTTGGTTGCCATAGGGGTAAGCAGAAAAACATCAAATTTTCGTTTTTGGTTGAACTATCCCTTTAAGCTGTTCTCCCAAACTGGCCAAGCAAATGATCAACTGGTTTTAGCTGGTTGGTCAGCTGGTCTCCCTGACCATCTAAACAGCCTGACCATCTAAAAAAGTGACCTTTTTTTTCAGCAGGGCTGACCATTCACTATTTCAAATATTAGGTGCCATTATAATGATATAATCAATGTTGTTCACTTCACCTGTCAGGTAATGTTGTGGCTAATCAGTGTGCATTTATCGCATTTGCTTTGCGTCTCCTCTGGAAACACAGGCACAAAATAATGCCAGATCACATTAAATCTCATGTCAAGGTTAGCCCACATTGGGAGACTATCAAAAGTTCTAAATTACCTCAAAGTAAGAAAAATCAACCTCTTGCCATCTCTGCTCTTTTGGACCAAAGTAATCAAGTGCCATGGATGCAAAGCCACGCGATGCAAGCAGGGCAGAGCGGTACTCGATCAAACCACCACCTGCTCCCCACAGGTCCAGCACTCCTGGATATGGCCCAGGGCCTAAAAAAACACAGCAAGTCATTTTTAAACACAGGCAATTTTCATGACTTCTTTGACAAAAAATCTAATAGATATTTACCCCTAAAGATACCAGTAACACTTTATAATAATGCTCATTCATAAATAATTTATAAGTTATTAGTTAATGATGAACTAATCATTTACAAAACATGACTTTACCTTCATAAATTATTAAAAAGTGTTATGCTAATGATTTACAAATGTGTTGTAAGTTATCTTAAAAAAAAAGTAAAACATGAAATAATCAACCAGATCATTAGTAGATGGTTAATAAGTTATTAGTTAATTAATCATTTATAAATCACTGAAATATTTGTCAAAAGTTGTTTTAGTATCATTAAATCAATAAATGATGGTCAAAAATGAACAAAAATTTAAAATCCTTTTATTGATCAGCACAGACTTTGGTTTCTTAGTGGAGTGTCTGGGATCTAGTGATAATTTAAACTGGTTGGACCAGCACTTACATTGCAGTACAAACTACAAATTGTTCAACACATGTTATAGATTATGTGTAAACACATGAATAAATCATTTACAAATCTAATCTAAACCTAATCTAAGGTGTAAACTATTCTAGGTGGAATACTACAATATATAGGCTACTACAAATGATGTGCATATGTAAACAAGTCATTTACAACACTTTCTAAGCATCCCCCAAGTATTTATCATGTAAATGTTTCTCTTATCATTTATAGATATTCCTGTTACAAGTTATGTGTAACCTTATCTCATGTGCGTATTTGTATGTATAATGTCAATCCAGTATACATACATATGTACGTGCTTCTTAAAGGGTTAGTTCACCCAAAAATGAAAATTCTGTCATTAATTACTTATCCTCATGTCGTTCGACACCCGTAAGACCTCCGTTCATCTTCGGAACAGAAATGAAGATATTTTAGTTGAAATCTGATGGCTCTGAAAGGCCTCCATTGGCACAATGGCACGGTTCACTCTCAAGACCCTTAAAAGGTACTAAAGACGTTGTTAAAAGTCCATCTCACTACAGTGGTTCTAAAATAACTTTATGAATCGGTGAGAATAGTTTTTGTGCGCAAAAAAACCCTAAATAACGACTTACATAGTGATGACGATTTCAAAACACGGCATCATGAAGCTTCGAAGCGTTATGAATCAGTGAGCCGATTCATGATTCGGATCGCGTGTCAAACCGCCAAACTGCTGAAATTTGGCTATTCAAACTGCTGAATCGACTCGCTGATTCATAACGCCTTGTTGGAATGATGCCTTGTTTTGAAATCGTCATCACTATGTTAGTCGTCATTTAGGGTTTTTTTGCGCACAAAAACGTCTCGGTTACGTATGGTAACCCTCGTTCCCTGAAGGAGGGAACGGAGACGTACGTCGGACGTACCGACGAATTGGGATCACTTCTGGGAGCCCCTATCAGCTTCGAGCTATCTAGAACCGGCCAATGAACAATTGGCGTGCGAGATTTGCATCTCGCGCCCCGCCCCGCGCCGCGGGTATAAACAGGAAGCGAGAGCGAATGCACGCTGTTTTTCACTGAGGAGCCAAGCGTAGTGGCTCAACCTGCAGTGATGGTACAGCAACTGTGGCGACGGGACGTACCATACGTAACCGAGACGTTCCCATTCAGTCGGTCACGTTCGACGTACGTCGGACTTACCGACGAATTGGGATCCCCTATGGAAAACGCCATAGTTACTACCACTTCCAGCGCCCAGCGATGAGCCCCACAGACCCCGATCTGATGCGGGCGGGAAAGTTCACGCAGGGAGAGTCAAAGCTGCTGTTCCGCAAGACCCACTCAGCTGACTGTATTGGATAATGCTGGGAAAGCGTGCCTGTGAAGGCAGCTGCGGAAGCCACATCATGCCCAGAGGGAGTTACCATGTGGAGAATACATGTATGGGCTGGCCGTGGGCAGCACAACATACGGAAGTCCCAGGGGTGGCCCCGGCCAATTAGGAGGGAGACAACACGTACCTGGGACGGCAGAGGCACTCTGCCGAGGGAACGACACGGGCTCGCCGTAGGGAGCCGTACCGTGGAAGAATACACATTTGGGACCGCCGTGGGGGTCACTACATATGGAACCCAGCCTAACACAACTTCCACCAATGCATACGAGTGTTAGACCTGGCGTCGAACGCTCCGCCACGTCCGACTGCTGCGGGTTGCGGAGGACTCAACAGGGTTCGCCGTTCCGGGGAACTCGACTGGAGCAAAATAAGCGCACGCATCCGTCTACCATAGGGGAGGGAATGGCACAGCAAGCCGACACTAGAACGGGCACTTCGGTGTTACTGACTATGGAAAGTGAGCACACAGGAAGAAACCGGCTCTACACGGAGGCTATAGAATCTAGCGAACGTGTTAGGTGTCGCCCAGCCCGCAGCTCTACAAATATCTGTCAGCGAGGCGCCACGAGCCAGCGCCCAGGAAGAGGCAACACCCCTAGTGGAGTGGGCTCTTAACCCGAGCGGGCAGGGCACGTCTTGGGACTGATAAGCCAAGACGATGGTATCCACTATCCAGTGGGCCATCCTCTGCTTGGAGACAGCCTTTCCCTTCTGCTGTCCTCCGTAACAGACGAAGAGCTGCTCTGAGGTCCTGAACCTTTGCGTTCTGTCCACGTAAGTCCGGAGAGCACGGACGGGACAGAGAAAAGCTAGGGCTGGGTCTGCCTCCTCCGAAGGCAGCGCTTGCAGGCTCACCACTTGGTCCCGGAAGGGAGTAGTGGGAACCTTTGGCACATATCCAGGCCGGGGTTTCATGATCACATGAGAGTTACCGGGCCCGAATTCCAGGCACGATTCGTCGACCGAAAATGCCTGAAAACGCAGTCAGGAGTATTGTCTTTAACGACAGAACTTTCAACTCAGCTGACTGCAGAGGCTCAAAAGGTTCTCTCTGTAGTGCAGTTAGCACCAGAGTTAAGTCCCAAGAGGGTATGGAGGGAGGACGAGGCGGATTTAATCTCCTCGCTCCCCTAAGGAACCTGACGATCACCTGGAGCTTACCTGGAGATTTTGCATCTACGAGCTCATGATTAGCGGCGATAGCGGCGACATAGACTTTGAGGGTGGAGGGAGACAGCCTTCGCTCCAACCCATCTTGTAGAAAGGTAAGCACAGATGCGATCGAACATCTTCGGGGGTCTTCTCGGCGAGAAGAGCACCAATCGACGAACAGGTTCCACTTCAATGCATAGAGGCGCCTCGTAGAGGGGGCTCTAGCGGAAGTGATGGTGTCAACTACCGCTTGCGGTAGGTCACCTAGAACCTCCGCGTCCCGTCCAGGGACCAAACATGGAGTTTCCAGAGGTCCGGACGCGGGTGCCATAGGGTGCCCCGTCTCTGAGTCAGGAGGTCCTGCCTCAGAGGAATGGGCCAGGGAGGTGCTGTCGCAAGGAGCACTAGTTCCGGGAACCAAGTCCGGTTGGGCCAATACGGAGCGACCAACAGGACCTGCTCCTCGTCCTCCCTGACTTTGCACAGTGTCTGCGCAAGAAGGCTCACTGGGGGAAACGCATATTTGCGTTCTTCCCGGGTCCAGCTGTGGGCCAGGGCATCCGACCCGAGGGTCCCCTCGGTCAAGGAATAAAACCACTGACAGTGGGTCGTCTCTGGGGAGGCAAACAGGTCTACCTGTGCGGCCCCGAAACGACTCCAGATTAGCTGGACCGCCTGGGGATGGAGTCGCCATTCTCCCGGAAGCACCTGCTGACGTGACAGCTCGTCGGCCACACGATTGAGCAGGCCCGGAATGTGAACGGCACGAAGCGACCTCAGATGCTTCTGACTCCATAAGAGGAGATGGCGGGCGAGTTGTGACATGCGACGGGAGCGTAGACAACCCTGTTTGTTGATGTACGCTACGGCCGCAGTGTTGTCCGTCCGGACCAGAACGTGCTTGCCTCTGAGCGGCACTTTGAAGCGGCTGAGTGCAAGACGAACTGCTAACAACTCGAGGCAATTGATATGCCATTGCAGTTGAGGCCCCGTCCACAGACCCGAAACTGCAAGCCCGTTGTACATGGCACCCCAACCCGTGGATGAGGCATCCGTGGAGACAACGGAGTGCCTGGACACTTGTTCTAGGGGAACTCCCGCCCGGAGAAACAGAGGGTCCGACCACGGGCCGAAGGTTTGGCGGCACCTCGGAGTCACTTGGACGCGGAGGGAACCGCTGTGCCACGCCCATCTCGGGACTCGATCGTGTAGCCAGCGTTGAAGCGGTCTCATATGAAACAATCCGAGCGGCGTTACTGCGGCTGCGGATGCCATATGCCCCAGGAGCCTCTGAAAATGTTTCAGTGGTACCGCTGTCCTGCCTTTGAACGAATTCAAGCAGTTCAACACTGACTGGACGCGCTCCTCGGTGAGGCGCGCTGTCATGGCGAACGAGTCTATCTCCATACCGAGAAAAGAGATCCTCTGCGTGGGACAGAGTTTGCTCTTCTCCCAGTTGACCCGAAGTCCCAACTGGCTGAGGTGACTGAGCACCTTGTCCCTGTGTTCGCACAACTGCTCTCGCGACTGGGCAAGAATCAGCCAGTCGTCGAGGTAGTTGAGGATGCGAACACCATGCTCTCTCATGGGAGCAATGGCCACCTCCGCAACCTTCGTAAAGACGTGGGGCGACAGGGACAGGCCGAAGGGTAAGACGCAGTACTGATATGCCCGTCCCTCGAACGCGAAGCGCAGAAAGGGCCGGTGTCGAGGGAGAATCGAGACATGAAAGTATGCGTCCTTCAGGTCAATCGCTGCAAACCAATCTCGGGGACGGATGCACCTGAAGATGCGCTTCTGCGTTAACATCGTGAACGGCAGCCTGTGAAGGGACCGGTTCAGGAATCGCAGGTCCAAGATCGGTCGTAACCCGCCGCCTTTCTTGGGTACAATGAAGTACGGGCAGTAGAACCCGGACCTCATATCGGCTTGAGGGACCGGCTCTATCGCGTCCTTCGCCAGTAGGACAGCGATCTCCGCCCTGAGCACGGGGGCGTTCGCCTCCACTACAGTTGTGAAGTGAACGCCCCTGAACTTGGGGGGACGCCGGGCGAACTGAATCGCATAGCCGAGTCTGATGGTACGGAGGAGCCACCGAGACGGGCTGGGAAGCGCTAGCCAGGCTCCCAGAC
The DNA here is from genome assembly GCF_949357685.1 of Gobio gobio. NCBI lineage: Eukaryota > Metazoa > Chordata > Actinopteri > Cypriniformes > Gobionidae > Gobio > Gobio gobio. Next base: position 26,042,264 of record NC_137101.1, on the reverse strand, counting down.
TCCAAGCAAGGGGGATCATCAGCACCACAGACGTACCCGCAGAGGGGCAGCGAGGTGGAACGCAGGGATCCGGCTCGGACGGCATGGGAGCGGCCCGAAGCGGGATCTGAGTGTGCTGTGCAACACTTACCTGCATCCGCGGAGGGGACGTGCGAGTGTGGGGAGGCCGCTTGTGTGCGTCCCGACAGCCGGCGTCCCCTGCTGGCGAAGTGAGAGGTACTTGAGGGTGGCGAGGCATGGGAGCGTCGACCACCGCCAAGTGCGCTCTCTTGGCACCCAGAGATATTGGAAACTGCTCTTTTATTGATGTTTTGGGTGCCGCTGGCACTGGGACCAGCGGCGGAACAGAAAAACAAAAGATTTTCCCCCGGCCCTCCTCCGGGGGAAGGATTGGTGCTGCAGCCATCTCCCTCAGAGCAGTTTCCTCCATCTCTGGGCGGCCCGTCTCAGGGTCGCTTGCGACGACGCTTGCCACCTGGCTTGGCAGCGGCCTGAGCGGACTGGACATCCTTCCCACGGCCGGCCCCACGGCGTCGGCTGGTGGAAGGCTGCTGCGGTGCCTTGGCGGGGGCGGAGGCGACGGCGGAGGCGGCGGCGGCGGCGGGTGGACGTCCTCGGCGACGAGTAGTCGGAGGCGCTGCCGCCGGCGACGGGGTGGAGGCAGCAGCGGGCCGCCGGGGCAGGATGTGCTTTATCGCCTCCGTCTGCTTCTGGGCGGCCGAGAACTGTTGGGCGAAGCTCTCGACCGCGTCGCCGAATAACCCAGCTGACGAAATGGGGGAGTCCAGGAACCGATATTTATCGGTCTCCCTCATATCAGCCAGGTTAAGCCAGAGATGCCGCTCCTGGACCACAAGTGTGGACATCGCCTGACCGATGGCACGGGCGGTGACTTTCGTCGCCCGGAGGGCGAGGTCCGTCGCCGTCCGGAGCTCCCGGAGGAGCTCTGGGTCAGGCCTACCCTCGTGCATGTCAAGGAGTGCTTGGGCCTGGTGGACCTGAAGCAACGCCATGCCATGCAAGGCGAACGCAGCCTGTCCGCAAGCCTTGTAAGCCTTCCCGGTCAGACCGGAAGAGAACTTACAGGCCCGGGACGGGAGACGTGGGTCACCGCGCCAGTTAGAGGCAGTCGCCGGACACAGTTGCATCGTGACGGCGCGCTCCACTGGCGGGATTCCCACGTAACCCTTGGCTGGCCCGCCGTCGAGGGTAGTGAGGGGGGAGGAGTCACTCGGCCGGTTTCTGGCAGAAAAAGGTGCCGTCCACGACTTCGTGAGCTCCTCATGCACCTCCGGGAAGAAAGGTGTCGGGGCGGGACGCTGAGAACCAGCGCGACCCACCCCGAGGAACCAATCGTCCAACCTAGAGGGTTCGGGACACGGTGGAGGGTTCCACTCGAGCCCAACCCTTTCGGCGGCCCGGGCAAGCATAGCAGCCATCTCAGGGTCCGGGGCAGCCGTTGCCACTCTCCCAGAGGGAGGCAGTACAACTGACCCTTCATCCCCCGAGGACTGAAACTCCCCCTCCGATGCAGCGATCGACATCTGTTCGTCCGCTGGAGCTCCAAAAGTCACCACTGGTCTCCCGTGGGAGGGTCCAGCGGGTTCTCTTGGAGGCTCTACCGGCTGCGGAGCTGAGGGATTAGGGGCCTGCGGAGGATCGCTCGGCGGGTTTGCCCTAAACATAATCCTCAGATCACCCTGGCCATCCAAAGAAGCAGGTCCACCCGGGTTAGGGGTAGACCTAGTTCGTGGGATGGGTAAGGGGACTCCCCCAGCCCGGAGGTAGGAGAGTCTTGATCTTAGCTCCGAGATAGTCATGTTCCCGCAGTGGGAACACAAACGCCGCCTCAGCGTGCTGTGTGCCCAAACACGTGAGACAGCGATTGTGACCGTCAGCAGGGGACAGGGAACGACCGCATCCAGAAACGCACGGGTGGTAAGACATCTTGAAAAAGATGGCACGTCACCCGTGAAGCTCTTTTTGTGAGGAAACGCTCTGTGCTGAAGCACTCAGGGGGAAACGCGACAGCGCACGGGATTTAGTGCAGCCCGTGCCTGTACTCAAAACAGGGAAAACGCCCAACCAGACCAACAGAAATTTGTTGCTGTGAAAACAGCAGTTTTCTCTGTACCACAGAGGCAGCAGATGAGTTTTCCGCGATCCCGCTGGAATGTGCCGTCTCTCCAACACGTGTTTCTCCTCTTCTCCGGTTCTTCAACTCTTAGTATTGCTGATAGCAGCGAACTCAATATTGAGCGGTCTTCGATTGCCGTTTGGCTCCGAAGTGAATGACAGCGTGCATTCGCTCTCGCTTCCTGTTTATACCCGCGGCACGGGGCGGAGCGCGAGATGCAAATCTCGCACGCCAATTGTTCATTGGCCGGTTCTAGATAGCTCGAAGCTGATAGGGGCTCCCAGAAGTGATCCCAATTCGTCGGTACGTCCGACGTACGTGACCGACTGAATGGGAACTATTATCTATTATAGTTATAAAACTATTATAGTTATTTTAGAACCACTGAAGTGAGATGAACTTTGTAACGACGTCTTTAGTACCTTTTAAGGGTCTTGAGAGTGAACCGTGCCATTGTGCCAATGGAGGCCTTTCAGAGCCATCAGATTTCAACTAAAATATCTTCATTTCTGTTCCGAAGATGAACGGAGGTCTTACGGGTGTCGAACGACTTGAGGGTAAGTAATTAATGACAGAATTTTCATTTTTGGGTTAACTAACCCTTTAAGGGTGCTTTCACACTTGGTTCGATTGCCTGGACCGAACCAGAGTTCGATTGCTCCCCCCACCCCTACCCCCGCTGGACTGTGTTCATATAATATTATTTGGGTCCGAACCGGGGTGCGTTTGCGTCATCAATGCAGCAGCTGTTTACCCGGTTGCTAAGTAACGGCAGCGAGCGTGAAGGCGGCAAAATGCATAGCGTTGCTCACCTCACTTTCATATTTTAGTTTTTTAACCGTTGGTTTTGTTTCTAAAGCTTCAGTACATAATGGCACTTGCGTCTATATGCCGCAAATGTACTGCAATGCTCTAAAGAACGCTGAAGACGAGCAGAAATGAGATCTACAGCTCTCTGTTTGCAGTATGTCAGTCAGGCTCGTCAGGAAAATGAGTGAAACACACACAAACACACATTTTTATCAAATCATACGTCATTAATAGCGCTTCACTTCTGCGATTTAGTACGATTGCGTTCACATCAGCAGCGAACCGTACCGGGGTTCACATGAACCGTACCCCAGACCACCCTTTTTAAGCGGACTCTGGTATGTCTGGTACGGTTCGCGGGTGCGCACCCGAGTTCGGAAGACCGCATTCACATCATCCAAACGTACCTGTGGCGAGCAGCGAGGCCGAGGGACCGTGAGGGCGGGACGAGGCGGCGCTCATCAGAGAGGATGAGCGCCAGCTGCGAGCCGCAGCGATCTCGGCCCTTGCGGAGGAGTGAGGGAGTATAAAGGAGGAGCGACGACAGTGAGGGACGAGAGAGGACCAGGCCTGGAGTTTGTGTTATGTTTTATTTTAGTTTTGTTATCCGCTGCAGTCGTCCGTGAGGGGCTGCAGCTTTTATTTTCACTTTGTGTTTATTTGTGTTTGTGTGTAGGCGGCAGTCGGCCGTGAGGGGCTGCCGCCGCCATATTTATTTTGTCTTTATTTTTGATTAAACACTTTGATTGTTCGCCGGTTCCCGCCTCCTTCTTCCCGTACAAACAACGTTTACTACAGTGGTGCCGAAGCCCGGGAGGAAGGAGGAACATGCTGTCGAGGAGCCCTCGCAGCTGAGGGGGATCGCGGTGCCGCGGAGTTCGGGCAGCGCGGAGGAGAGAAGTCCGCGAGCGGCTGCCCGAAGCGGTGGTGCTGGAGCAGATGAAGATCGGTGGGACGGAGAGCTCGCTGCCGCACCCCTGGGTCGAGGTGGGGTGGCTGCCGTCCACGAGGGGGCGAAGGAGTCCCCAGCGCTTGCCTGGAGCCGGAGCCTGCTGTCGTCCGCCGCATAGGGGAGGAGCAGGGAGCGCGGGATGGGGACTCGCTTCCGGCCGCCCTCAGAAGGAGGAGCCACCGCCGGCCGCCAGGGGGCGGAGGAGTCTCGGGCCGTCCACCGAGCGTCCAGTGCCACCGCATGGCACCGCGAAGAAGAGCCTCTCGGCTGGCTGAGGACCGAGCGGCAGTGTGTCTGGGAACCGGACCAGAATTTTTTTTTTCTCCTCTCTCCACTCTCTCGTCTCTGTCGCTCCTCATGCTCCCCGCTCCATTCTCTCACCTCGCTGTTCTTACCCCCAGGTCCCGCGGCCGCCGTGATCGGCCCCCCCCGGGGAGGGGGGGGGGAGTAGAGCGCAGACTCGGGAGTGCCCCCCGGCCTGCGAAGGGCGTTGGGGGTATGTGGCGAGCAGCGAGGCCGAGGGACCGTGAGGGCGGGACGAGGCGGCGCTCATCAGAGAGGATGAGCGCCAGCTGCGAGCCGCAGCGATCTCGGCCCTTGCGGAGGAGTGAGGGAGTATAAAGGAGGAGCGACGACAGTGAGGGACGAGAGAGGACCAGGCCTGGATTTTATGTTGTATTTTATTTATGTTTTGTTATGTGTTGCTGCAGTCGACCGTGAGGGGCTGCAGCTTATTATTTTCATTTTGTGTTTATTTGTATGTAGGCGACAGTCGTCCGCGAGGGGCTGTCGCCGCCATTTTAGTTTGTGTTTGTTTAATTAAAAGTTATTTTGAATGTCCGCCGGTTCCCGCCTCCTTCTTCCCGTACAAACAACCTTTACTACAGTACCGAACTCTGACATCAATCGAACCCGGGTGCGCACCAAAACTGCTAGTGTGAAAGCACCCTCAATATTTTATTCTGTTCTGTGTGAGATTTCATGTGCCATATTCAAATTGTTTTGAGACATTTCATTACCCAAGCCTGAACTTAAAAATATATTAAAAAAAAAAATTAAAAAAGTAACTTCATTTTTATTTTGTTTACTATGGGACAGCTACTCACCATAACATAGAAACTCACTATAAATGTAGTCGATTATTTTGTGCATTTTATTTGTGCGTTTTATTAAGTCTTCAGAAGCGGTACATATTATCACTGTGTGAGGAAAAATTTCGTATTCCGTAATATAATCATTATACATGGATTATACCCATGCGCCATTGCATCCATTTTAACTTTTTAAATTTGCACTTCAAGGGTCTTACGGTGAGAAGATGTGAGATACACACGTGACAATATTTGTTTTTATTACACTTTACCAAACCCAAAATACAAAAGAAACAAAGAATCATGTAAAACGCAGTAAAACTTGAGATTAGCTACTTGTGATATTAGAACAAAATATTTGGATATGATAACACACTAAATTAAACAACAATCTCTAATTTCATTAAACATTTTCATTTAATTTCATGATTTTAATTAGAGACCTTTATTTTCATTAAAAAGGCTTATTTCTGCTATTGTAGGCTCATTTTAATGTAAGCAATTAATTTAGACAAGCGCAGATTAATTTAGGCAAGATGCCGGTACCAACGTGTATATATATATACTGTATATACTGTAAATATTACTTCCCTTCTTTTGAAATCAGATAACTATGATTTCTTGTTGCATGCATTAATAGGAAGATAATTACAATAATATGAATGAAGTTCCAAGTGCCCAACCAAAGGGAACACTAATCACAATTATAGTTAGAGGAAGTGGAGGAAATGAGTGAAAAATTGGCCCGCTTCAAAAACACTTTGCTCGCCCGCTTGTTTTTGTTTTTGTTTTTTTGCTTTGGCAAAATGGTACTCAAACCAGTGAAGTAATGTTTACTTGGGTTTTCTAAGTAATGAAGGCATAGCATGCAAATAGTTCTGATTACTTAATTGTTTTAAGTAAGTTTAATAAATGATTGGCATTAAGTAAAGTTTACTAAAAAGTCTTAGTAAGAACAACTGTTGGATTTTACAGTGCTTCAGGGGGCAATATTAGGGGGCAATTTCGAACAACTTTACGATAAATCAATAAATTATATACTGATAATTTACCAATGGTTTGTTCATTATTTATGATTAACCATTTATTGAGATGATACAACAATTTTTCTAATAAATAAATATGAATGTAAATAAATATTTAAATGATTTATAAGTGATTGATAATATAACAATTAATAAGTTATTAACTATCTTACAACACATTTGTAAATAGTTAGCATATCACAATCATTTATGAAGGTATAGTCATGTTTTGTAAATGATTAGTTCATTGTTAACTAATAACTTATAAATTACTTATAACTGAACATTATTATTCCCCATGAGGAAAACAGCTTATAACAGCTTATAATAATGTAAAAATACAAAACGTTTTGGGTTAGGGGATAGAATATATAGTTTGTAAAGTATCAATACTATTATGTCTATGGAAAGTCCCCATAAAACATGGAAACCCAACGTGTGTGTGTGTGTGTGTGTGTGTGTGTGTGTGTGTGTGTGTGTGTGTGTGTGTGTGTGTGTGTGTGTGTGTGTGTGTGTGTATGTGTGTGTGCATGCATGCATGTGTGTGTGTATGTACCTGGAGGTAAGAATAATGTTCCTTGTATTTCTTCCTGCCTGATGTTCATCCTTTTCACACCTGGTGCTACATGCCAGCGCTCTATGACACTCGTTGCCAGGGGTGTTTTTTGGCAGAAGCCTTGAGATAGATGCCCACTGTATACTGAAATGTGAACTACCATCGGTGTAAGAACATCCCTCTTACGTATCCTGGGGTAAATAGTAGGTAGTTAAGTGACAAAAGAGAGTGCCAAACACAAATAAAAAAAAGAAACTTGAATTTATTTTTAATTCATAAAAAGCATACACTATCATATTGGTCTAGACTAATACCTGAGTCCTTGTTGACTTTCTTGTACAGGTCTCATGCTCCATAGCAACCCCATTGGCTCTGTTCCTTCATAAGTGCCTCCACAACTTTCATCTTTGGTCCCTAAGGTATATATAATAGGGTATATCCACATCATGTACTTCATGTCTGGATCATTGTTCACTCAAGAGATATACTGTAGATTTATATATCTGTAGAAATGTGCCAGCCAGAGGAGTTGGACTTGTCTTGGTTCCTTCCAAGATATCCTCCACATTTACTTGAAAAGCACTAAACAAATAAATGGAATTTGCTGCTGTGAAGATACAGTAAGTTGAATTCATTGAAAAATAGCTGGAAGTTCCAGCTAAAATAAAAATGTTTATGGTAGGTTTCTAGTTCAACTGTAGGTAATTTATGACCAACAGCTAGCTCAATCAGTTGGTTGGTTGTCAACCTGATCAACCTGGTCGAAGCTGACTGACCACCTTGGCAAAGGTAACTAGATTTTAATGATGGAATAAAACAGACTATTTAAAAGTACACAGGATTAGGACTAATTTCCAAGCACATAGGCTTTCTAGCATATTAATATTAGCAACGTTAAACCAATCAGGGTTCTGTCACTTCGGTCTAGTTTACTCTTGGTTTTGTGACAGAGCCCTGATGCTGCTGTTTTCTCTTCTGTTCATGAGTTGTTTTATGTGCGGAGCATGGTGTTCGGATCCCGGCACTTCGGTCTAGTTTGGTTTCGGTTTTGTGCCGAGATTCGGACATTCATGCTCCGAGTGTTTGACTTGATGCAGCGCCGACGCCACATGACTGTGACTTATGTCAACAAAGTGCCGCAAGAGCGATTTGAGAGCAGCCGGTGCATTTTGCACAGCTTCTCCAGAGCAACTGCATGAACACTGATGACGACACAGCTGTTCCACGATTGGCCGGATTCACCACATGACAGCGAGCATGTGTGTTTCGTGTTTATTCTAAAACCTTCAGTTCCACTAATGCTCACACAAATGAGTGTTTTTTATAACGTTAAAACCTCTTTTCATGTAGTCGCGATGTTATATTGTCATGTTTATCAAAATAAAACTGATAAAAAACATTTTAAAAAACTATTCATTGATAGTGTAGGCTTATATGTTGAACTTTATTCTTGTACAAACAGACGCTGTATTAAACAATACATAAAGTATTGAATGAAAATGCCTCTGAAACATGCATCTGTGTATTTGACAAATATTGCATTTATTTAAATTATTTCAGCTGTGATAAAGTATGCAAACACAGTGCAAGCGTCCCTACGGAAGCAGAAAGTGTCCGACTTCATGTCTCCTTTTGCAGCTCCTCCCCACCTGCATGCGGCTACTCTCACCGATCGGTTGCATCCAGCCGCAGCCGATGACGAACACATCTTATGTTTTCTTGTGCCATGTGCTTTCCTGTCTATTGTCTAACCCCACCCATCTAGTTACCTGATTTTTGGTTCATTTGCCCCACCTGTCCTCCCTCGTTACCTGTCTTGTTTGCTCCATATTTAATCTCCCGGTGTTTGCAGTCCTGTGCCAGATTGTTACCTGTTTATTTTCCCGCTGTGTGTTATTTCTGCAAGTCAAGTCCAGTCAAGTCCTGAGATCCTGTTTTCCCCCTCAGGGTAGTTTTTGTTAGTTTTGTTTTGTTTTGTTTTATTTTAAGCCCATTATTTATCTGCACATTGAGTCCTCGCTGCTTCCCTTCACCCAACACTAACAAAAACAGACAGTGGAAAATTATCATCAAAAAATAATTTCATGTCACTTTTTATATCATCTGGACTTAAGTAAAACATATCCAAAGGAATTTTTTAAATATTTGATATAGTTTGGATTTTATGAGTTGTATCTCCCAGAATGCATTGCCCTATAGAGTATAAAAAAAGCCCAAGTCATCAATGTTTCTGTGATTTGATGAAAAAATATATATAATATGCAAAATATGCTGCATGTATGACATGTCTAAGTGTCCTAAAATGAAACATATACACATACAGTGGGGCAAAAAAGTATTTAGTCTGCCACCAATTGAGCAAGTTCTCCCTCTTAAAAAGATGAGAGAGGCCTGTAATTTTCATCATATATACACTTCAACTATGAGAAACAGAATGAGAAAAAGAAAAAAATCACATTGTCTGATTTTTAAAGAATTTATTTGCAAATTATGGTGGAAAATAAGTATTTGGTCACCTACAAAAAAGCAAGATTTCTGTCTCTCACAGACCTGTAACAACTTCTTTAAGAGGCTCCTCTGTCCTCCACTCGTTACCTGTATTAATGGCACCTGTTTGAACTCGTTATCAGTATAAAAGACACCTGTCCACAACCTCAAACAGTCAGGGTGCATTCCATTCGTCAGGGTCCCTACGCACTGTTCACTGCTCCCTACTCCCTGAGCACGGTATATCAGCTGAAGTGGACTTCGCTGACAATAATCGCTCATTTGGAACGCCCTGCAACGTCATCAAAGAAAGGCAACGACGGGTGCAGATTATGACATAAATTAATATTGTAATTTACTTTACTTTCAAATTGAAAACCAATAAGCATTTACATTTACAAAACACACAGTAGACTAGCTATAGGCTATATAAAACATATAATCAAAACATTGTCCATTCGTTTTATTAGTTTACTTTTAACCTGTATTGACTATGAACAGATTTGAAGCTGCACCTGTCATTCAATATGACAATACTTTGATTTGGTTAACTATGTTTGTAGGCTATTCTTAATGTTCGTAGCGGTCTCATCTCGTGCGCTTTCTTTCCCAAGTGCAGCTGCACAGTAAACATTCCTGAGGTAAATAAAGTAAAATATAAAACATGACAGCCCTCAGGTGCTTCTCAACACTTTTAATTTGTTTACATATTCATAAAATATAATATACAAATGTAACAGTTATTGCCATACCCATTCATAAATACTCTAGTTTGTATAATAACTATGAATATTCAAATGCATATGTAAACTCCTTAATCGCAGAGCTGTTTAAAACCTATTCCAACCAACGGCTCTGCTCCATCATTAGTTCAGACAGGTGATGCATGCGACGCGCAAAGACATTTGGGTGATTTTCACTCTCTACTTCCTGTGAAGTGATGTATCGATGTTCCCTTCTTCCCTGCGCCGTTCGCAGTACCCTTCGGACTGAACATGTTCGCTCCCTTTGGATTGGAATCTCACTTAAGATGGCGGAATACCCTCTGAAGTCCACTTCGCAGTCCACTTACGGTCGAACGGAACGCACCCTCAGACTCCAAACTCCACTATCGCCAAGACCAAAGAGCTGTCAAAGGACACCAGAAACAAAATTGTAGACCTACACCAGGCTGGGAAGACTGAATCTGCAATAGGTTAGCAGCTTGGTGTGAAGAAATCAACCGTGGGAGCAATTATTAGAAAATGGAAGACACACAAGACCACTGATAATCTCCCTCGATCTGGGGCTCCACGCATGATCTCACCCCGTGGGGTCAAAATTATCACAAGAACGTAGAGCAAAAATCCCAGAACCACACGGGGGGACCTAGTGAAGGACCTGCAGAGAGCTGGGACCAAAGTAACAAAGGCTACCATTAGTAACACGCTACACCGCCAGGGACTCAAATCCAGCAGTGCCAGACGTGTCCCCCTTCTTAAGCCAGTACATGTCCGGGCCCGTCTGAAGTTTGCTGGAGAGAATTTGGATGATCCAGAAGAGGATTGGGAGAATGTCATATGGTCAGATGAAACCAAAATAGAACTTTTTGGTAAAAACTCAACTTGTCGTGTTTGGAGGAGAAAGAATGTGGAGTTGCATCCAAAGAACACCATACCTACTGTGAAGTATGGGGGTGGAAACATCATGCTTTGGGGCTGTTTTTCTGCAAAGGGACCAGGACGACTGATCTGTGTAAAGGAAAGAATGAATGGGGCCATGTATCGTGAGATTTTGAGTAAAAACCTCCTTCCATCAGCAAGGGCATTGAAGATGAAACGTGGCTGGGTCTTTCAGCATGACAATGATCCCAAACACACCGCCCGGGCAACGAAGGAGTGGCTTCGTAAGAAGTATTTCAAGGTCCTGGAGTGGCCTAGCCAGTCTGCAAATCTCAACCCCATAGAAAATCTTTGGAGGGAGTTGAAAATCCGTGTTGACCAGCGACAGCCCCAAAACATCATTGCTCTAGAGGAGATCTGCATGGATGAATGTCATTGCCAACAAAGGGTATATAACAAAGTATTGAGATGAACTTTTGTTATTGACCAAATACTTCTTTTCCACCATAATTTGCAAATAAATTCTATGATGACTTCTATGATGAAAATTACAGGCCTCTCTCATCTTTTGTGAGTGGGAGTGGGAGAACTTGCACAATTGGTGGCTGACTAAATACTTTTTTGCCCCACTGTATATATTTAGATCCATTCCTGTTGATAATTTATGATGCAACCTAGAATTTTAATAGAAAGTAACCCTGAAGACTTTGGTTTAATTTTTCAAGTGTATTTGATCAGGGTTGGAGAATGGTAGCCCTCCAGGAGCTGGGGTGGACACCCCTGAACTACCATAAAATGAGCTGTGTGAAACTCTGCAAGAAAATATCTAGTTTTAAATGCAAATATGTAGTCAACTAAATGTAATAATATCAGTTTTACATGTGAATATTACCATTTGCACATTTTGTTTTAACTCAAAATACATAGATTGAGAAGGGGGACTGTATACAGGGTGCCCTGAGGGCAGGAGGGCCTATAAGGGTCTTCCCTAAGGGCCTCGGCCCTAGAACAAGATTTCTACTGGCTCTTTAAGTATATATTCACACAATATTCATCACAAAAGCTGTTAAATAAGAGCAGTTGGCCACATCCAGAAAATTTATGGATCTCTATGGGGCCTCTGCTGGAAGTATATGGTAATTACACTTTCTTTCTAAAACTATATTTTCAGTAACATTTTCTTTAACCAACAGATAGCAGAATTCTACTTTTATACTTAAAAGAACAAGCAAGTTTCAAATAGCATTTATAGCTTTAAGAACAAACGTGTTTTCGATAGCAACTACAGCTTTAAGAATGAGCGGCAACTGCAGGAACCTATGGCGAGGCGGCTGAGCGGGAGGACCAATGAGGTGACTACCCTGCTCCCGCCTAAACAGTCCGCCTGAATTTGCATAGCAAGATATAAAAGACTGTGTCACACCATAGGAACTCAGTTTAAATCTCCTTCAGCGACTCACTTCTGAGGACGTCGGAAACACCCGCCTTCAGTCACCGTCGTTCCAGCAGCACTATCCGGCGTTATTATATCCTTTTCTGTATCTGTGTTTGATTGTCACGTGCGCGTTGTTTCAAATGCATCTGGTACCGCGTGGTCGGACTCTGTCTCGGAGCCTGCAGCTTCGACGTAGGCCACCACGAGCGTCAGGGCCAGCGTTGACGCGGAACTGGACCGCGTGCTCACGAGGGCCGTGGGAGACCTCTGCCTCTAGTGGTCCCAGCCTCAGAAGCCCACGCAGAGCAGACTCGACGAATGGTTCCTTCAAGGACGTCGTCATTCCTCTCTGCAAAAGCCCGCCCCCTTCTTCCCGGAAGTTCACAACGAGCTAACTATGGCTTGGAAGGCGCCATTTTCTACTCGCGCCAAATCATCCTTTTCCCCAGCGCTCTCTAAGGTAGACGGCGCGAAGGAAAAGGGTTACGAGAACTTCTCCCCTCTTGAAGAGGCAGTCGCCGCCCACCTTTGTCCGCCCTCCTCCAGGGGATGGCAGGCAAAGGTGTCGCATCCCTCCAAACCCTGCTGCACCACGTCAGCCCTCGCTGGTCGAGCATACGCCTCCGCCGGCAGGCTACGTCAGCGCTACACACTATGGCAGCTCTCCAAGTGTCTGTCCCTGACCCGGAGGCTTTTAAGGATTTAGAAACAGACAGCGCTCTTGCTCAGCTAGCCGCAACAGACTGCCAGAGCGATGGGGTCCTCGGCCCAAGATTGTGCTGAACCCCGAACTGCCGAAGCCGTCCTAACCGCAGTGAGAAAGAGAGGGTGGTTAATTCCCGCTGCGGCTGGACCACCACCGCTCTCTCCCGACATCTGTCTCACAGTCCCCCGCAGCCAGGTGACTGGAGACAACGAATATGCAGCCAACGAGCCCGAAACCAAACACGCTCGCCTGCACCCAAATGCCGTTTTTACGGCGACCCAAGTATATCACAAAAAGAGCTTTTTCTATGTAGGCAGTGTGCCAAATACACAGTACGCACCCCCTTTTACAAAGCGGCCCGTCCCTGAATGTAATTCAACCCCAAGCTACATGTACTCAGGCATAGCAGGCCATCCCAGTCATATCAGAATAGGTTTTGAACATTATAAGTCGAGGCTACTCGTTGCAGTTCGCTCTCAGACCCCCGCGCTTTCGCGCTGTGGTCGAGACCTCAGTGAGAAGCAGCGTGAGTCACGTGCTTCGCTCCGAAGTTATGAGGCTGCTAGAGAAGGGAGCGATAGAATACTACATACTACAACGAGGGGCAGGCTTATCAGTACACAGTCCTACCATTTGGACTCTCTCTGGCGCCCCGCATTTTTAAGAAATGTATGGACGCAGCACTAGCGCCCCTGAGACAAAAGGGAGTGCGCATTCTCAACTACCTCAACGAGGTTCAGAGATGACTCACAGATCCTGGCTCCTCAACCATCTAGAATGTTTGGGTCTCAGGATCAACATGGAGAAGAGTGCACCATCTCCAACCCAGAATATTTCCTTTCTGGGAATACATATAGACTCAACACGAATGAAAGCATGGCTTACATCAGAGCGCGTGCGCCATTCAGAGTCTGGCAGCGTTGTTTAAGGCTGGCACTTACACTCCTCTCACCAGGGCAAGCCACTCCCCGGCCTCTGGGTATTATCGGAGAAGAGGCTGCACATAAACTGTCCAGAGATGAAAGCAGTCATTATAGCGCTGAGAGCTTTCCTCCCGTACTTAAAGGGACACCACGTGCTGGTCCGAACGGACAACATGGCAGTAGTGGCTTACATAAATCGCCAAGGCAGCCTGAAATCATACAGCCTGTTTTCAATGGCGAAACAGCTCCTTTTATGGGCAAGTTGCAACCTGAGCTCGCTAAGAGCAGTTCATGTGCCAGGTATCCTGAATCAGGGGCCGGATATGTTATCCAGAAACAATGTTCCCCCAGGGGAATGGTCGCTTCACCCTCAAACGATTCAGCTGATATGGAGTATCTTTGGCGAGGTGAAGGTAGACCTGTTCTCCTTAGAAGACAATACTCATTGCCAAATGTATTTCTCCAAACACAGGGATGCGCTGGCCCACGATTGTCACAATGATACCTCAGGTAATCAGAAGGATCAGGGAGGACAAATGCTCTGTACTTTTGGTAGTCCCGCTGTGGAGGAGTCAGATATGGTACTTAGAACTGACTCAGAGGCTAGAAACAGCCCCATGGCCAATACAGCTGAGGAAAGACCTCCTCACGCAGGCGAAAGGGAAAATCTGGCATCCCAGACCCGATCTATGGTCCCTTCATGTATGACCCATCAACGGGTATCTGGGAACCTTCCTGAAAAAGTACTAAATACTATTTCAGAGGCTAGAGCCCCCGCAACCAGGCGGCTTTATGCTATGAAATGGTCAGTCTTCTCAGACTGGTGTAATGCACGAAACCTGAACCCACAGTCATGTGAGGTGGCAGAAGTGCTTTATTTCCTGCAAGAGCTCATGGATGCGGGTCGTTCCCCATCCACGCTCAAAGTATATGTGGCTGCAATAGCGGCGTATCATATCCAGGTGACGGGTCAGTCCTTGGGGAAATGCAAGCTCATAACGCGTTTTCTTAAAGGGGCTAGAGTGGTATACCACTGGCTGATATTTGTGCAGTGGCAGGCTGGGCCTCACCGTCCACTTTTATCAGATTTTATAATTTGGAGGTTCCTGCTTTACAAGCAGGTCTTCTTTCCATATGACATATTGTGAAACACACCTATGTACTCACAAGCATGACAAAATCCATAAGCCCGACTCTGTCTGGCTTCATTATACCTCATATAAGGTATAATTATACCCCTCTTCGGGGCCCACCACGGTCGGCTTCCAGGGGGTCATTCTCTCTACACTGGGTTGTTGTTTTCTACAAGCCTTAGTGTGGGGAGATGTAGCACGCATGGTGTTTTACATTGTGCCCCCTAGCGTATGCTACGCAATTCGAGTGATTCTCTTGAAAGGGAACGACTCAGTTATTAACATGACCTTGGTTCTCTGAGAGAAGGGAGCGAGTATTGCGTAGCCTGCCGTGATTGTGCTTGCTCAGTGTGTTGCTTCAGTCGATTTTTATGAGTTCCTATGGCGTGACGCGGTCTTTTATAGACTTGCTATGCAAATTCAGGCGGACTGTTTAGGCATGCACCTGTTTAAGCACCCAAGCATGGGTAGTCACCTCATTGGTCCTCCCGCTCAGCTGCCTCACCATAGGTTCCTGCAGTTGCCGCAGCACAGCCAATCAGTGCGCGTACACGCTCTGTTGGGTCTGCTGTGCAGTTGCACTGCGTTTTACATAGGTACATTTTAAGGATAAAATTTTGCTTCAATTCTCAAGGAAACAGTACTTCCCCTAGCGTATGCTACGCAATATTCGCTCCCTTCTCTCAGGGAACCGAGGTTATGTTAATAACGTCGTTCTCATCCATTCTCTCCCTGTTTGTTTCTATGGTTTCTAATTGATTATATTAGTTAAAAGTCTCCCGAAGAAATCTCCTTCGTCATGCGCTTTAGTACTGCATCCACTTGTGACAGCTACTTTATCTGTATCTGATTTAGAATGAGCAGAAAACTTTAAGAAATATAATGGGACTGTCTGCTGATTTTTTAACCTTATTTGCCTGCCCACTTCCATTTAACGCTGCAAATGGATCTAATAACTGAGTCTATTGCTGATATGTCACCTAAGCCAGTTCTTAAAAAGTGATGTACAATAACAGGTAATTCACAAGTTCACCCTTACATGTAATCGGATATAGAAAAGGTATGCATATTTGGCGTGTTGTCCGAGCTCGGAATTTGGCCCCAACCCAAAGTACTCCCCCATCCCTGGTTGGGATAAGAGTGAGTAGTTGGGGAGGTGGATGGATCCTGGAAAACTGTTGTGGGTTAGAGGTAGGTGAGCTATATCTCTCTTCTCGTGCTAATTAGGTTGATTACCTAATTAGCATGCTCATTCCGAACTTAAAAATTCATAAACCATTGCACGTCATAGTCATTTATCCAATAAAACGGTCAAATATTTGTGGATTCCAGTTTAACTACAATTTTAAAGTTTATTACTATGTTCATGTCTTAAAAATAAAATTAATTATTTGGACCTGTCGGACATTAGATCTCGAAATCTGTCCAACCTTACATCATCCAAGTTTCTCAGTATGTTGACTTTTTTTAATTTACAGCAAAATCCTGGCACTGTTACAAGTTTGATGTCATGCCAACAAAATCCATGCTAACCAAATATCAACATTTTTATTTAAATTTGGAATCTGATTGATCAGATGTCTGATTTTAGTTTCCTACCAAAATTCAAGATCTGTCCAACAGTATTGTTGTTGTGCTTTGTGAATAAAACTACATAGGACAATTGTATGTGTGTCACATCATATAGTGTGAGAGATGCTTTGCTCTGTACATGCAGGTCTCAGGAGACGTTTCAGTAACTCAAAGTATAGATTTGAGATGCGTTTCATCTGCACCTTTTAGTAACAGTGATAATAACTGTTGTAACAATAGCATTCCAGTGAAATTGTGGTTACCCATTGTAACTTTAGCAAAAGTCATGCATTACTACGCTGTACTACGCACCTGTAACTGTTCCGTGTTCATCACTGATGTAGTGTCCAAACGCCTCCCAGAAGTTCTTATCCTCTGATTGAAGTAGAGAGTGTAGTGTCACCTTTTGACTTGGTGGTAAATTTTTTACAATAATCTGAAACATCTCGTCCACCAGCCCTCGACTGGGCTGGACAGAGAGCAGTGGACATGTCCTCTTCTGAATGCTCAAAGTCCTATACAGAGATTACAGGAGAGACTTTAAAAGTGATTCAACAGTAATGGTTAAACTACCATTTTCTTAAGATTGTATTTTTTTAGTTTCTTTGAAAATAACGGCAATATGTAAATGTCTCCATCTATGGTTGCTTCTACTTTCTCTTCTTTCTGGGTAGCACAGTTTTGTCCCACTTTTGCTATATCTGGCTTGTCTTTGTATAGGATGGTATGTTGCAGTTTATCGGTATTTTGCATTTACCTTTTCTTATACTTCCACCCACCTGGCTGGTTCCCAAATCATTTAAACATTTTTATCTCAGGTTTATTGTAGGTGTCAGGCTGACAAAATCTAATAAATCCAACTTTATTTAGTTTCCAACTGGGTAAATCATTATTACTTGGCTGCTGAAGATCAAAAAACAAAACATGCAATATTATGCAAAAAATATGACATATGTCAAGACTTGTGTAAGAAAATAACTATCTTTAAACAACTGAGCAGAACATGTCCCATAAATTTGTATGTATTTCTCTTCTGCATAATTATAGTTGCCATTCGGATCAATCAAATTTAAGCAGTTCCATAATTTCATGTTATTAGATATCAGACTCTGATCATTGTGTTACAGTGTCCATTTAGAAAATCCAATGACTTACCTTAAGGAAATCCGGTTGCTCACACAGTTTATTTGTTTAAGTGCCATCACACGTGCCATATTCAGAAGTTTGTAGTTAAAAACTGCTGCAGGAAAACTCCTCATGATGTTATGACGGTTCTTCAGGGCAGGAAGGAGAAGAGGGTTTTTTCAGTTTTCTCAACAAAACTAACCTCTCTCACCTTCCCCAGTTACTCAGTGGCTTTTATCCTGTCTCTCCTCGCCAATTACTGGAATGAGAAACATAATCATGCTGTACTTGACCTGCTAACTGACCGCCTCTCTTTTGGCCCAGGTCTGATGAAGACACTGTGTGCTCGAAACGTCACCTTTGTGACAGTCTTTTAATACATTTCTATATTTGGAGATGTGTGAGTTGAGATGTTGTCATGGTTGTTAATTTGATTCATAATTCAGTTCAGGTGTATGTTGTTAATTATCCTTGTTTGCAAGCATACTTAAGTGTTTCTGTTCATTGCTGTCAGGTCTGTTTGTGGAAGTTGTGTTTGATTGCTGTTCTCTGTTTGTGGATATAGGGGTGAGCGGGGCTAGTTGTAGAACACTTGCTTTAAATTCTTCCACACATGCATATTTCCTCACAAGCACGCCAGGCTCAACCCTCTCCCAGACACAACGCTCACAGTCACCTGAATACTGATCACACGTACCTGCACTTCATTATCACTGCAATCACCACCTGCACTTAAGCCCCACGCATTCACTCAGTCACTGTCTGGTCTCGTTTGTACACGTTACGCTCACGCTAATGCTTGCTTCTACGGACTCACCTGTGTTACCTACCTGTTCTCCCAGTCTCCTGAGTGTCTCCTGAGTGTCTCCTCATCCTGTCTCCTGGCTCCTTGTCTCCATCGCTCCATCATCCTGCTCTCCTTGTCACCTGCAACCAGATGTACAGTATCACCATTGACATTACCATTCCGCTGGATATACTCTTCTGTTACTCACCTCATCTACTCACATCCTGGTTCTGTTAATAAACTCTGTTTACCCCTGTCATCAGTTCTCCATGTCACATCTGTATTGTAACAGAAGACCGGACCAACACCGCACAGCACCAGGATGAGCACTCCGGATCCCTTCAAGGAGCTTGTCAACGCTGTTCGGCGAGCTCTTCCCTCCAGCACACCTGCACCTTCACCAGCGAGCACTTCCGGAAACACCCCCCCGAGTGCACCAGTCCCATGGCCAGTCCGGCGCCCTTCTCTGGTTCGGCGGAGGATTGCAACGGATTCCTGCTTCAATGTTCGCTGATCCTGGAGATGCAGCCGCACCTGTACCCACACGGTCGCGCCAAGGTGCCGTTCATCACTTCGCAGCTATCTTGTATAGCGCTCCGTTGGGCGGAATCTCTGTGGTCCAACGACAGTCCCGTGATCTTACTGCTGCCGGTATCTCCCTTCCAGTTACTGCCCTCCTCGACTCTGGGTCAGCCGGGAACTTTATCTCGGGCACCCTCTGCCGCCAGCTCAAGCTCCGCACAACTGCTACTCCGACCATCTACCAGATCCAATCGATAACCGGGATACCCCTCAGTCAGAGGCAGGTTAGTCACTCCGTGGGCCCTATCGGAGTTCAAGTGGGAATCCTCCATATGGAGCGTCTACATCTGCTGGTTCTGGAGGAACCCAATTCGGAGGAATCCACCACTGACATCATCTTAGGGCGCCCATGGTTAGAGCAGCATAACCCAGTCATCTCCTGGAAGACAGGAGAGGTCCTGAAGTGGGGCAACAGCTGTTTCCCGGACTGCTTTCCATCTCCACCGGTACGTCCCTCTCCTCGTCCCCAAGAGCTCCCAGTCTATGCCACGTCTATCGAGAGTCCAGTAGAGAGACGTTCGGTGGATGTTCCCTCCTGCTACGCCCCCTTCAGCGACGTCTTCTGTCCCGCTTCCAAGCTGCCTCCCCATCGGCCATGGGACTGTGCCATCGATCTGCTGCCCGGTGAACCAGTGCCCAAAGGAAAGATCTATCCCCTCTCACTCCCGGAGGAGAAGACCATGGAGGACTACATCAAGGAGGCGCTGGAGCAAGGTTACATCCGTCCATCTACTTCCCCTGCTGCTTCAAGTTTTTTCTTCGTGGCAAAGAAGGACGGAGGCTTGCGGCCCTGCATAGACTACCGAGCACTCAACAACATCACTGTCAAGTTCAGGTACCCCCTTCCTCTCATCCCAGCTGCCCTGGAACATCTCCGTGGTGCCACTGTGTTCACAAAGTTGGACCTCCGCAGCGCGTACAACCTCATCCGAATATGTGAGGGGGACGAGTGGAAGACCGCCTTTGTCACGCCCACCGGCCACTACGAATACCTAGTAATGCCCTATGGACTCGCCAACGCCCCCTCCGTATTCCAGGATTTTATCCATGAGGTGCTCCGGGAGTGTCTCCACAAGTTCGTACTGGTCTACATCGACGACATCCTGATCTACTACCCGGAGCCTGGCCGAACATCGCCACCACGTTGCCGAGGTCCTCCAACGCCTGAGGAGCTTCCAGCTCTACCTCAAAGCCGAGAAATGTTCGTTCCATCAGCCCTCAGTGCAGTTTCTCGGCTACAACATCGACCGCAGTGACATCCGGATGGACGAGGGGAAGGTGGAAAACATCCGGTCCTGGCCAACCCCCTCCACAGTCAAAGAACTCCAGAGATTCCTCAGCTTTGCCAACTTCTATCGTCGTTTCATCCATCTTTACAGTGTCCTCGTAGTGGTAGACCGTTTCTCCAAGTCCCGTAAAGTTATATCCCCGAAGACATAGTATTTGGACAGGGGTCCCCAGTTCATATCCAAGGTATGGAAAGCCTTTTTCTCCCTCCTAGGTGTGACCACGCAAGATCCAGGAGATTGGCCGTTTCCTCCGTACTTTCTGTCACGGTCACCAGGACTCCTGGAACCTAGGATGGGCCGAGTACGCACAGAACTCACTCCGCCGGCCTACCACCGGCCTCACCCCGTTTCAGTGCGTACTCGGCTATCAACCTCCCCTCTTCCCGTGGTCAGGGGAACCCTCCGATGTCCCTGCTGTTGATTACTGGTTCCGGGAGAGTGAGAGGGTCTGGGACTCGGCTCATCATCAACTTCAGCGGGCCCTTCGCAGACGCAGGATGACAGCTGACCTTCGGCGTTCGGAGGCTCCCACATTCAAGGTTGGGCAGAAGGTCTGGCTGTCAACCCGGGACATCAGACTGCGTCTGCAGTGCAAGAAGTTGAGTCCCAGATTCGTTGGCCCCTTCACCATCCTGCAGCAGATCAACCCTGTCACATATAAACTCCAACTCCCACCTCAGTACCGGATTCACCCCACATTCCATGTGTCACTTCTGAAACCACATCACCCCTCTGTTTCTGTTTCCCCAGAGCCTGGCGTTACCCGGAGCCCCCTCCTCCGCTTCTCCTAGAAGACGGCGCAGCATACCAAGTCCAGGAGATCTTGAACTCCCGGCGTCGTGGTGGTCAGCTCCAGTATCTCGTCCATTGGGAGGGGTATGGCCCAGAGGAGCGATCATGGGTACCCAGACACGACATCCTAGACCCAAACCTACTTGAGACCTTCCATTCTCCTCTAGTCCAGACAGACCGGCGCCTCGGGGTGGAGGTCGACCACCATGGCGTCGGGGTCCTCGGCCCTCAAGAGATGGCCGTGGAGGGGTGATGTCACAAGCACGCCAGACTCCACCCTCTCCCAGACACAACGCTCACAGTCACCTGAATACTGATCACACACACCTGCACGTTATTATCACTGCAATCACCACCCGCACTTAAGCCCCACGCATTCACTCAGTCACTGTCCGGTCTTGTTTGCACACGCTCACGCTAATGCTTGCTTCTATGGACTCACCTGTGTTACCTACCTGTTCTCCCAGTCTCCTGAGTGTCTCCTCGTCCTGTCTCCTGGCTCCTTGTCTCCATCGCTCCATCATCCTGCTCTCCTTGTCACCTGCAACCAGACGTACAGTATCACCATTGACATTACCATTCCGCTGGATATACTCTTCTGTTACTCACCTCATCTACTCACATCCTGGTTCTGTTAATAAACTCTGTTTACCCCTGTCATCAGTTCTCTGTGTCACATCTGTATTGTAACACTAGCATGACAAAACTTAGTGTATTTATTAGTTGCCATATCAACACTATACAGAGAAAAAAAATAGAGCCAAAATGAACCATAGCAAAAGTACATTTCTTAAGTTATTTTTTCATCAATGTTTTTATGTTTACATTAAAATTAGACAAATCTGATATTTTTTTATCTTATATCTGTTATTTAACACTTGAGATAGTTATTTTAATGCTTCGCGACGCTAACTAGCAGAAGACGCTAACCAGGTTTAAATCCCAGTTGTGCAGATAGGGAACCCGCCATTAGAATATGCTATTCTATACAGTTACCGATGCAATTGGCACAATTTACTTTTATGAATTTCTATTGAGAAACCATGAGAAACAGGTGAATAAAGAACCCGAATATTCAAAAATTATTATTTCAAGAAATTTACAGCATTTGTACTGGCTCTGGGATGCTGTGTTTGCTCCCACCACTGAGAGTGAGTATTGTCCGGACCTTATGGACAGTTTGTGCATGTGTGGAGCAGTCAAATTCCCTGTGTCCTTTGAACTCGTCAGAATCTGAATTGTCTTTAGTCCTGTTAACCCCCACCCAGCCTTCCTCTCCCACCACCTCTCTAGACTGTCCATATGGCTTTGTTTTGTATAGTCATCCTGTGTCGTTCTCCTATTCAGCCCTCCTCCTGGGTGTGAGGAGCCCGTGGCTCTGCCTCCAGCCTCTGAGTGCTCTGCTCCACCTCAACTTGTCGCCTCTGTTCCTAAACTCCTTCCTCCCTCGACTCCAGCGTGGATGATCGGCCATTCGACCTTCCTCGGTATGTCGATTCCACCTAGGTTAGACATAGCCACTCCTCCGCTGAGGACAGGGTCGTCGCTGCCTTTGTCTGTCTCTCCACCTCATTGTCTGCACAGTGGGCTCCACCTCCATCACCGCCATCGCCTTCATTCGTCCCCAAGGTAGCGTCGAGAATCTTCACACCACCATGGAGCGCAGTCCTGGCTGTAGCCTGGGTCTCCATACGCACGCCCCTGTTCAAGGCCATCCCCTGGTTAGTTCCAACACATGCACCACCCTGGACTTTCTGTTTGTTCATTCCTCTCCTGGAACTTCAACTTCCACCAAAGCCTCCTCCATCCGTCTGCCAATGCAAGATTGTGACTTCCAGGAGGGGGTGTACTGTCACAGCCACACACCATTTGAACTTTGTTTTTCAGTTTGCACCATTTTCTTAAGTGGTGTGACAATAGGCTACAGTATTAGATATACTGTATTTAGTTTGAGAACAATAAATAGAAAATAAAGTCAGCAGGTCACCGGACTGTACTGGAGAATAGGGCAGATAGGAGAAAAAGTGGGGCAAAAAAGGTTGATAACCAGAAACAATCAAGGAAAAAGCAATGAGGAGAGAGGCAAGCGCAGAAACCAATAGGCAGACACGAGTACAAAACCAGGTAAACAATCCGGACATACAAAATGTGTAGAGCAGCGGGTCCCCAAGACCAGGGTTGAAAACCACTGGACTAGAGTGACTAACATGAGCAGACATGGTTTATGACAGATACATCACATTATTGCAATCCTAGTATAATAATGTAAATCTCTTTGCAATTGCAGTTTATGTTTAAATTTGAGATATTCTGGGGCGGATTCCCAGACAGGGTTTAAATTAAACCAGGAGTAGGCCTTAATCTAGAATAGTTAATCATGTCTTAAAAATGGCTTTCTGAAACACAGATTAAGTATAGATTACTAAAACCTGGTGTGTGTGTGTGTGTGTGTGTGTAGTAGTCATGGTCAGATAAGTCTGATAAATATGAATGTTTTTCTCTTTTTCTCCTTTAATCATCCATCACAATGAGTAAAACCAAAGACATGAGTTCTGCTATTTAGAACACAATTTAAAGCGGAATTATCATGCACCAAGGAATCCTCGCTGTAGTTAAAACATTATAACGCTGCATGTCACAAAAAAAAAAGTGTTCAAAAGCAGCGCATCCACTACAAATATTTCTATTAATTAACTTCTGGATAATGATTTCATGAAATTAACATTGCATTGATGAGAGTGGCATAATTAATCTAAATGTGTATATCAGGTGTAAAAAAAAGTTTAAATCCTTATGTTATCTTTCCTTTATTACTTTGCTTACTCCAGTGCGGACGCACGGTCTAGAGTATCCATATGGTGCGCACATATTTACGCCTATAAATCACTATATGTGCTTGGACAATTGTGTACGCACATTTCTATGCCCATTTCTTTGTGCGTACGCAACATTTATACATCAGGCCCCTGATGCTTCATTTTCCAAAGTCCATGTTGATACACTTTCCTCTTAAATTTTCTATAGGGTTCAAGTCAGGGGACTGGGATGGCCTTTGCAGAACCTCTTTCAGGCAGATTCGTAATATTTCTTGATTGGAACATCTTAATTATTGTCCTTATGGTGGAAATGGTAAATTTCAGGCTATTTTCTAAAATTTTTTTTAACTTTCTTGTGTTATTTTTTGACTTTCTAACTTGTGAAGCTCAACAATCAACAATCATCTCTGGACAGGGACGGGAGTCATCTTTGGATGCTTGACAGGGACGGGAGTCATCTCTGGATGCTGGAGAGGGACGGGAGTCGATGTGTGCACTGCCCACACACACCACATAGCCGTGGCCACAATGGTCAGCGCTGCACACTCAGAGGACTCTGGAGTGGTGTCTATTGTGACTGGAGACTCAGGTGGGGCGACCATCACGGCTGGAGACTCTGGTGTGGTGGCCATGATGGTCGGAGATTCAGGCGTGGCGGTCATTTTGTCTGAAGACACTGGTGTAGTGGGTACAGAGTGAATGTCACATTCCTCCTCCATGACACCCACAGTAAAATCAGAGCTGTTAGTTGTAATGCCAAATTTATATAATGTTCCAGTGTCCAATAAGGGTCATGTAACGGCATAAATGAGATGAGTATTGGAATTGAACTTTGATGGTTGATGTTGACGTAGTACGAGAACGCAAGATCAATTAACAACGCATATTGAGAAATGGCCTCTGTAAAAGATGCAATATGCAAGCGCAGTGGTCAAACATGGCCGTCTAGCATGCTTTCTTAGAAAAGCAATGGAAAAGTAACGCAGTGGAATTGAAAAACACATTCTGTGTTCTTTGATATAACCAACAACAGAACATTTTGATTGTTTATCATGTAGCGGAATGAGTACAGCTCACTCAGTGGAGGATCTAAGCTAACAGGGCAGATTCCAGTAGTGAGAATATCTCAGCAACTTGATAAAAAATCTGTTACATTGTGATGTCACAATGTATAGAAAATGCGAACAACTCATTTTGAGACACTGTTTGTAATTTATGGGCAATATAAAAAAAAAGGAGTGGCTAGATTTTTACCATTATAGGGTGATTGTGTACACACACTCCCAACACATTTATGTTCAAACACCATGTAAAAGTGAATTTAACTGGTCTTTTAGTGTGCGATTGAAACTTTCGATTAAACCATCTTCACCAGAATGATAAGGAGAAGTCCTACTGTTCGTGGCACCCAACTTGGAACACAACTCCTTGATTAGATCTGCCTAAAACTGACAGCAGTGATCTGTATGACAGGCATTCAGGAACACCATGCTCTGTAACATACTGTTCCGTTACAGCTCTCTGATCTTTCGTAGACCTTTTCGCCAGGGGAATTAAGACATTGGGTAAGCTTGTGCAGAAAAAAGCAACAACTGTGAATCTTCATGTTGCCACCCTCTTAAAAAACCTCATGGACTTTGAGTGGGGCTTTATTTAATCAGGTGAACTCCAGCATTGAGTTCTACAACCAGTCATTTACGTAAAGTCACAGCATCAAGTTCTGCTCGCAGATGTTTATGTGAAGTCAAAGCATTGAGTTCTGTAACCAGATGTTTACATAAAGTCTCAGCATTATGTTCTGTTCAGCCCAGTCTCACTTGGCCAGAGGAGAACTGGCACCCCGACTGAGCCTGGTTTCTCCCAAGGTTTATTTTTCTCCATTGGGTCACCTGATGGGGTTTTGGTTTCCTTGCCACTGTTGCCTCTGGCTTGGCGTGCTCAGTTGGGGACACAACATTTTTCAACTAAATATCGAAATAAATCTAATTATTATACTAAATTAACCGTATAAACTAAATTACTGTTCTAATTACTGATCTAAAGCCCACACTGTCACTGTATGATAATTGAAATGAACTGATGACATTTTTTCTCCAGAATGGCTAGACGGCTAAATAAAATTATGCTGCATTATTTTTCTGTTTAACACTGTAAAGCTGCTTTGAAACAATCTGCATTGTTAAAAGCGCTATATAAATAAAGTTGACTTGACTTGACTTGACTGGTGAAGCAGAAATAGTGTCATTCAATGAATGGATTTGATGTTATTAGCTTTAATACAAACTTTGTTTTAAAGTCATCTTTTGTTTGAGCCATTTGTTTGCAAGCAATTTTCAGTGTTTTTTATTTTAGAATGCAAATTTTAAATCATCAGTTTCTAGCAGTGTTACAATGTAAAGATCGCATTTTATAGTACTTTAATACATTTTATAGTAATAAACTGTTTTATAGTTTAAACCTTTTATGATTACAGCATGAACACTAAAATAACAGTATAATGGGAGCCAAACACCTGACAGTAATATACTGTGCAGCCTATATTTTCTACAGCACAGTACTGTAATATTGTTTACAGTATTATACTGTGAGGTATTTTTTGTTGGTTTGCTCAGTGTTGAGTGAAGCGGTCTTTTATTTTTTTGTCCACAACGTACACTGTAAAACCTAACAGTTGTATGTGTAGCACGCCCGTCGTACGACTGGCGGTGCTGCAGTTAATTTTCTGTTAGAACAAACAAAGAGACAGACAAAGTTGTGCTGCTTTCCATAACAGAGTCGCACTCGTAATCATTTATTACAATAAGTCAAAGATGTCTGATTCACAATGTCACCATACATGTGACTCATTTAAACCAAGCACCAATAAACATGTTCATTACTCTTGTACGCATCTTTTGTCTTATTCATAAGTAGTATCCTTCATGTAACTCAATACTTTTTCATAAACATACATCACATCTCACCATTTCTGTTGTATGTTCAAATGTGTACCACTAAACACTGCAGAAATGAACAACTGTATACAGCAGTTTAACTTATATGGAAAAAATATTATAAAAACAGTCTGTAATATACAAATATCAACCGTTTGATAGTATATAATATTCAAAAATTCAATATATATATATACTTCTGACAGTTAATCAATACATGGCTCTATATACTATAAACACAATTATAAATCTATATATGCAATAAACATGACATTAGTTGAGATATTCAGTGTGTTGGAGCCTTTTACCCTGATGATTTTATTATATCAATACCAGGCCTAACGCGGGACATCCGCGAACGAAGCGCTATTTTTGTAAACATAACACTATCTCGTTTTGACATCTTAACTTTACTCAAGAATTGTATATCATCCTCCTCAGACAACATAAACATGTTATTTACATATTGTTTCATGTTTTAAGTCCTTGGTGATCGATTTCACCCACCTGTTAGAACAAACAAAGAGACAGACAAAGTTGTGCTGCTTTCCATAACAGAGTCGCTCTCGTAATGGCGGCTTCTGCTCCGCGGCTCATAGTCACCCGCATATTCTCTGATCAGCACCTTGTCTCCCCCTACTGTCCACATGAGGGTATTACGCATCACAAATACAGAATAATGACACTAATAGAAACAATATCATGAACATGATAAAACAATCATTTGCTTAGAAAAAGGAAAAATAATAATTATTCCTGTGACTTAACCTACAGGGTGTCACACTCTCCCCGACAAAAGAAATGGCTCCAAACAACACGGACCCTTGAACACTTATAAACAGTTTTCTCAATAACACAAACATTCTTCCCACATTGCAATACATTTTAAAATGTATGTGTCAAAGTGCAATGTGTGTTGAGTCTTGTTCACAATCATGTCTCTGGTGTGTCCTAACCCTGTTTCCTTACTAGTTCTCTAGTATCCACCAAAGACAGCATAAGGTGATATGGTAGGATAGGACCCTATCTGGTAAGAAAATGTAGGTGGGACGTGAGCACAAGTCACATATACTGGTCCTGATACCCCATTAGAGTAATATGGTAACGTTTGTGTCAGCATACATTGGGCAGCTGCTATCTCAGTTGGCAGTTCGTAATTGGGTTGACCCAATGAGGGGTAAGTGAAGACCCGTGTAGGTTTTCTTTCCCTGCAGGATCGTCTCATATTTCGGTCTCCTGAAGCTCTTCCCATTGGACTAACCATTTGTCTTTCTTCCTCCCCAGGTACCATCTCTCTCAGCTCATCATTCATCAACTCGGGTTCGGGTGTTGCAGGTGAGTCATTCAAGGAGCGAGAAGCCACTGGCTCAGGTAAGTATTCTTCCTCTACTCCTAGGGTAAACTCTCCATGCCTCACAGTTCTATCTTCACTATCTCTCAATCTCTGATCCCCTCTTCCGTAAGTGTCCTGTATGTTCCTCCTCTGCTCAGATCTTGGTTGTTCGGAGGACCGCAACCAGTAGTAAGCTCTTGGAGTATCACTGTCATCTGAACATGAATCACTTGAATTACCTTCCTCAGGCCCTCTCGCAGATTTTGACAATCTCTGTTTCCTCCCCTTAGGTCTGGATGACGCATTAGCTCCAAGAGGCGGCGGGTCTACAGGTAAGTCATTAACCAGATGAAGCAGGTTCCGATGCAAGATACGTATCATTGCTGGATTTTGGCCTCCACTGGTCTCAGGGTACACTTGATAGACTGGTCTATCTCCTATCCTTTCTTTGACCACGTGCACTGTTCTCTCCCAATACGACCTTAACTTTCCAGGCCCACCTCGTTCACTCAGGTTCCGAACCAGAACTCGATCCCCTGGCTGCAGCACAACACCCCGAAGGTGCTGGTCATAGTACTTTTTGTTCCTTGCGCTTGCTTGTTTACTGTTATCCGAGGCTATTTTATATGCATCGGCCATCCGTTGTGCCCACTTCTCTGCATAATTTCGAGGTGAGTATTGGCCTTCCTCTGATCTTAGACCAAACAACAAGTCGACAGGCAAGCGAGGGTGACGTCCGTACAGGAGGAAGAATGGAGAGAACCCAGTCGCCTCATGCTTGGTGCAATTGTAGGCGTGCACTATCTTTGGGAGGTGGTCTTTCCATCTGTCCTTTTCCTTCTCCTCCAGCGTCCTCAACATTTGCAACAGAGTGCGGTTGAAACTTTGATTCTGCTGGGTTTGCTTGGGGATGATAAGGTGTTGTCCTCGAGTTATTAACACCTGTCAACCGCTGCAAAGTTGCGAAGAGCTGGTTCTCAAACTCACGTCCTTGGTCGTGATGGAGCCGGCAGGGGTAACCAAACCTTGGGATATAGTCGTTAAAAATCCTCTCAGCTGCCGTCCTTCCAGACTTGTCTCTTGTCGGGTATGCTTGGGCAAACATAGTGAAATGGTCCACTAGCACCAGGATATATCCGTATCCACCCCGACTCCGCTCCAAGTGCAGATAGTCAATGGACACCAAGTCCAATGGGCAACTTGAGGTAAGGCTTCCCATTGGAGCCCTGATCCGCACCACAGGTTTCTTCTGCTTCACATATCGGCACTGCTGGGTGACATAGTGCTCAATCTCCTTCTTAATAAATGGCCAATAGAATCTGTTCCTTGCCAAGTCTAGAACACGCTCCGTTCCTACGTGACTCATGTCATTGTGTAGCTGTTTCAAAGCCAACTGCTTAAACTTTGCTGGTAGAACAAGTTGAGATCTATGATTGGTCTTACGATAAAGCAGTCCCTCTTCTATTTCCAGTTTTCTCCACTCATACAACAGTCTCTTGAGGCCTCCCTTAGCAGTTTTCGTCATTTCAGGTGACAGTTCTCCCCCCTTTTCCTTCAATTCTATCACCTTACCAACGACAGGATCCTCTCTCTGTGCGGCTTTCAACTCAGAGAGGTCAAGTGCCATGAGCCTATTTTCAAACTGGTGGTCGACAGTTTCAGTACATGCGGCCATAAACGTATTGATATCAAGGGGACAACGAGAGAGCATGTCGGCATCTGAGTTCGCTTTGCCTGGTCTGTAGCGAATGTCAAATCTGAAGTCTGCTAATTCTCCCACCCACCTATGTCCAACCGCATTGAGTTTAGCTGTCCTGAGAACATACGTCAACGGGTTGTTGTCGGTGAAGATTGTAAAGTGGGGTGCATAGAACAAGTAATCGCGGAACTTCTCGCAGACCGCCCATTTAAGTGCTAGGAACTCCAGTTTTCCGGAGTGAAGTCTATAACTTCTCTCAGCGGGAGTCAACGTCCTGGAGCCATATCCAATGACTCTGAGTCTGATGTTGGTATAGCACAGCCCCGAGCCCCTGTTCGGATGCGTCTGTATGGAGCACAAAGGGAAGCTCAAAGTTTGGATAAGCTAGTATTGGGGGGGTAGTAAGAGCCCCAATGAGTCTCTCCAATACACCTTGGTGTACACTCGTCCACTCTATTTTCACACGGGATGGTAACTGGTTACCTCTTTTCTCAGCTTTACCAGACTTAATCTGCTCCCCACCGGCTACCACACTCCGAGACTGGAGGAGCTCGTACAGTGGCTTAGCGATCCGTGAAAAGTCCTGGATGAAGGTGCGGTAGTAACTCAGGAATCCTAACAACAGCCGCAACTCTCCAACAGTTGTGGGCTTTTGCTCTTTCAGGGAGAGGAGTGCTGCTAGGTCTTTTGGGTCGATGCGGACACCATCCTCCGAAACTAGTCTTCCCACATATCTGACCTCCCTCTTGAAGAGTTCGCACTTTGCCGGCCTCAACTTTACTCCATGATCCCGCAGTACTCTGAGGACTCTTCTTAGCCCCTGGACATGGTCATTGAACGTTTTGCCAAAGCAAAGTATGTCGTCGAGATACGGTATGCATAATTCCTCTCTTAGCGAGTCCAGCATCCCCTCCATACTCCTCTGGAATGCCGCTGGTGCGTTTGCCAACCCAAAGGGTATGCGTACCCACTCGTATAGTCCCCAAGGGGTCGTGAATGCAGTAAGGTGCCGAGATCCCTCCGCCATGAATCCCTGATGGTAGGCCTTTCCCTGATCTAGTATTGAAAACCAATGGTAGCCACCAAGGGTGTCGATGAGGTCCTGGATCCGGGGAAGTGGATGTTGGTCTGGGACTGTCTTCTGGTTTAGCAAACCTGTAATCTATACACAGTCTCAATGTGCCATCTTTCTTCCGGACGCACACCACTGGGGCTGCATATGGAGACTTCAACTTGACCACCCAACCTCAAGCTAGTAAGTCCTGGACGTATTCCTTCACTTCCTTATACAGGGGTTTTGGGATAGAGGCATAAGCACGCTGAACAGGGATGTCGTCCTTCAGGTTAATTGTTATCTGTAAGCTCGGGATACACCCGATATCCTCATCTCCACGAGCGAACACATTGGATTCTTCATAAAGCATATCTTGGACTAATTTCTAATGTTCTTCTTCCAGATGGCTTAAATCAACAGGCGGATGCCACAAGCTGTCTGCCCTGCGGTCGTTCTCTTGTTCGTGGGAACCTGGTCCTTCCCCCCAACTCACAGGTATGTCACTACTGTTTACCAAATGTTTTCGCTCCGTTTCGATAACACCAGCTATGGGCTGTATACTTCCTAGAGGTGTATGTCGTCTGATCGTGACTTCACAAGCTGTAGGATTGCCCAGGGGAATCCTGACATAGGGCCGGTCTGTCCCCTCTACTTCCATCAGACCTTCTCCAATGTCTAGTTGAGTCAACGATGCACTCTCCTCGAACAGTACTACTGCCTCAGAGCATTCTAAGTTAACTGGAACTTCACATTTTACATGAGTCACCTGGCCTGGTGGTATGACAACATCTCTAGGGCCGACTGTAACAATAGCCCCTGGGTTCACATGGGGCAGTTCCTGAATGAAGCTCACTATAGCGGTGACTTGCTCATCTTTGATGTCCAGAGCCATCTTTAGGAGTTCTGCGAATGCACATAGACCACGCTCAGTGTCCTTCTTTCCCCTTATTAGCTCCTCGACGACATTAAACCCCATCAATGGCCGCTCTAATGGTATCTTCCCCACGAGGAAAGGCACTTGAATCGTCAAACTTGGATCATCATTCCCAGGCAGGTTCACAGTCAACTCTACCCATCCCTCAAATGGGAGTGGTTCTCCATTAACAGCTGAGACATTAAAGTCGCCCCCATTGATTATCTCTGACAATGGTCGCAGAACTTGATCTGGCAAGTACTTACTCTTCCAGTTGCAGTCGATTATACTAACTTGTGCTCCTGTGTCCAGTAGAGCAGCTACTGCAAAACCATGAATGTGGCACTTGAGTATAGCTTTCTTTCCAATGAGCTGTGCTACCCGGTCACAGGGACTTTGTTTTTGCTTAGGCGAATCAGATGTCCTACCCTTCTGAGCTCCTTTCTCCTTAGACTGGGGCTGTGGTTGCTCGGTCACTGTTCGCCCCTCATCAGTGGACACATTTTCCCTTCTCAGACAGCCCACCGCACGATGTCCTTCCTCACCACACACAAAGCAATGACTGCAAGAGGTGACATCCTTGCTACTACATTTGGGACACATTCGTTTATGATGCCCTCGCTGCAGCTGGGAATCTGTGACTTTGCACTGACCTTCTGTCGTTCTCGCCTTTGCAAGTGATTCAACAGTCTTTGTAGGAGCTTCAATTTGTGCACTCAATCGACGAATTGTCTCAGTTTGGTCGTTTTGCCTATTGCCATCTGCATCCTTACTTCGGCTGGACTCACACTGGGCACTGAGGGCATTCGACACTCTCTGCCGTGAAGCTTGTCCCAACCGACGTTGTCTTTCACTCTCATCGCTAGCTATCTGGGTTACTTGGCGCAGGAGTGCCTCATCTGTCACCAGCCTGTTTGTAAGCAGAGGTTTCAATTCTGTGCAAAACTGGTTGTACTTTGCGGCCATGCCCTGATAAATCGTTCTCAGGAACACATTTTGAATTGTTTGTTCATCATACTCCAGGTCTGTGACAGCTTGTTTGGACAGAAAAATTAGTTTTTGTTTCAGTCCAATCAGTCTATACAGGAATTGTTGTGGAGTCTCATTGTCATTCTGTTTACCACACATTAACTCCTGGAAGAGCTCAGAGCTACTTCTCTCATTTAGATGCGACTGAAGGAAACTTTTTAACTCTGGGATTGTCAATCCCTCCTTGTTCACTAACATGTCCTTAAAGTTTCCTGGCTTAATGACCCTCAAGACCCCTCTGATGATGTCATTTTCACTGTGATTGGCTGCCAGTCCCTCTATTTGCTTGGTCACACTTGTGTAGCTTATATCGGAAGTACTGTCACCAATCTGTCCCCCTTGGACTTTGAACTCTCTTTGTTGAAATGGTAGGAGCTGAAGATCACGGAGGGAGATCATACTTTCCCTTTTCCCACCACTGGCCTCCACAGCTAAATTCACAGGTAAGCTACCGCTAGTCTTTGGGGATTCTGCTTTGCTTGGGTTAACATCAATCTTGTATTGTGCTAGTTTTCGCCCTAACTCTTCATAGCAGTCTACCAATCGGTGATACTCCATCTGCTGTGTCTGTGTGTCAGTGGTAAGTGTGGGTGGTTGTTGTGGTGTGAGTGACTGAGTGTCATTACAACATTTACAACAATTGCTAATGTTCCTCAAAACTAGCCAAAAACAAGCCCGAAAGCTTTCCAGGGGAGTTCTCCGGAAAAAAAAGGCATTTGGAGGGTAAAATATGTGTTATTTTGGAAGGACTGCCTGCTAAAATTCGCATTTCTTGGGTCTGTATATCACATAATTGGGGTCGCTTCAACCCGTGGACTTAGCAACACAGTGCAGTTGAGTTCTGTTGACATTTGACTACTAACGTTATGCGTCGCTCGGTCGCTCCGTTGCTCTGTTTGGTTGTAGGTCTATCCAATTGAGGTCTTTCCTGGTTCGGTTGAAACACGCCCCATAATCACAGCCCAACGGAGCAGTATCAGACTCATATTCTGACTAGAATTGAGTATGATGACGTCAGGCTAGTGGACACAATGACTGAAACAGAACTCAAACTGAATGAGTTCTAGAACATTTCTAATTCCCAGTGTAGCAGGGCGGTCTAGGTCCCGCCCTATTGAACATAGTTGTCCCCTGAATGGTGGGTGTGACAGCCTATCACTGCCATTCCTGGCATATTTAAGGCGGAGTTGTCACCTGGGTACGCATCATACCATTTTGTCGTGTGTGGGTGTGCGCGCGCAGCTCTGCGGGAGGTATGTACCTAGCTGTTTGGCTAACGTTGCTACTAGTGCGTATCCACCAGTTAAATGTGTCTATTTTGTTATAGCCAGGTTACGGCTGGTGTGACTTTGCCGAGGGGTACAGGCTCTCTTTAACCCCAGGTATCCCTAATGCATTAATGTGTGTTGTGGTGTGACTCGTAGTAATTTGTGCTTCGCTCGTGTTGCAGCCCAGGTGTGTGCGCTCTTATGCAGCGTTTGCATGTTTGCAGTTTCGTCTTCGTTAAATACCTACAGATAACGTTATGAGTGATTGAACCCATGTGCTTAGCAATCTACTTCTGGGTACGTATATCTAGCCCCTTGAGCATCGTGGGTTTTTGATGTTTTAACTGATTTTGTAAATCTGTGTATTTTAGTGGGGCAACTGCTCGTGAACACTTCGGTTCTGCGGACGGCAGCGTAAACGCTCCTTAGACGACACAGAGACTGCACTGTTTTGTTCTGCTGTAGTTCTGTGACTGACCATTCTGTTATTTTATTTGTTTTTTTGTGTTTCACGCTCATGCCGGTGGCCTAGGGGAGGATGGCTAGACCGAGCCGACACCTAAAATGAGATGTACTCTTAACAGTGCATGTTTAGCCCCACTGATTGTTATATTGCCACCGGCAGCGTGTGTCCTGTTATTTGTGATCATTTTCCTCCAATCCTCACTCCTTCACGGAATGGTGTGGAGGTGTTTTGTTTAATGTTTTGATTTGAGTTTTTTTCAGTTGTCATTAATTTAGGTCTTGTATTTTGTGATTTAATTTGAAACCCATTTAATTGTTTTCCTTTGTATTGTTTATTTTCTTCCCTTTTTGGTTATCATTGTCCTCTTGCCGCTCCATGGCCGGTATTGGTTCATATGCTCGTCGTGAACCTAACTAAATCTCTGCCTGACTCCTGTGGCCAGTGGGCCTTTTGTTGCAAGAATTTATGTTCATATAATTTGTCTTTGTTTGATGTGTTTAAATGTGTTCTTATATTTTGTTTCTTTTTGTTTATTCAGAAGCTGAAGGCCCCCAGTGAGGGAAGCTAGCTGCTTTTGCCCTGTGGTGGTGGTGTTTCTCACAGAGTGTTTGCCATTTTGACCCCTGCGTCTTCCTCACTTAGTGTGTGTGCAGTGTGAGTGAGTGGTGTGTCGTAAGATGCTCACTGTCCAGCTAGCTGCCCACTGGTAAGCCTCAGCCTGAAGGTTCTTTTTGGTTTTCCTTTATTATTATCTTCTCTTTTTTGGTCAACGGTTTTCTACATTTTATGTGAAATAAAATAATTTTTGTATTTATAGCTACGTCTCTTGTCGTTAGTGGTGACGAACCTGTGTGCCCTATATTGGGTTTGAATTTCCCCGGTTATAGAATCGGGGTGGCGTAGTCGTGCATTAGTGTAAACGATTTTTTGCTTCCTTCGCCATACTCTGGCGTAGTCATACTTCTGGTAAATTTGTGTCTGCCCATCGCAGCCCCGCCACACTCTGGCGTAGTCGGCAGGATTCCACATTTGACA
Organism: Gobio gobio; assembly: GCF_949357685.1. NCBI lineage: Eukaryota > Metazoa > Chordata > Actinopteri > Cypriniformes > Gobionidae > Gobio > Gobio gobio. The sequence goes on along the minus strand of NC_137101.1, from coordinate 26,006,715 downwards.
GAGACGTGGGTGTATATACAGTTGGTTGTGTTTTTGTTTTTCTGTTTCTTTCTTTATCCTTTTGTCTTTGAATACTGTAGGATTGACAGCGGAACAGCAGTGCATGTCTTGTATTAAAACCAGCCCTTATTGTGGGCCTCGTTTTCACCTTTTATTGGTAAGTGCTTCTGCAGTTAAGGTATGGCAGAGGAATTACAAGAATTAAGGGAAATTATTGCTCAGTTAAGAGCAGACAATGAGAGGCTGCGTCAGGAGCGTCTTCCTGTGTCCCCAGGTCCCAGTGATGCATCTGCTGCTGCCCCTGGGCCTTCCGTTCCATCTCAACCCAGCAATGCTGATATTACTAGACCAGAACGATTCGTTTTTGTACCAAGAGACCGAAGGTGCCCAAAATTTAATGGCAGGGTCGGCCTTAGTATTGAGGAGTGGGTTGAGGAGGCCCAGGCTTGCATGCTTGATCGTTATCTTTCTGCTACTGATAAGGCTTTTTATTTATTTGATCATTTAGAAGGGGAGGCAAGGGAAGAGATAAAGTACCGCCCAGAAGTAGAGCGTAAGGACCCAGATAAAATTATTTCGGCTTTACGGGAGTTATATGGTTGCTCGCAGTCGTACGTTTCTTTGCAGGAGGCCTTTTTCTCGAGGAAGCAGCAGGAGGGTGAGAGCCTGTTGGAGTTCTCCCTTGTCCTGATGGGTCTCCTTGAGCAAGTGAAACAACGATCGCCTCACGGTATGCCAAATTCACATGTTTTACTACGGGACCAATTTGTTGAACATGTTTTTGATAGCACCCTTCGCCGTGAATTAAAGCAGTTGATACGCCGTCAACCTACGTTAACATAGTTGGAGGTACGTAGCGAAGCCCTTAGATGGGAGCAGGAGGGTATGCCAGGAAGCACAAGGGCCCGAAGTCATTCTGTTCCATCAGCTCATGGGATCCAATATGGGGTGCAAGGGGATCCATTGGTTGGGGTGAGTAGGTCATCTGGGAATTCGGAGTTGGCTGAGTTGAGGGATATGCTTAAAAGCCAGCAAGCACAGTTAACTGAACTCACACAAAGTTTTGCCCGGTTGCAGGCTCCCCAGTGGCGAGGTCAATTTTCCCGCCAGGGATCAGTTATCTGTAGGAGGTGTCAAAAGCCTGGTCATTTTGCTAGAGATTGTGACGAGGAACGTGTCCCTTCTCGTCCTCAGCTCCCCTCACGGCCCATCCCGTCGAGAGCTGGAGGTAGAACGCCTGACCCATCGGCAACGTCGGAAAACTAGCTCCCACCGTGCTTCAGGGCCATAGCACGGGTGGGGAGGTAACTGGCTCAAGCGTTTTTGATATGTCCCACTTAATGTCGTCCTGTCCACACCTTGATGTTTTAATAGGGGGAATTCGAGTGTCCTGTCTGGTGGATACTGGCTCCATGGTAACTACGATTACTGAGAGTTGTTTTCGGAAACACTTCGAACCATGGGGGCAGGATCGATTAAAATCGTGCCAGTGGTTGCAGCTTAGAGCTGCTAATGGTCTTTCAATCCCCTATATTGGATATATGGAGTTGAGCATTGAACTGTGTGGTCAAGTAATTACAGAATGTGGTGTGCTTGTTGTGAGGGATCCCCCTGGCGGCTTGTGTGTCCGGGTCCCAGGTGTCCTGGGAATGAATGTTCTCCGGCGATGCTACCAGGGGCTTTTTGGACAACATGGACCAGCCCTGTTTGATTCATTGTTGACCACAGAGATTCCAAATCCTGTTTTACAGGCGCTTCAACATTGTTGTCAAGTGGATACTCAGTCTCCTGTGGTACGTGCTGGCAGAGTTAAGGTGCGAGGGCGGAGACCATGCCGCATCCCAGGTGGCGCGATGAAGTTTGTGGCAGCAACTTGTTTCGAGCAATATGCCAAGGGTACTGTTCTTTTTGAGCCCCTAGAGACCGGGTTACCAGCAGGTTTGTTGGCTTCCCCTGCATTAGTGCCGGTTACACGAGGTACTGTTTATTTACCTGTTGTAAATGTGGGAACCACTGATGTGTGGCTCTATGCTAAAACTGTCCTTGGTACATTGAATAATGTTTGTGTGGTTAGTTTGCCCTCAGGAGTTAGTGAGGTCCGGTCTGTGACGGCCACTTCGGGCTCTCTATCTGGTGAAGTGATCCCCAGTGTTAAAGGACAGATTGATGCACTTGATTTGTCTGTCTTAACCGAAGCAGAACAGGGTCAGGTAAGGGACCTGCTTTACCGGTTTCAGTCTGTGTTTTCTACTCATGAGGGCGACCTAGGATGTACTGGCTTGATGTCTCATGATATTCCTCTGTTGGATACCGTCCCCGTCCGGCAGCGGTACCGGCGTATACCCCCTTCAGAATATGAAGTGGTAAAGTCCCACATCCATCAGCTGCTAGAAGCCAATGTTATAAGGGAGAGCTGTAGCCCATATGCTTCCCCAATTGTTCTTGTTAAAAAGAAAGATGGCAGTCTGCGTATGTGCGTTGACTATCGCCAGTTGAATGCAAAGACTCGTAAAGACGCCTTCCCTTTGCCGCGTATCGAGGAGTCGTTGGACTCTTTGGCGGGGGCCTGTTGGTTCTCCACTATGGACTTGGCTAGTGGGTACAACCAGGTCCCCGTCACTGAGGAAGACAGACCTAAGACCGCATTTTGCACGCCTTTTGGATTGTTTGAATGGAACCGTATGCCCTTTGGGCTTTGCAACGCACCAAGCACTTTTCAGCGTTTAATGGAACGTATGTTTGGGGATCAGCAGTGTAGATCTTTACTTCTGTACCTTGACGATATTATCGTCTTTTCTTCCTCTGTGTCGCAGCAGTTGCAGCGGTTGGAGGTGGTTCTAAGTCGTCTGGAACATGAGGGTCTGAAGGCTAAATTGAGTAAATGTGCATTTTTCCAACGTGAGGTTAGGTATCTGGGACATGTTATTTCAGCTCAGGGAGTATCAACGGACCCCGGTAAGATTGAGGCTGTAGTTAACTGGCGACGCCCCGACAGCGTGCAGGAGTTGCATTCATTTTTAGGCTTTGCAAGCTATTACCGCCGCTTTGTTGAGGGGTTTGCGAAATTGGCAGCCCCTCTGCTTAAGTTGGTAGCCGAATGGGCTACTGCTAAGCCAAAAACACGAACGGGACAGGGTTTCTCTAGCGCCTGGACTGAGCAGTGCCAGCAGTGTTTCGATGAGCTAAAGAGTAAGCTTACCTCTGCGCCAGTACTCGCCTATGCTGACTTTTCCCTTCCGTTCATTTTAGAGGTAGACGCTAGCCATGGTGGTTTAGGAGCTGTCCTCTCACAGGAGCAGGGAGGTAAGGTACGACCAATTTCTTATGCCAGCCGCAGTCTTAGGCCCACCGAGCGAAATATGTCTAACTACAGCTCCATGAAGCTGGAGTTTCTAGCACTCAAGTGGGCCTTAACTGAGAAATTTAGGGAGTACTTGCTAGGACAGAAGTGTATTGTGTACACGGATAACAACCCTCTCAGCCATCTTACCACTGCCAAGCTTGGGGCTACCGAGCAGCGCTGGGCTGCTCAGCTTGCAGCATTTGATTTTAATATCCGGTATCGGCCAGGGAGGTGTAACCGTAATGCTGACGCTCTTTCCAGACAGGGCCCTGCTAGTCATCTTGAGGTGAGGGGTTTGTTACCAGGGACAGAGGTTTCAGAGGTTTTGGCACAAGCATCAGGGATGGGTCTAGTGAGGCAAGCTACCCAAGCTTTAGTTTCTGCTTTGCCTAGTTTGGTGGGGGATATGAAGGCGTTACAGGAGGCCGATCCGGTGATTTGGGAAATTTTGGTGTTCTGGAGACAAGGAACACCTCCCAGTTTCGAAGAGCGGCGCCAATTGTCCAAACCTGCCTTAGTTTTATTGCGGCAGTGGGATCGGTTGTTGGAGAGGGAAGGAGTCCTGCATCGCCGTGTGTTTCATTCCAAAGGTGGTGAGGAGATTCTCCAGGTAGTTCTGCCAGCTGTTTTGCATAAGGAAGTTTTGACGCAAGTGCACCAGGGGCATGGGCATCAAGGGGTCGAGCGAACCACCGAGCTAGCGCGACAGCGTTATTATTGGCCAGGACTGACATCTGATGTAGCCCAGTGGTGTCGGGAGTGTGACCGGTGTCAGGTGGCCAAGGATACGCAGCCGGTGGCCCGCAGCTTTATGGGTCATTTGTTGGCCTCTAGGCCAAATGAGATCTTGGCCATTGATTTTACACTGCTGGAACCATCTCGGTCAGGGCTGGAAAATGTCTTGGTGATGACCGATGTCTTCACAAAATATACTCTGGCGGTCCCCACTCGAGATCAGCGCGCTGAGACAGTGGCTCGCACGTTGGTGGTGGAGTGGTTTTATAAGTTCGGTGTCCCTGGACGTATTCATTCGGACCAGGGCCGCAGCTTTGAGTCCTCCTTGATTCAACAGCTCTGTATCCTTTATCAGATTGAGAAGTCTCGCACCACCCCATACCACCCGGCAGGTAATGGGCAATGCGAACGTTTTAACAGGACTCTGCATAATCTCCTGCGTACCTTACCTCTTTCTCGAAAGGCAGATTGGGTCTCTGCTCTTCCTCAGGTGCTCTTTTGCTATAACACGACCCCTCATTCAGAAACTGGTGAGTCACCCTATTTCCTGATGTTTGGTCAGGAACCAAGGCTCCCGATTGATTTTCTGTTAGGCAGAAGCCAGGAGAGGGTGTCCGGTGGTGTGAATGAGTGGGTGTTGGAACACCAAACCAGGTTACAGGTGGCCTTTGAGGGGGCTCGAGAACACTTGAAGGCGACTGCTGAGCGCCGTAAGAACCAGCACGACCTGCAAATTCGCGATACACCATTGGGGGAGGGCCAGTTGGTTTACCTCCAGGATTATGGCGTGAGAGGGCGCCATAAGATCCAGGACCTGTGGAGCCCAGTGGTGTATCAGGTAGTGAGAGCGCCCCCGGCAGGTGGGTCAGTGTATACAATTGCGCCGGTAGATGATTTGAGTAAGGTGAAGCGGGTTCACCGCTCCTTGTTGAAGACCCGTATACGACGGGATTCTCCTGTTGTTACTCCGGCAGATGATCCTGTGGTAGAGGTATCGGCATCGGAGGGTTCCCCGTCCGGGGAGGTTGATTTGTGGGTTTTGGTACCCGAAACTCCACCGGTTGTTGGTAGGTTAACTCTGTGGGACACCGTGCCTCCACCTGCTCCTTTACCTCAATGTCTAACTGAAAATATTGATCCTACAGCTCTAGTGGTTCCTGGACCATCTGGAGTGGTTGTTCCAGAGTCGGTAAGGGAACCCTTGCTTGTAGACCTGCCTGGGGATAGTGGACTTGCCTTACGGCGGACAAGGAGAGTTAATGCCGGTTATCATTCTAATCGACACCACCTCCCACAGGCAGTGGAAGCAGGGAGGGGTGACGTTTCTATGGTTCCTTCTGTGTCGAATGCTGTTTCTGCCCTTTTTAGGCCCTGGTATTGAGTCATCCCTGGGTTATAGTGGAATGGATCCATCATCGGGACGATGATGCAAGAGCTTGGGGTAGATTGTAGCAGGGCGGTCTAGGTCCCGCCCTATTGAACATAGTTGTCCCCTGAATGGTGGGTGTGACAGCCTATCACTGCCATTCCTGGCATATTTAAGGCGGAGTTGTCACCTGGGTACGCATCATACCATTTTGTCGTGTGTGGGTGTGCGCGCGCAGCTCTGCGGGAGGTATGTACCTAGCTGTTTGGCTAACGTTGCTACTAGTGCGTATGCACCAGTTAAATGTGTCTATTTTGTTATAGCCAGGTTACGGCTGGTGTGACTTTGCCGAGGGGTACAGGCTCTCTTTAACCCCAGGTATGGTAACCCTAATGCATTAATGTGTGTTGTGGTGTGACTCGTAGTAATTTGTGCTTCGCTCGTGTTGCAGCCCAGGTGTGTGCGCTCTTATGCAGCGTTTGCATGTTTGCAGTTTCGTCTTCGTTAAATACCTACAGATAACGTTATGAGTGATTGAACCCATGTGCTTAGCAATCTACTTCTGGGTACGTATATCTAGCCCCTTGAGCATCGTGGGTTTTTGATGTTTTAACTGATTTTGTAAATCTGTGTATTTTAGTGGGGCAACTGCTCGTGAACACTTCGGTTCTGCGGACGGCAGCGTAAACGCTCCTTAGACGACACCGAGACTGCACTGTTTTGTTCTGCTGTAGTTCTGTGACTGACCATTCTGTTATTTTATTTGTTTTTTTGTGTTTCACGCTCATGCCGGTGGCCTAGGGGAGGATGGCTAGACCGAGCCGACACCTAAAATGAGATGTACTCTTAACAGTGCATGTTTAGCCCCACTGATTGTTATATTGCCACCGGCAGCGTGTGTCCTGTTATTTGTGATCATTTTCCTCCAATCCTCACTCCTTCACGGAATGGTGTGGAGGTGTTTTGTTTAATGTTTTGATTTGAGTTTTTTTCAGTTGTCATTAATTTAGGTCTTGTATTTTGTGATTTAATTTGAAACCCATTTAATTGTTTTCCTTTGTATTGTTTATTTTCTTCCCTTTTTGGTTATCATTGTCCTCTTGCCGCTCCATGGCCGGTATTGGTTCATATGCTCGTCGTGAACCTAACTAAATCTCTGCCTGACTCCTGTGGCCAGTGGGCCTTTTGTTGCAAGAATTTATGTTCATATAATTTGTCTTTGTTTGATGTGTTTAAATGTGTTCTTATATTTTGTTTCTTTTTGTTTATTCAGAAGCTGAAGGCCCCCAGTGAGGGAAGCTAGCTGCTTTTGCCCTGTGGTGGTGGTGTTTCTCACAGAGTGTTTGCCATTTTGACCCCTGCGTCTTCCTCACTTAGTGTGTGTGCAGTGTGAGTGAGTGGTGTGTCGTAAGATGCTCACTGTCCAGCTAGCTGCCCACTGGTAAGCCTCAGCCTGAAGGTTCTTTTTGGTTTTCCTTTATTATTATCTTCTCTTTTTTGGTCAACGGTTTTCTACATTTTATGTGAAATAAAATAATTTTTGTATTTATAGCTACGTCTCTTGTCGTTAGTGGTGACGAACCTGTGTGCCCTATATTGGGTTTGAATTTCCCCGGTTATAGAATCGGGGTGGCGTAGTCGTGCATTAGTGTAAACGATTTTTTGCTTCCTTCGCCATACTCTGGCGCAGTCATACTTCTGGTAAATTTGTGTCTGCCCATCGCAGCCCCGCCACACCAGCATGATAATTGGATAATAATTGTATTGTTAAGTAATTAAATAAGTGATAATTGCGTATTGGTGGTGACACCTGATGATGGTATTGAGCAGAATCACTGAAGGAAAGAGAAACACACACCTGATGATGGTATTGAGCAGAATCACTGAAGGAAAGAGAAACACAAGAACTACAATTGACTTCAGCCAGAGCTTTAGATGAAATCAACTGAAGGATAAAAGAAGACATTAAATCTCTGTAGATCTCAGCAGAGGAGGATTAAACAACTCCACAAACAGCATTACCAGCCTTAGGGGTGGGCGATATCTCGATATTCAAAATATATCGAGACATATTTTAAACACGATATGGATTTTGACATATCGTATATATCGATATATTGTTTATATTTAATTCTGATTCCGCCACTTTGCTTGTTTGCCTTCTCTGTGCTGTGCTCGCCCCCGCTCGCTCGCCCCCCGCCTCCTTGCTTTTGTTCCCCCTCCCCTCGCGTGTTGTCATGGCGGCGTCCGCAACCCCGCAACCAGCTCGGAGCCTACAGAACTCGTCTTAAAAACAACTGGCTCCATTATATGGAGATACTTCGGTTAAGGCGTCGGACGAACAGCAGACAGATGTCTACTGCCATGAATGCCGACAGTTGGTTCTCAAACACTTGATCCAAGATACAGTTTACCTAGGCAGCATTACTTTGCGAGACAAGAACTCCCGCGACTGTACACTACGGAGAGAGAGCGACTTGCTTGCTGGAGAAGGTTACTTACTATGCCCTTGATTTGAGTTGTTTTATTTTTGAATGAAAATTCATTATTTGCATGCGTTTTAAAGCCTTGCGCGTAGGGCACCATGCGCTTTCCCGAGCGCGCGCACTAAAAGCCTGTCAAACAAGTGATTACTGGACTAAATCTTACTGCGCTAATACTGTCAAAAACACACAAGGTTAACATAAACACAGTCGGTTAAGTCTAAAGTGAAAGTAAAATCGGCGTGTGTTTGTATATTAGATGAGTGAAAGTCTTAAATTGACAGCAGGGCAGCCGAGTGAACATGCTGCCGCTTGTCCTTAAAGGCACAGTTCACTCTAAAATGATGTCATTATTTACTCACTCTAATGTTGTTCCAAACATGTATTAATTTATTCTGTTGAACACAGACAGCTGATAGTAGCGATTGACATCCATATTATTATTTCCTACAATGGGGACCAGCAACTGTTTGGTTTCCAATATTCTTCAAAATATATGTTATGTCCAACAGAAGAAAGAACTTTATTCAGGTTTAAAACAACTTGAGCGTGAGTAATCAATGACAGAATTTTCATTTTTGAGTGAACTATTCCTTTAGTGGTTAATAAAATAACAAAAGACAAAGACAAAATCACTCACGGCTCTTGACTGAAAAACTAATACAGCAGCTTTAATAAGAATCAATGTATATTTTATAGGGAAGTCTATATAGTGTTTTATTTTTACATTTATTAATTAAATTTCATACTAATATGCTGCTGTACAGCTCTGAGCTGCCAGTGTAAATCTTTATAAATATATATTTATTTTATATTATACAGTACACTAGGAATGTGTACAAGTTTTTTTAAAAGTAAAGTTTTAAGTTTAAGTAAGGTTTTTCAAGTCTTTTAAGTAAAATAAAGAAAGAGTATTGCAGTAAAAAAAATAGTATTTTTTCCTCCTTAAGCTCTTGCTGTTCGGCTAAGAATAGAATAGCAAAAATCTGATGCAACTAGCCATCAGAATCGAACCGAACCGAACCGAAAACCGTGGTAAAAAGAACCGTATTGAACTGTGGACTAACTGTGTTGTTCCATCCCTACTTTGTTCCTACATTAACTGCCTACCTCTTTGCACTTCAATAAAAAAAAGACTTTGTGGTATTTGGCATATTTGTTTTTGCAGTAGTTTTTGGGGGGTTATTTTTCCTGTAAAGATATCGAGATATATATCGTATATCGAGATATAGCAAAATATATCAAGATATATTTTTTGCTCCATATCGCCCAGCCCTAACCAGCCTCACACATTACTAACCAGACTAACTTTATTTCTGTTATTTCTGTTATATTGAAAATAATAGTTTTGTTTGAATTCACCATGATGGTGTTCAGTGTTTGCTTTTGTTGGGATCTTGACCCTTGATCAAATATGTTTTGCTCTGGCTGCCCTAACTGTGTTTACGAAGCACATTTGTTATGTTAAAGGGGCTATATGCGTTTTTCTGAAATTTAAACTCGTGACTGACACCTGTGGCCAAAAAACAGAACTGCTCTTATTTTCTGCTCGCTCTCGCAGCGGTTGTGACGTCACATCCGCAGACAGCGCGGGAAAAAAACGACCCGCCAGAAAACAGGAAAAATAGGATACAGGCTTATAGGTGCACCCACTGTGAGCGGACAAGGTGTCAGTATGCTCATCAGGAGATGTTTGAGTCATAAATGGTAAAATAAAAAGGCTATTGTTACGTTTATTTTGGGGAAAAAGTTGTATATAGCCCCTTTAAGAAAAGCCAAGAGGAAATGTGATCAGCTGGTGTTGGTTGTTTTATGCTGGTGATATTATCGTCATGTAGTGCTTGAATTACTGATCTCATTCAGAGTCTAATGCCCTGCTTATAGAGGTTTTGTGTAATTATTTTTTTGTATTATTCATAATAGAACCTATGTGATTCTACAGCACAAGATTAGGATGGTTGTGGTAATTGAACAGTATGCGGGACTTAAATTAATCAAATCAATGCACAAATGGTTTATATCTACAACAGTACTTGGACACACACAGATATCAAGAATCAGAGTATGAATCTCAACAATGGTGACAATAAAAAAAAATATTCAGATAAACAGATCAACTTTGAACATCACAACAAACACAGCATAAGTAAAAGCAAATAGTAAGAATCAAAGAAAATTTGTCACAATTCAGATGCATAATTTATTCATGCCGCAATGCATGCTGGGACCCATGAGGGAGTTTTGATTGGTGGTACCATGTATGCACTGCAGCATGAAGCTTTTCATTGATTGTTACCATTGTTGAAATTCATACACAGATTCTTGATGTCTGTGTGTGTCTGAGTAATGCATTAGATTAAAACCTTTTGAGCACTACCTGATTTTAAAATCTTGCTCATTATTCAATTACCACAACAGTTCTAGATCTCGTGCTGTTGAATTATGTAGCCACCATTATGAATAATAAAAAAATTAACAACACAACACCAGAGCATACGACTCCAAGTGAACTTAAGCCACTACATGATGATTATACCAACATCATTGTATAGGCAACATCACCTAATCATATTTTCTCTTGGCATTCCTCACCCCAACAAATGTGCTTTCTAAACACACAGTTAAAGCTAAAATAAAAATATATTAGATATTAGATATTAATATTAGAGATTTAAGGGTCAAGAGCCCAACTAAAGCAAACACTCATCTCCATCATGGTGACTTCAATTAAGCTATTATTTTCAATATAACAGAAATTACAGAAATAAAGTCAGGCTGGTTAGTAATGTGTGAGGCTGGTAATGCTGTTTGTGGAGTTGTTTAATTCTCCTCTGCTGAGATCTTCAGAGATTTAATGTCTTCTTGTATCTTCTGTTATTTCATCTAAAGCTGTGTCTTAAGTCAATTGTAGCTCTTGTGTTGCTCTTTCCTTCTGTGATTTTGCTCATTAGCATCAGGTGTTCATCACTAATGCTCAATCATCACTTAATTAATCACTTAATTTCTTGATAGCAATGAGTGTCTTATTTTAGTGAACTCAATTGAAATAAGTTCAAAGTACTCATAACTATTGTTTTGTAAAATTAAAATAATTAAGGTAATCGGTGTCCTCAAATTTAATGAGTTAGCTTAACTTACTAGATTTGACTTTGTGTGTGCTATTGTGAACTAGCAGTAACTGCAAGCACTCTGATTTCATTTAAAGTTTGTAATTTCAGCTGTTTTACTCAATATAGGGAAGGTTCAGCTATATCAAGTATTTGAATGCAGTGTAAAGTTTAATTGTATATTAAGAAATATCCTTTTTTAGTGGACTTGATTAAAATAAGTGCAGAGTACTCATAACTATTGTTTTTTATAAACTTAAATGGTTTGAGGTAATCGGTGTCCTCAAATGAAATGAGTTAGCTGAACTTGTTGGGTTTTACAATGTACCCCAGCATCTAAGAGGCCTGCAATGTGAAAATTGAGACTTTCATATGGGTTTAATTGAAGGGTGAGCTCATATTGCCGGCTTATTATTTGGAGTCTTTTGAGTTTTGAGAAAGAGTTTGGCGACTCAAATTTAAAGGTATGCCTAAAAACAGTGATGGGCTGTCAGGGCCATCAAGGCCTTCTCTGCTGGCCCTTTCAAAATCAAAAAAAAATATTTTTTCATAATTAAATTAATGTGTGTCTGAACGTGTCTAAATTCAATACTGTCTATTTCAGTTACAATTATATTTCCAGAAAGAATGTGGTTATTTTTTGTGAGGCTGAGCTGTATATTTTCATCATCTAAATGCTTTACAGCTCAGTGGACCAGCACTAGTAGAATAGAGCTCCGGAGGTCACATGACCCATTCTGTTTACGACACCATTTTGGCAGGCAAGAACAGTCGGCGCCAGCATGAGTTTCAAGGTAACAGAGTTCACTGCGCACTTTAATTCAAAAGACATATACTTTTACATAGCAAAACTTAATATATTAAACAAAACAGATCCCTAAAATGCCCCCGGGGTGCTTTTCACGTGTATCGATAAAGGAACGGATTGCTTTCCAGTCAGGACACCTGTTGCACCAGCTGTGCGCAAGTTACAACTAGCCTAGTTTTGACGTAAATGGGCGCCAAGTTACAACTTATACACTCCTAAATATTTTTGTGTTGCATCATTAAACTTAGTTGAAGCCTAAATCTACATATAAACTAAATATTTACGGAAGCCTCCGATCAGGAGTAACATTAACAGATAGAATAGCAGGCAGACTGAATCAGCTCCTTAGTTCACTAGTCAGGCCACTGATCAGGGAGTCAGCCCATTGACTTATGTCTTGATCAGTGTCCGTGTTGTGTCCGTCTGATCTGTTCCATAGGTCTGTGTTGTGCATGTCAAATAAAATCAGTCATAATCAATAAAGGTCATTTCTTATTTTTTGTTTCAGTATTTATTTATTGATCCTTAATTTCGTTTCAAATAGCCTTTTTTGTTGTTATTTATATAAAAAAGCACTTATGTTATTCACGATTAAGCTTCATATTTAAATAGTGAAATAACTCTCTTGACTTCAAGGGCGCGTGCGTGTGTGTGTGTGTACGGTTCGCGCTTATATCATCGAGTAGTAACCTAGAATACTGTCTAACACTTGATGGCTGCTCTGTCAAGTCCTCGTCATCAGTTAGGAACCTGGGTGTGCTCTTTGATACCAATCTTTCATTTGAAAACCACGTTTCTAGCATCTGTAAAACTGCATTCTACCATCTTAAAAATATATCTAAATTACGGCACATGCTTTTAATGCAAAATGCTGAACAGTTAGTTAATGTGCTCATGACCTCAAGGCTAGATTATTGTAATGCTCTACTGGGTGTTTGCCCTGCTCGCTTAATAAATAAATTGCTGCTGGTCCAAAATGCAGCAGCTCTAGTACTTACTAGAACAAGGAAGTATGACCATATTAGCCTGGTTCTGTCAACACTGCTCTGGCTCCCTATTAAACAATGCATACATTTTCAAATCTTTACTATGGAATACACATAGAATTTTTTTTATTTATATTATTCAAATCATTTAAATTATTGTTTTAGACTGCATTAACTAGGTCAGCCGGAATGGGAACACTTCCCATAACACCTGATGTACTCGTTACATCATAAAAAGAATGGCATCTAGGCTAAATGTTAGTCTCTCTGTTTATCCCGAGGTTTACTGCAGTCAGCCGGATTCGGGCCCTATCCAGATCAGATGGCACGACACCCTCAACAAACCCGTCTCCGGCGTGATGACTCCGATCTTTCAAATAGTTGGCCAGAGGAGAACTGGCACCCCGATTGAGCCTGGTTTCTCCCAAGGTTTTTTTTCTTCATTATGCCACCTAATGGAGTTTTGGTTTTTACTACTGCGGGGCCCCCCAACATGCAGGGCCCTCCCGCAGTTCCGTTACTGTCTCCCACAATGTACTTGGCCTTTTTGTCATACTGATATTTTTGCGCATCATGAGCATGTTCCTGATGCTTCTGACGAAACTTGAAAGCAAACTTCAGTTTTCTGTAGACAGATGTAGCATACTCTTCTGGGGTGTCAGGAGAGGACTTGAAGCATCAGTAGGGCAAGGAAAGAGTAAATGACCAGGCAATCTGGCTTCATGTCCATAAATGACGAAGGAAAGAGGTGTACTGCTGTATACTGGTATTGTAACAGAACTGGATTGACATTAAAGGCCTGTACACACCGGGACGAATATCGCGCGCGCTTATCGGCAGCATTTTTTTCGACGCGTCTTGAGTGTTCACACCCAAGCGATTTTCACTGGCGATGCGCCGAGTGAACGTGCACATTCAGTAGATAGCGCTCCCGGTACATAAGGTGGTGCTGCGGCACTTTACGCTTCTGACACTCGCTTGTCACACAGAAGAAGAAGAGAAACAGTTTTTACATGCTTGCCAAAACCATAGATATATTATGTCTATGGCCAAAACCATTCACACACTTTTTGCTAACTGGCAAGCAGCATTAGCAGCTCATCTTCTTCTTTTTCTACTTACTACTTCTTCGTTGTATCAATGTGTGCTCGGCAAGACCGTTTTGTGCTTGAGTGCCACCAAGTCATGTTTTACTGTCACTTCAGCAGCTCCAGGCACGTGAACAAAAGCACGGATCTCATTGGTCGGCCAGTTTTTAACGCGCCGCGTCAAAATAAAAAAACGAACCCGAGGCGTTTTTTTTTTTAAAATTACGCTTTTACGCCTGCCGTTTTGCGCGACGATGTGCACACTCACATTGGCGCCCTTTGTTTAGTCACGAGGCGTTAAACGTCGGCGATAAACACGCACGAAAATCGTTCTGGTGTGAACAGGCCTTAACATGGTATCCTATGGCTCTGTTTGCTGATAGAAACATTTACTTAACTGGTCTTTGTGCAATGGAATCTTTCGATTAAACCATCTCTCTCGGGATGATAAGGAGAAGTCCTAATTTTGGTGACACCCAACTTGGAACACAATTCCTTGATTAGATCTGCCTAAAACCGATGGCCTTGATCTTTTTGAAGGCATTTAGGAACACCATGCTCTGTGACATACTGTTCCGTTGCAGCTCTCTGATATTTCATAGGGTACAAATTCATATACTTGGTGAAATAGTCTTAGAGAACGAGGACATATTTATGGCCTGATGGTGTCACAGGATGTTCAGTAATGTCAGCTGCCATCGTTTCAAGGGTGATTGGCATGAATAGTCTGTAGGGGAGCTACTTGATATGGGACTGGCATAGATCTTGACTGGCATGAAACACATTGTTGGTATTAGTTCTCTGTGTCTCTAGCCATGCATGGCCAATGAAACGTCTCCCTGGATTGCAAGGTGATTTACAATGGAATGGAATGTACATATAAAACCTGTAACACGTGGGGGACATCTTTGCTGGGAATGACTACATGAAGAGTGGGTGACTCTTTTGGTTTGTTACAGGCAAAACTGTATATTTTCCCCTCCTGCAAATGTAGTTCATCAAACTGTCGCCAGTATACTTTGAGCTCTGAACCTTTCATTAGAACCCAAGTTGGAGGTCTCTATCCTGCCTTTAACAACTCACTCACTGTCCTCAATGCATATCATATTTTTCTGAGTCTGAGAAAGCTGTACAACAGCATAAGCGGTAATAGGGTATGCAACTATAGTGTTTCCAGTTGTCTGACGTTCAGTGATCAGAAGTAACCTGAGAAATTAAATCACTTTGATTTGGACGCCTAGCTGTGTTTTATGACAGTTGTACACATCAAGTTCCAATGCCCAACGTTTTCTATGTCCTCTCAGATCTCAATAAATCTGCATTTTCTTTCAACTTAACAATGGCCGATGATCTGTAACAATTACAAAGTAGTGTGAGAAAAGTCTAATGGATCAAACAATATTTGTCAAGGTGGACATGTTACTTTCTGTTGTTCCTAGCACATGATTGGCATAGGCTACTACCCTTTCAACTCCCTGTTGATGTTGTGCAAAAAAAAAGAAAAAAAAAGAAAAGCCAACTGAATGCTGAGATGCATCCGTATAGAGGATAAAAGCCTTGCTGAAATCAGAGTAGGTGTGGAGGATAGAGTATGGTGAAATACTGAAAAGTGTCCTCACATTGTTCACTCCATGTGATTTTGGCACATTTTCTTATAACAATGTGTAAAGGGGCTGCCTTTTCCACAAAGTCTTTGATAAAACGGTGATAGTATGAACAGAGATATATGAAAACTCTAACATCTGTAGGTGTAGTCGGACAAGGTCAATTCAACACTTTCTCAGTCACTCTAAAACAAGGCAAAAACTGGGGGTGCTACAGGGGTGTGAACATACCCACTGGTGCTTATTAGATACATTTTGTTGAAACAACAATTAATCCAAGGGACTCACATTGTTTGGAGTTTTTTTTTATTTATTTATTTTTTTTAAACAAATTTTATTGTAAGTTACTGCAGTGTTTTGTGTAGGCGTTGGTTATATACTCCAACTGGCTAAACAGCTGTTTTGTTGATCCACTGATTCAGGCCTGGTTCCAGAATGAAATCACAGAGGGTGCTCTAGTAAAGTGCATTCGTAGGCTAAGCAACAGCTACACCATAGCAGTGTACAGTGAGACATTTAAGATTATTTACAAGTCATCACTTTTACCAATAATTGGAATACAATTTCTAAAATATTTTTATACAAATATTTTTCTAATAATCTATTAGTATTTTACATTGCTTTATTGTGTTACTATTTCAACATGTCATATTTCTGAACTGTGCAGAGTGTATCCAGAATTTATATGTTGATGTCACCTCTGAAACTTTGCAGCATGCAACTGGCCATTGGTCTTCTTAGCAGCATTAAAAACAATAGTTGAATTCAGTGGATTGTATAGGTTGTAGTGCATTTGAAAGTGACATTTAATGAAGTGATGGATATTTAATGGATACGGTACAGTCATGCCACTTATTACACAGCATTTCGCCATATACATATTTATGGGCCTAATTGGTTGATTTTGGACTGTTTTATAATCTTACCTGTTTGCTATCTTATAATACATTACAGTGTACAAAACAATCATTGCAAAATGGTAGCAGCTGCGTTTGTATAAATCAAAAGCGAGTCCATGATACCCGGATGACATAATGAAATAATTGTACACAAAACATTTATTTGAAAAAATATTTATTCGAAAAAACATTCCTAGTTAGCGTATAGCGCTGACTTCAGTTATGAGCCTGTGTCATCAGTTTTTACCAGTTGTTATTGGGGAATAACATACCGCTGGATGGCACAATTAGAATCAGAATCAAGTACTGTATTCCACAGAGCCGTGTAATAAAATCAATGAAGCTGCCAACAATGCACAATAAATATCTTACTTACATTGTGTCTTACACTTTGTTTGGTAATGACAGGTTTCGTGAACCTGCATAACTCAGCACTGAATAAAAGCTTGGGTGGATTCTGACTAACTTAAACACATCTGATTGGCCATTGTGTTCAAGTAAATTGAACGTTGTTGATCCCTTTATGACCACTGTGTATACTCTTATGATGGCTACTTCCAGCAGGATAACGCACCATGTCACAAAGCTCAAATCATCTCAAACTGGTTTCTTGAACATGACAATGAGTGCACTAAACTCAAATGGCCTCCACAGTCACCAGATCTCAACCCAATAGAGCATCTATGGGATGTGGTGGAACAGGAGATTTGCATCAAGGATGAGCAGCCAACAAATCAGCTGCAAATGCCTGATGCTATCATGTCAATATGGACCAAAATCTCTGAGGAATGTTTCCAGAAACTTGTTGAATCTATGCCATGAAGAATTTAGGCAGTTCTGAAGACAGAAGGGGTCCAACCCATTACTAGCAAGTGTACCTACTGTAATAAAATGGCTGGTAAGTGTATTTCTTTTTCTTTTCTTTTCTTTTCTTTTCTTTTCTTTTCTTTTCTTTTCTTTTCTTTTCTTTTCTTTTCTTTTCCTTTCCTTTCACATAGATATAATAGTGATCAAAACCCCTTAATTGAATTTCCCAAATAGTAGTTTAAACACAGACAATTTGGCATAGGCTATCAGGCAGTCAATGGTCACCAGTGCCCACTGGTGGCAATCAAAGGCACTCCAGCACTGCAGAAAATGCTTTTCTTATTTTGTATTTTATTCTTGTTTCCAGTTCAAATGTAATAAATTCTTAAATCAAGGTGCATTAACTAGATAAGTAAAATGACATGATTTTTTTTGTTTTTGTTTTATTGGGGAAAAAATAAAAATGAAACAAACAAAATTATCTGCCAATGGGGTGAGAAAAATAATCTTATTTCTGTTTGAGACAGAAACAAGAAACAAGATTTCAATCAGAAACAAGATTATCTTTCTCACCTCATTGGCAGATAATTTAGCTTGTTTTAAGGATAAAGTCACTTAATTTTTATTTTATTTTCAAGAAAACAAGAAAAAAATTCTTATGTAATTTTACTTATCTAGTAAATGCATCTTGATTTAAGAATTTTAGATATTTAGACTAGAAACAAGACAAAATTACTAAGTAAGAAGAGCATTTTTTTGCAGTGAGCTGGTGACTGGGAAATAGCCCCCCTCCTAAGGAGCAGCTAGAAAAGTTCAGAAGGGAGGCGGAGCGGAGGTGGACCAGGGTAGAGGGCAAGGTCCATGGAGTGGAAGACAAACAGGGGATGAGGGCAGAGCAGGAAACCAAGGTGAAGCAAGCTGAGCAGGTGGCCAGGGCAGCGCAGACTGTGCAGGTTGCCAGGGCGGAGCAGACTGGGAAGATGACCAGGGTTATGTGATGTACTTTATAAACTTTTAACTGGGCAAATGAGGTCACCTGGAATGGCAAACATTCATGGTAGCAGTCTTTGGTGATCCTTGGGATCGGTTGGGCTTTTTGTGATTTTTAGTTTGCATTATAAGACAAGCACATATATTCATCTCCATATTCATCTTTTTAATGACAAGTGAATGCTTTATTAACTCTTAATGAATGCTTTATTAACTCTTAATGAATGCCTTCTTAACTCTTCTTAACTGTTTTCCTTCTTGCCAGGTTCAGCTGAATGTCAAACCTGACCTTGTAAACCAGCTGTCTAGTGACAGATATGGTGAGTTATAATGAATACTAACTGACATATTTCCCAGCCTTGTGAAACCTTTTTAGGATGTCCCTGAATATGTTGTTGGATTATTTGAATTCTGATTGCCCAATTATATTTGGATATATAAAACTCGACACGGAATAGTCTGCGCCAGATGCGTTTCTAATGATGGCATAGAAATCTTGCAGCTGGTTATTTAAAGCATCTGCTCCCTCTCTCTCTCTTGTTCACAGATGTATTTTAATCATAGTGGCCAAGCTGTTTTTTTTTTATCACACTCGAGTCTGTCTAGCTGTTCTTCACTGATTGTTTTATATATTTTGCCGTTGTTAGTTGATGTCCACTTCCGTTTATATAATTTTTCATCTGCACTATCCAATACTGCTGTCATCAGGCAGGTCTTGCCCGCATTACATGTCCATATCACTTCATGTAGTTAACTGTAATAATGGAAAAGAGCATACAGTACCTATAGCACACCATAAATATTAAAATGTACTTTCCCTGAAAATAATTGCACACCTTAGAATGTTCGTAAACCAATCAGATTCAAGCATTCAACAGCCCTGTAGTATAAATTGTAATAATATTTCACAATATTACAGTTTTTACTTTATTATTGATCCAATAAATGTGATTCGGCTGTAGGCACAAGGCTGCCCATCAGAATGTCCGAAGGACTTGCCGAGATAAGGCTGTTCTTGGCAGGGCACAGGGATCGCCCAGACCTCATAACTCCGAAAGCATCGAGACAAATCAGGAAAGCTATCTCCATAAATAAATTTAAAAAAAATATTAGAAATGCAGCCTGTTTAGAACATGCAAAGACAAGCAGAGTGATACAAACGGTGAACAGTCCCTGCAATGATACTGGTGATAAATCAGCACTCCTGGATGTGGATATTGCCCCAGTATCAACATTTATTCTTGATCTTACATGCAGCTATTATAAGAAGTGATGTTTAAAGGCAGTAGGAAATGTTAGTCGATTTCATGCTTTTAAACACCTTGAAAACATTAGTTATAATGTAATTGTCAAAATAGAACTAGACTGAGAGGCAGAGATGAGCGAATCCAAAAACAGTTATTCATTCAAAATTAAACAGAGATGCATTGCAGGTAAGTAATAGCACAGACGGTTCAATGAATGTGATCATGTGATGATGACTTATGATGGTTATGAAACCATAATAACTGAGTTTTTTTTTCTGTTACCAGGTTGAAGCAGCGTTCAGGTGCAGATGGAAAGCGTGAATACTGAAAGCCACACACCACAGGATGAGCATGGCGAGTATCAGATGAGTACTTTTTCACACAGGTAAACAGTCTTTTCAGTGAATATAGCTGAAGGTTATCCGGAGTACAATGAGGGAGATCACTGAAGACTTATGAGCCAAACTACTATGGAAAGTAGCACAGGTAAGGAGTCTGTATTTGTGAAGCCAGACTATGTCTGAAGGAGTGTGCTCTTATAAAAAAAATGCTTTTTGCAGCCAGATGGTGTAGTTACCGGCATCAACCAGCAGGGGGCTAATGCTAGCAAGCTAAACCTTGACTACATGAGCAAAACAATTTTTAAAAACTCTAAAAGTTTCTTCCCAGATAACACAAGTAGCCTACATCTCTAAGATGTCTGTTAAAGAGTGATTCACCTGGAAATCATCTGTTGTCTACAAACATCTGAATATTTTACACACTCTAAATCAACCCCCCCCAAAGAATGGAAGTGAAATGTGACAACATGCCCCGTAGGTGGGGTACATTGTAACATGTGAGGGGCACATTGTAACATGAGCAAATGACAGCTTAAAATGTTACCTGATATAATCAAAAAAATATCCATGACAAACTAAAATATTTTGTCAATAAAATACAATTATTAACTTTTTAAAATAAAATAATGGCATTTTTTAATCATTAAAAATATACTTTTTTATTTTTGAGTTTGACAACAAACACATCGCTAAATACAGCTATACAGCATAGTTAAAAACATAATAATAATGAATAATTTCTGAACATTGACTCTCAGTCATTATTCACCCTTTTCTTGTGGTTTCTCAAAATAATTCATAAAAGTATAGAATATAATAGCGTAGTTCTATAATAGGGGCTCATTGTAACACAGTGCTACAAGACACCCCATCTGCACAACTGGGATTTAAACCGCGGCTCGTGTCTTCTGCTGTTAGATCACCATTAAAGAATGATCCCAACTGTTAAATAACAGATATAAGATTAATATAATATCTGATTTGTCTTATTTTAAATAAAAACAAAAAACAGAGATGAAAAATAAACTTAAGTAAGAAATTTACTTTTGCTATAATTAAATAAATGTTCAGTGATATCTTCCAGAGATTTTTTAATTTTGGTGCTTTTTTCTCTCTAAATAATGTTGATATGGCAACTAGTAAATACACTAAGTTTCGTCATCCTGGCATGTGTGGAAAGTGTTAAACCATGCGTGTTACAACTCCCTTACCCTCAAATAATGCCCTTTTTGAGGGTATAGGGGGCGATTTCGGATTCAGCCAGAATCTGTTGTGGGCTTATTGGCTGCTTTGTTTGGTTCAGCTGAACAGTGTTCAGATGCACAGACTGGCACAGGTATGTAGGTCATGTCATCTGGGTTGGTATGATATAGTGGGATCCTGTTTGTTTCTCGACGTCTTAACCTGTGGGTTGGAGGATAAAAACAATTAAGTAAGAATCTGCCAATTAAAAGGCCTACAAATTAAAACTTCATTCCACAATAGATTTTATAAAACATACCTCCACCTCCACCAGACAAGGAATAATGCTACCACCAGACAGATGATAATTATGCTTGTACCTACTGTTGCTGAGTGTTGATTAAAAATAGAAAAAAAGAAAGAAAGAAAGAAAGAAAGAAATATGAAAAATTATTTGTTTCAGGAAATTAACAGTAATAAATGGCACTCACATGTGTAATTACTAGATGTGGCTTCCACTTTATCATTTTTTAAAAGAAAGAAACAATGGGTTTTTTTTTTTTCAAAAAAACTGAACATTCTGTCATCAGTTCGTCACCCTTGTGTTGTTCCAAACCCAAATTACTTTCATTCTCATTATGAGTAATGTATATGCTTTTAATGGAAAAAGCATAAACCGAGCATGGCCAAGGATAAACACACCATAAAAATATAGCTCTTATGATGTCTATGCTATATTCCAAGTCTTCTGAAACCATTCAGCTGCTTTCTGTGAGGAACAGACATCAATATGTTTTTTATGTCTCTTAACATCTTCCCTCCTTCATATCTTGAATCTCATGTGCACTTACTCATGTTTTAACCGTAGTGTGATGCATTACAGTACATGCAATGCCATGTAAGAACAAATTATGTCAAATGTGTCATCTTCTGTTTTAATATGCACATATGTAAATTACATTAAACAGCTATGGCAGAGGGGAAGATTTCCAATGGATTACAGCTTAAGACAAGTTGCTCGTATGGCTTCGGGAGATTTACAATATAGTGAATGAAAGCTTTGCATACTACATGGGAAAAAAAGTTACACTAGCCACGTTTACATGTGCACTTTTTTGTCATTCCGATTCAAATCATTCCGATTGAAAGATTCGGTGGACTGTTTAGCCTACATGAGACGTTATCTAAACCGATCTGGAGTTTACATGTGCTGACTTTCAGTCGGAATCATTTTGTGACATGTGCACACAGTTTGTCTGTCGCATCAGATTCGTAATGTTAGTATTGTGGATCAATAGTTCTGTGTTGGTAATTTTTATATTTATTTATTTTTCTGTGGGCGGACATGCAGTAGTTTAAACTAATTTGTCCTATACAATGGCTATTTCAACAGCTGTGAATGATGAATGCGGAATCAAAATTAATTCAATTTATTTATTTTGAAAAAATTAGCGTAACTATAAAATGCACCCAAATTATTAATAAAAACATAGGATGTATGGTGAAACATGAATGAAAGCATTCAAGACGTGCTCCGCATCATTACTAGTAAACGCATATATTTCAGATGATTAAGGAAAGAGACCATAATCACAAAGGTATAAATATTAACAAAAGTAATTAAAGTAGACTGTGGGTAATGTTACTTAACCAATTTGAAGCAGTTGTTTAACTTTTTTTTTATATCTAACTTACGAGAAACAGAGAAATATCGACACGTCCTCTCCAGCAGCTTGAATGTTCCCCGTTGAAATGGCAACTCTCAATGGCCACCAGGTCTTATACAGTTTTATAAAAGCTATTATATTATTTGTTGTAAAGAATCACCTCAGAAAAATTAATTCTTCTGTCAGGCGCAGTTGAAGCCACAAACGCTGTCAAGATGAGATGGTGTAGCCAGGCTATGTCTGTGTCATTATTCCAACATCATGTTCATAACATGTTACGAAATAAAAAGATTAATACCTCAGAAAAATTAACTTTCCTCTCTTGTCAACATTAGCCTGGTGTGAGTGAGGCGCGCACTCTTCAGTTGTAGAGGCGCGCGCGCTGTAGCCTATATCATGTCACAGAAAGACGGACACTCAAAGTAATCGGATCAGGTCGTTTACATGGTGGAATTTTTAGTTTGATCGGTTCATGAAAAGGTTTATTCCACCCTTCTCAAACCGATTACAATTTCATTCGGTTTGGCCATTTTTATTCCGATTGAGGTGTTTATATGGAGCATTTTCATTAGGATTGGATTTTAAACCGATTAGTGCTCCATGTAAACGCACCCACTGAATTTACCTAAACATACTGAAATTGTTTTACATTTCATGTTTTTATTTGCATTATTATGTTTTACATTAAAACTTTTTTGGGGGGCCTGATAGTGAGAGAAAGGAACTCCTTAAGTACTGTTATAATATAGGCTGCAATCGAAATCACATACTTCTCGAAAAACAGTGTGTGACAAAAGAAGTATGTCAGAATTCAGAGTAGCCTACTTATAAAAATTGTAGGTAAAAATGACCCTGATGACCTACTACTTCCAGCGAAATTCTGAAGTGAGCATACGATGGACACTTTACTATTCCATGAGGCCATGGGAGAATGGTGAAGCCACGCAACTAATGCTGGTAGGTCACATGATCCAGATTACATACACATCCATACTATATAGAAGATACTTTTTTAGTGCTTGTGAAGTAATTACTTATTTAAAATAAGTACCTACTCGAAAGAGTATGCTGGTTGGAGCACTGCCCACAATGCCTACACTCTTAAAGGAACACGCCGACTTTTTGGGACTTTATCTTATTTACCGTATCCCCCAGAGTTAGATAAGTCCATACATACCATTCTCATCTCTGTGCGTGCCATAACTCTTTCTGACACACCCACCGCTAGCCTAGCTTAGCACAAAGACTGGAGGTAAACGGCTCCAGCTAGCCTACTGCTCAATAAGTGACAAAATAACGCCAACATTTTCCTATTTACATGTTGTGATGTGTATAGTTACATCGTGCACTAAGGCCGATGGAAAATGAAAAGTTGCGATTTTCTAGGCCAATATGCCTAGGGACAATTCTCTCATTCCTGCGGCGCAATGATATTATGCAGCGCCTGAAAATAGTCCCCAGCACACTCTCTGTGCAAGCAGGTTATCACGTTGGTTATGTTGACGGAAGCAGATGTGTAAAAAGTACTCAAAAATGTTACTCAAGTGAAAGTACTGAGTGGAAAATTAACTCAATTAAAAGTAAAATTATCTGACCAGAATCATACTTGAGTAAAAGTAAAAAAGTATCACATTAAAATTGTACTTGAGTATAAAAAGGTAAAAGTAACAGCAAGAATGAAAACGGGAGATTCTTGTTTAAGCTTTTAATCTCTAAAAACATGAAGTGACTGAACCACATACAAGGTTTTATCCTGCTTGAGTAAATCACTGAAGTTACCCTTTAACAATAATTGTTATTGACACTGAACATGATATAGATGTAATGAAGACCAAGTTCCAGTGAAATATCTTCACAATCCTCTATGATGTCTTTACGTCCATCTTTATGCGTGTATTCTGAGTGGCAGTTTCTCTCTGCAGATGATGAGGTTATGGTACGACACCATCTGAAATACACAATTGATTTTGAAGTTACAGTTTGTCTGTACATTTGATTATGTAAAAACAAGTATGTTTATGAAGGCCAAAATTTACAAAAATGGACAGTATGAGAGCCCTTTACTGTGTTAAAAGGAGAAAGTGATATAAAGTCATTGGATAGCCTTAATGTTTTTTTGTGAGTGGGTATGTTTAGACATAATGTAATAATAATAATACAAAATCCAACAACCTGGATCATAAATTCAATATCTCTGTTGCTTACTTTGTGGAGAAGAGAAGATGAGTATCCTTAACTGAACAGAGCTGCTCACACTAGAAGACACAAAAAGACATGATTGGTATGGAAACCAGATACAATATTTAATGTTAAAACATTTTTGTAGATATTTTAAGAAATAATAATTTACCCGTCGAGAGTGTGTTGACAGTCTGTGTAGTTGTATAGCTTAGCTCCAGAAAATCAGTAATGAGGTGGCTTTGACAGTTGCGGATTTTAGAAACAAAAAGGCGGGAAAAAAGAACCCTAACTAACATGAACCATTTCAGTAAAGGGTTCTTCAGTAGACTGGGTAAAGCCAGCCTGATCTGCCGGCGATTTGATTTCGCCCTACAGCTCAGTCTGGAAACCTGTACAGCTTCTTTTACACTTTTGCGGGAACCAATCACAGACTGGCCTATCCACCTTGCGCACTATTGGCGGGTTTAACACAATGACGGATAGAGAAGGGATGGATCAATGCCCGTTGATCACGCCTCTTGTGGTCTGAATGGTTGAAGAGGACCATCCAGTACAGATTCATTTGAATTATGCTCGTTGATCACACCTCTTGTGGTCTGATTGGTTGAAGGACTAATCGATTGCGTACAGAGTCATTTGAATTATGCTCGTTTATCACGCCTCTTGTGCAGTAGAAAATAAAGAGCAGACTCTCCAGACCAATGTTCAATCTTAAATTGAGCTTGGTCTGGTGATAGCCAGACAAGTTCTTCAGGACAATACGGTTCTAAATAGAACTGTTACATCTAAAGAACCTTTAAGGAACCATCTTTTTGTGTAGCTTTGAGTGTAGCTTTTCATGTTAGTTGTGTGGTTAGTTATACAGTATACATTGCAAGTTTTGCAATATGGAGGCACATTTTTTGTGCATAACAGGAAGTAAGATCTGGTCAAAGTCTGGTTTACATCCTGTTTTGCTTCAAATTCAAGTTCAACACTGAGGTCTTTATATACCAAACACTTTTCCCACAGTAATCACTAAATAATCACTAAGCAATCCCTACAGTAATCACTAAATAAGATGACTATTTTAATAACATTAAAAGAGTCAAACTATTTTGATTTTGAAAAACATTATAACATATATTTTAACTACATTGAAAATTGGCATACAGTGAGCTAATAAGGATCTATTTGAACTTTTGTTAAAAATATAGAAAAACAGATTCACTAAGAATGAATTGTGGCCTGTTGAAAGTGTTTTTTTTGTTTGTTTGTTTGTTTTTGCATGCGCTAATGAGTGCCCAATTCACCAAGGGAATTACATAGATCAGACACACACAAAAAATTGTTCTGCTGCCAATTTGCACCAGGCAAATCATACATACAAACATAACTAGTCTCTTTGAACTAAAACAATGATATTCTTGTTCAAAATATCCTCTCAAATACAGGGGTTGGCAGTGTCTTACAATTAACAATATCATGATTGAGAGAAAGTGCATCTCTTTTACATCTTATTTATATAGTTTAGGCTATACGTTCATTTACTTTCATTTGGTGGTAGAGTGCACACTGTAAAAAGAATACTGTGAAAAATACAGTAACTTGCTGGCAGCAATTAGCTAGTAAGTTGCTGTATTTCATTTCACAGTATTCTTACTGTAAATGTAATCGCAGTAACTTTAAAATTACTGTAATTTTTTTTACAGTAATAATCACAGTACTGTATTTCATAACTACTACTGTAATGGGGATTACTGCATTAATTTTGTGTACTGTAAAATAAAGACACTGTCACAAATGCCAATTATTTTCTCACTTTTAATTTCAAAAATTCATAAAATAAAAATAATATAGCATCATTTTTTTCAATGTTACATTGAAATGTAAAATCAATGTAATTTCATCACTTTTCTGAACATACAAAAAACACTTTTCTGAACAAACAAAACAATCAATATTTATTAAAATGTTTGGATAAAATTACTAATGTATAAAAATTTAATGATTTAAAAACAGCAGGATTTCAAACCTATATATTTTCTGAACATATACATTTTTTCAATAAGTTAACATTTCTCTGTGAACAATTCATTTCATTTCAACACTTTTCTGAGCAAACAAAACAATCAATATGTATTCAAATGTTTGGGTAAAATTACAAATCTATAAAAATTAAATGATTTAAAGGGATAGTTCACCCAAAAATTAAAATTGTGTCATCATTTATTCACCCTGTATGAATTTCTTTCTTCTGCTGAACACAAAGAAAGATATTTTGAAGAATGTCTGTAACCAGACAGTTGATGGGTCCCATTGACTAGTAGGAAAAAAATACTATGGAAGTCAATGGGACCCATCAACTGTCTGGTTACCGATATTCTTCAAAATATCTTTCTTTGTGTTCAGCAGAAGAAAGAAATTCATACAGGTTGAGGGTGAGTAAATGATGACACAATTTTCATTTTTGGGTATCTATCCCTTTAAAAACAGCAGGATTTCAAACCTGAATATTGTTTTTCTCCAAGAAGTTTTTTTTTTTTTACATAACTATTATTCTTTTAAAACTTGACCTGGACTTCCTGGGCTGGAGTCTTCTACCCTGTAGAGGAAGAAATTCATTATTAATGTAAAAGTTTAAAAGCAAGACAGATGGGTTGATGACATATACATAAAAGTTTTAAATAAATATTAGTATTTTTTATATGCTTTGTTGGTGGTTTGTGGAGTAGCATCCCCTGGGGCTGATATTTTTTTATAGCTTGAATAAAGATGTAAAATGTAAATTTATTTTCATTAACACAAACTGTAACATCTATAAAAATAACTTATTTTTAAAAGATAAAATGTAAATATTCTTATGGAGTTGCAACTCGACTCTTATTAGACAGTATTGGTTTCTGTCATTTGCCATTACTTTAATATTTAATAACTGTCTACATGAATAATATTATAAAATTGTACATGAATATCCCACATTTCTGCCACAATACCATGTTTACAGTTAGTGATACAACAGTGAAATTTATGGTAAATGTTTGTGAGTTGTGAATGGAAAAGTATTCTAACTGGCTGGTGTTGTCACACAATGTTCCTCCTGTTTTTCATGTCAGTGTTGTTGAATCACCTTGTGTTGACGCTGTAAAACTGCATGATTTGAAAATGATGCTTGGCAGCCCTAAAGGGATAGTTCACTTTAAAATGAAAATGCTATTATCATATACTCAACCTCAAGTTGTTTCAAACCTGTATGAATTTCTTTCTTCTGCTGAACACAAAAGAGGATATTTTGAAGAATGTCGGTAACCAAACAGTTAACTGGAGCCAGTGACTTCCATATTATTATTTTTTTCCTACTATGGAAGTCACTGGCTCCAGTTAACTGTTTGGTTACCGACATTCTTCAAAATATCCTCTTTTGTGTTCAGCAGAAGAAAGAAATTCATACAGGTTTGAAACAACTTGAGAGTAAATTTTAAAGTGAACTATCCCTTTAATAGAGATTGCTAATGTGTCGTCATCATGACGTATTCCCAGTGGTAAACGCAAAGCATTTTGGGAATCCGCGGCACAACGGGCGCCGGTCGCCAGACTTCTTTGCATGGAGGGAAGAAAGCAGTGTTCAAGATGCCGTCTACCTGCTGTGTTATAAACTGCAATAGTCGTTCTCACGATAGAAGTGGCATAAAGCTTAAGAACGGGATATACAAATATAAGTAAACACTTTGCAGTTTGAATGATGTCCTGTATGAACAAAATGACGGAGTATATTTTTAGTGTCCACTGTTGGATTGCGCCCGCTCCCCCCTCTCTCAGGCCGGCTACACACTGCAAGCGTGGCGTTTTCTGTGTCTGCACACCAGAAGCGTGTCTGACGCGGCGATGCTGCTGCTAGGTGACGAAGTGGAAGGCCTATACTTCATGTTAAACGCTTCCAACGTGCGTGCGTGTCGCGTGAAAGATAGGCGTCTGTTCTATTTCCAGCATGCACGCGTTTTCCGCGTCTCACGCAGGCAGTGTGCACGCTCTAACCTGTTAACATGGGAGCCGAAATAAAAACGGACACGCCACCCTTGCAGTGTGTAGCCGCCCTCACACACACACAGACAGGTTTGTTCAATTCGGACTGCATGCAGATAGATGAGAGAGAGCGAGGAGTGTGGTGCTTAAAACATTAGCATAACTTTGAACGGACGACAGTTTTCTGCCCCACTTTTACAATCTCCAGGTCCTAGACCCATCCATCTGTAAAAAAGACTGCAGCGACTTGAATTCTGAAAACTTTGCGTGTGTGTGTGTACGCACTAACAACACTTAATATCATGTATTTGTATATATATGGGTGCTGGAAGTTGGGCAACAGTTTGACGTCCCTTGACCAGTCGCTCAGCTCGTAAGGATCCAGTCATTTGATTCCCTTTTTCTCATCAGATCTCGTCTTTGCATTAGGATTTAGTTTTAGGCAATATGGTCCGACAATGTTTTCTTTAGCCCGCTGCATTTTGTAGGATTATATTCTGCTTTTCTCTCTAATGTTTAATTATTTTCATGCCAGAACACTAGTCTGCTATGCTAGGCCACGTAAACGGGCCAAACGTACCCATAATTCTTTGCATTCTGATGACGTTGCCGCCCATTTGGTCACATGTCTTAGCGATCTCTATAGACAAGTTGCGGGCCACCCCTGACTTTCAACCACCAACTACCCACCCAAACTGGCTTCCAGTTATTCCAAGGTATTCAAGGTAAAAATTAAAAGTCTCACCTGGTATTAGTTGTTCTGCCAGTCATACTCAATGAAGTCCCTGATGAATGATGCCACGTGTGGATTGAGGCACTCGGTTTTTTTTTTTTTTTTTGGGACCACCTTCCCAGTTCGTCTGCTAATCTGGACCTTTGAATTAATCAAATAAAAGACGTTATAAATGTAATTTCGCCAGATAAGACAAATATTAATACAATATATGCTCCCAAAATTTAAAATTAGGCTATTAACAATCTCACGTTATAGTTTCTGCAGCTTGAAGGCAATGAAGTTCAGAAAAATCATGAAATTATTAAAAATATGTTAAGTAACGTACCTTAACAGATAGCTGCTACCTCTTGCTGCGTTTTCTCGGCCCGCTTAACTTCAATGTCTGATTCCTCAGGCGGCAACAGCAAGCAAGAGAAAAACACGAGAGATTATTAAACGGCTCCGCGCCAATAAATACAAAAAATTACACCATTTTAAATTAATGTCATTTCACAATGCTAACGTTAGTCTTTAATCAAATTAAAGACGTTAAAAATGTAATGTTGCCGGATAAGACAAATCTTAATACAGTACAGCCCATGCCATGCTCCCAGTTTGAATAGCATTTCACCAATCTCGTTTCTGGGGGTTTACGTTCAGAAAAATCATGATGAATCACTATGAAAAATATGTTAAGTCTTAGGCCTACCGTACCTCAGCTGCGTTTTCTTTCAACTCGAGACCGTCGAGAGTCGGCAGGCTTGACTCACTGCCTCACGCCGCACGCGCAAGTGGCGACAGAAAAAAAAGTGATCATATTATGTGACGTATCTGCACCAAAAGAGATCACAAACACAATTCCAATTTAATTTTTATTTAACAATGCTATCCTTCTATAAACTAATGACGTTATCAAATGTTGCCAGACTAGAAAATATATCGAAATCATACAGAAATATCTATTTGTGGTAATAAAATTATAAAATGCACACACAACATGAGACGAGTTTACTACGAAGTGTGCTGCTCATTACTATTTTCTCTCTCAGTGCACTCTTAAAGTTGAACAAACAGGTGACTTTACAAGAGTAAACTTTGGAAATAAATTATGTTACCTTTCTGAAGTAAAAATTCAGATGAAAGTGGTAAATCTCGTAGCTTTCCTTGGCTGAAAAAAAAACATCTTCTAGAAATTGCTGTATTGTGATTCACAGGAAAAAAAAAAATACTGTAGAATTTACCCACCGTTGAAAAAAGACCATGATGCTTTGCAGATCTACAGCAACATGCTGTATACAGGTTCTACAGTAAGTTTTTGCTCATTTTACAGTAATAATGCTGTGAAAACTACAGAAATTTGTTACAGTGCAATCTTTTGATTGAACTAAATCTATTGAGCCTAAAGGAGGCGTGTTTGCACAAAAAAGAGAGTCAAGTAATCTCAACAAATCTTGGTCATTACTGTATGGAAAAGAGCAGTGTGAACATTCTGCTAAACTTCTCTTTTTAGGTTCCTAAGGAAGAAAGAAAGTTATACTGGTTTGGAAAACCAGAGGGTGAGTAAATAATGACAGAATGTAAATTTTTATGTTAGCCACATGCATTTTAACCTACACAGTGAACGGCATCACCTGTTATTGTAGAGAAAGGGCTTGACGGGGTATGTGACGATGTTGTTGTCATATTATCTCTGCTTTTGAAGCTGCTGGATGTTGAATTTGTTGAAGTAATTTCATTGGTTGTTGTACAAAAGACTCCCTCTTTTGTTGTGCTCTTCAAAGTTGGCTGGCTGGTAGTTCTTCTTGTTTTGGTTGTGACAACCTCATTTATTGTTGTCAAAGTCATATGCCCTGTTGCTGGACCATGGTACATAAATTACACATCACTTTTCACTTCAACAACAGACACAGAAAAACTTAGGAAGTTAGGAATTAGGAATAAGGAATTAAGAAAGATGGTACTTACTTGTTGGCACATGTGGCTTTTTGGGATCAGCTGCCAAGAAGGAATAACAAAATCACTACATTGATCACCTGATATCTGTTAGGATGTAAAGCTAAACATAATCCTACCTTTTAGAGTCATCAGCAGAAAATGTGATGTTTCCTAATGGTATTGTGAGTGGTTGCCAAGGCATTGTTATGAAATTGCTAAGGTGTTTTTAGCATGTCGTTATTGCCGTTATTTGTTTTAAATGTACTGGTAACACTTTACAATACGGGTGCACTAATATGCATTAATTTATGCTTAACTAATAGCCAGATAATCATGAATTAATGTATGACTCATGAAGAACTAAACCATTTATTAATGATTACTGCATCAGCAACTAATGAACATTATATATGATTAATAGATTAAATAATATATGAATTGCTGTTAATTAAATGTCATCATGTATTAATTCCCTAATAACATATTATATTAACTAATAATGTAAATTCATATATGAATTACCACAATGGTCGAAGCTGTATTTCAACTTCCAGTTGTCTGCTTTAATTAATCATTAGCTAACGATTTGCAAAGGTATCATTATGTTATGACTTTACTTGTTGAGGCACATGACTGCATTGACTACGTCAGATTTCACAACAGATTAATGAAAATGATAGTGTTACAGCAGTCTGAGGAGATACAGAAAGCAGGTGGATTTGATATGCAGATTTATTTACATACTTATTGTGTTTATTTACAGCTATTAATGCATCTATAACTCATATCAGCCTGAAGTATTAATAATCCTGAAGTCATTGATTAGCTGGTTTTGGTGTGTTTGATTAGGCTTGGGGGAGCTAAACTTTGCACTCCGTGACCGACATTGCCCATCCATGTTATAGATTAAATATGAAAGTAAAACGGCCAGCAGGTGGCGGCAAGTTAACTTTTTTCATATCTGGAATTCTTTAATGAAACACTGCTGTGTTGCTCGGAGACGAGTGATGCTGTTCTGCTGTGGCTTTGTTTGTCAAAATAGTGCAAAAAGAGAAAATGTTCTCAATATTTTGTTTAAAACTTACTCAAAATTAACTTGTTGACGACGTACATACCAGTGATAGGTTGAGTTGAAGGCATACATGCAATATAACGGTGTCCTGCAATGAAAAGATTTTACCCCAGCCCAGAAATTGCCAGCTGACGGTTCCCTTTCATAGGTTCACTCAACGCTGCGAACAGTCGCTATGGGAACGCCTGTGATTTGACGAATGTCTGAAGCCCGTAGCCTATACCACTTTAGCGTTTTACGGCATATCTGACTGTCGTCACTGCGATAGCCTGCATCTAAGTGTTGCGTTCGAGACTCGTCGCCTTTACGAAAGGCAGCTCGTCTAACCCCCGCATCTCCGTTTCTGTGGCTGCTGAGGCACCGCACAAGATGGACGCTTGGGGTGAAGTTGGCGAGTCGGAGCACATGGACAGCAGATGGTTTTTTTTTCCCCTTTCAATCTCTCCCCTGGTCGCGTCCACGTGTTCGAAACTGTGACAGCGACAACCCTGTTTTATTTGTCCATGACGAAATGCGGCCTACCCCAGAAACTCGTGATTCGATTTCTTTTGGCTGTTGCCTTTTTGACGATATGTTCTATCTACAGTGGCTTCTGATTCTAGAGGGGCTCGTGGGTGAAATTTGTAGTTCTCTCCCCCCGAGTGGACAGGAAATCAGGCCCAGTCAAAGCTGGACGATCGATTTTTCACTAGTCATGCCCCTAACCAGTCCCTTAGGCCTCTACCCTTCTTCCAAGACCTCCACCATGAGGTGTCAAAATCTTGGAAACAGCCATTTTGAGCACACATTACTAATCCCGTGGCTGCGGATTTCTGCGAATCACGGTTATGCGATGATGCAGGCCGTTGAAGAGACTCTTGCGGCCCATCTTGCGCTGACTTTGGCTCCATCGTGGTAGTCAAGCCCCCTGCTGCCTTCCAAACCGTGTAGAATTACTTCTTCTTATGGTTGGTAAATCCTACTTAGCAGCTGAGCAAGCAGCAGCTACCCTTCATTCTATGGCTGTGATTCAGGCCTATCAAGCTGATTTATTGAAGGAGCTAGACAAGGTTAAGGAGCTCAGGCGGGCTACTGACTTGGCGCTGAGAGCTACCAAGCATACTGCCCACGCAGTAGGCAGGTCCATGGCAGGGATGGTGTCAATAGAGCGCCACCTTTGGCTTACTCTCACTGACATCAAAGAAACAGACAAATCTTTCTTGTTAGACGCCCCCCATTTCTAATGACGGCCTATTTGGAGAGTCTGTGACTACTGTGGTTGAAAAATTTCAAGCAGCAAAACAGCAGTCTGCCGTGTTTCATCAACTCATCTCATGTAGGTCCAGGGAGGTTGAACGACAACCAACTCCGGCTCTTTCTTGCTCGTCCTCCCTTCAGCGCCCCTGTGAGGTACAGTGAGGTGAACAATTGTCTATGGAACCCTCCGCAGAGACTGGGGTCCTAGGACTCGCCCACCAGTTTGCCCACGACAATGCAGACGGATTGACCTGACTTTGACGGCCAAGAACCTTTTGCTCATCCTTAGAGGCCAGGCCCTCCATCGGAGAGTTTGTACGAATAGTGGAAGCATATTCCCCTCTCTCACTTTGGCCTCCTGGCTCCGGCCTTAACTGTTCCGCCGCAAAGTGCACATCGACGAGCACTGTCTCAGATACTCTGCGCGTCCTAGCCTTCGGAGTTCAGGAAAAAGTTTATGACGGTGTTCGAGCCCCCTTATGCCGGCATGGGGGGGCCATCCCTATCAGGCAGTTGGACAGTCCCCTGTATTAGAGGTCTCCACCATTCTTGTGCCTCAGGGCTCTATACAGGTAGACCACCTTATGACAGAGAGCGCATAGCTCCACATGTGCCTCCTGTTTCTGCAGACGCCAAAGGCTTTCTGCAGTTTGGAAATGCATTGGCACCCACAGTAACAGCAGGTGCCAAAAACAGAGCGGTTAACGCCCCTAGTGGAGCACTGGGCCGCGTGGCAAAGCCTGCCCGAGGTCTCGCAATGGGTGTTACATACTATTCACCACAGCTACACCATCCAATTCTGCAAAGGCCCACCTTTTTCCTGAGAGAGGAAATTGTGTCTCTCTTAGAGAAAGGGACTATAGAAGAGATACCCTCACTCAGGCAGAGGCAGGCTTCTACAGCTGTTATTTTGTTGTGCCAAAAAAGGATGGTGGATTACGTCCGATTTTGGACTTATGTTGCTTTAATCTTGCGCTCAGAGTGAGCAAATTCAAAATGATGACGCTGAAGTCCATTCTGTCTCAGGTTCGAACCGGAGATTGGTTTGTGACCATCAATCTAAAGGATGCGTACTTCCACATCCAGATCGTCAAGAGACACAGGAAGTTCCTCAGGTCTGCTTTCGAGG
The DNA here is from genome assembly GCF_949357685.1 of Gobio gobio. Lineage (NCBI taxonomy): Eukaryota > Metazoa > Chordata > Actinopteri > Cypriniformes > Gobionidae > Gobio > Gobio gobio. The sequence goes on along the minus strand of NC_137101.1, from coordinate 25,971,792 downwards.
GCAAAGCTTACCAATACTGTGTCATTCCATTCGGACTAGCCTTAGCTGCTCTGACATTTACAAAATGTATGGACGCTGCTCTGGCCCCATTGCGGCTCCAGAGCGTCTGGATTTTGAACTTCCTGGACGATTGGCTGATATTAGCTCAATCACAGCAATTGGCAATAGTTCATCGAGACTTAGTTCTCTGCAATTTGAGGAGCCTAGGTTTATGCCTAAACCTTCAGAAGAGTGTTTTGCTGCAAGTCAGCAGATAGCTTTCCTGGGTGTGGATGTAGATTCTGGCGTGATGCGGGCACGATTGTCTCCCGCATGTGTTCAGTCACTGCAAGACTGTCATTGCAAGACAGGTTGTCTAGTCCACATTGGTCTATGCCACAGATGGATGGGCCTTATGGCAGCAACGTCCCCTGTAGTTCTGGCCCATACATAGCCCCGGGCCAGTCTTTTTGCCTTTCCACTGATTCGCTTGCTCAGAGTGCGAATGGACAAAGTAAGACACCTGTTGTTGGTGGCCCCTCGCTGGCCCACAGATTTGGTTTTCAGACCTGGTCAGTCTGTTAGTCGGCCCGCTGTGGGGGATTCCCCTCAGACCAGACCTGCTGACTCAAGCTCAGGGCATGATCCGGCACTCCTGTCTGGACTTATGGAAGTTGTGGGTGTGGCCCCAGAGCATTAAAGGGGTCATGAACTGGCTTTTTAAATTTTTTTATACTGTTGTCTGAGGTCAACTTATGACGTTCACATGGTTTTTACATCCAAAAACATCAATAAGTTTAATGAATAAGTAATAGGCTATTTTCTGCCCTGGTTTTGAGGTTCTTTTACAGGGTTGAGGAGTGACTACACTGTAAAAATGAATCATGGGTCTTGTAATTTTCACCAAAAAAATGAAGGTGATAAATAGAGTGTATATTTTCTTAATAAAATTGTGGTTCAGTGTTGTATAGAAAATATTGAGAACATTTCACTAATAAAACCAAGAGATAGATTTTACTAATTTTTTTAAGGAAATTAAAGCAATTTTGAGGCTTCAATCGAAGAACCGATTAAGCTGATAAAATTCAGGAAAATAAGGTTACCTATTTATTTTAAGAGAATTATCTAAATTATGAAGTTTTATTTAGAGACACCATTGTTAGTTCATGATTTGCAAATGGCTGGAAATGGAGAGTTAATATTGAAAATAAGTGTTATTTTATGTTTTTGAGTGAAGGGAAACATGTTTAATGTTTAATGTTCAGTTATGTTTGACATTAGAAAGAGTTTCTGTTATGTTGAAGTTTTGACCGTCACCATTGTGCAGAAGAGTAGAGCTTATGGTTAGATTGTGATGTGAATAACTTCAAGCATTATTATTATGAAGCATGTTTCTTTGAACATTGAGCAATAACTTTGCTAATGCTAGTGCAATAACAGTTTGTTTCTACTTGTGCTAGCAGCAAACAGTCTATTAATTGTATAACATAATTCAAAGTCAAATTTAAACAAGTTATTTACTCTAATTCAGTGGTTCTCAAACTTTTTATACCAAGTACCACCTCAGAAAATATTTGGCTCTCCAAGTACCACCATAATGACCAACATTAAAATACAGTAGCATAGTAGGCCTAACTATTCAGCTACAGCTCTGCCCAGTTAAAAAATTAGGCAGTTTATTCCTAATAAGAATATGTATTGTTGTCAGCCACTTCAACATTGTAAATACAGTTTGTACATTAACACTGCACTGTGCTTACATACAGGTAAATACAATTATTAAATAATTATTAAATTAAAATGTGTTGTAAAGTTAAATTGAAACTGTACTGTACTTAAATGTAAAACTAAAACTTTACTAAAAAAACTTAAGTCAACTTAAGTTAAAAAAGCACATTCCACTAATAATATTAAATTCATCATGTGCTATAGAATAAATAATTTAGGACATTTTACTTAATTTATTCAGGTAGAATCCACTAAAAAAAACAAACCATAAAAACCACTTTAATATTATATTGTTACCATATTTTTTTTAAGTATATAGTGTAATATTTTATTTACAGTGTAGTTACGTGTAATGAAATTATGTTATTAAATTACAAAATGAATGTCATTATATTTAGTTGTATTACTGAAGTAAAATGTGTAATTCTTACTAACCATATGAACAGGAACTTGCTTTTCAACACATTCTTTCTATTGTGTGACTGTGTGGAATTTCTTTGAATTGTCATGAATTTAATTCCACTTCTTGTCATTCCAATTCCAATTCAACTTCCTGTGGGGCGGTGTCAATTCAATTCAAATTCCAATTCATGAATTGAATGGAGGCCAATTCTGAAATTCTGAATTTTGCACAAGCCTGTGGGCCTGGTGTCAATATAAGCTTTTCTCTGACTAACAAGGACGTTTTCAGCTCTGAAACTTACAGGATATTCTTATATTACCATGACCTTTTATATCAAAAGATCAACGGAAAGTTGATTTCTCAATTCATGACTCCTTTAAGCGTAAAGGTGTTCTGGTCTCTTGGCTGAGACTACAGATGCTATTCTTAACTCGAGAGCCCCCTCCACGAGGTGTCTTTATCCTTTCAAGTGGAAGCTGTTTACCTTCTGGTGTACACACTGTAATCTAGACCCAGTTCATTGCCCTATTGGTTCAATACTGGACTTCTTACAAAGTAGTTTTTTCGGCAGGGGCGGCTCCGACTACTCTGAAGGTCTATATGACAGCTTATCTGCCGAGCATATACAGATGGAGGGTGCTTCCTTTGGACGTCACCCCTGGTCTCTCGTTTTCTGCAAGGGACGAGACAGCTTAGGCCTTTCCGCCCTACTCGAGCTCCCTCATGGGATCTTTCTGTTGTCCTAGAGGGACTAACAGGTGACCCTTTTGAGCCATTGGAGTTGGTGGCAGAAAAGTTTCTTACCCTCAAAACTGTCCTCCTGATGGCTCTGTCCTCTCTAAAGAGAATAGGGGATCTGCAGGCTCTTTCTATCAGTCCTTCTTGTATGGACTTTGGACTTTTGGGTTGGTTAAAGTCTTGTTGCGACCAAGGCCAAGTTGTTTCAAAGGTCGCCTCGATCCCCTTTCGTTCCCAGCAAGTGGTCTTGGAGGCTTTTTCCCCTCCTGCCGCAGAGATTGGTAGCGATGTGCGACTCCTTGGTCTTTTACAGTGGTGTAGATCGGAACAATTATTTGGGTGTTTTGGTGAAATCAGAGGAGCTGCCATCACCAAGTAAATAATGTCTCATTGGGCTATTTCTGTGGCCTATGAGGCGCGTGGCTTCACTTCGCCTCTAGGTGTACGCAATCATCCAACCAGAAGAAGGTCTTCTCAGGCTCCCTTAAGGGCTCTTCTTGGAGGATATTTGTATTGCGGCAGTCTGGTCCAATCCTGACATCTTTGTTAAGTTCTACGGTCTGGACGTGAAGATGGCTCCTGGCACCCAATATACATTTTAATTGATATAATTTATTTTATATCATTATTTTATCAATAATACAATTAAGGAATTATATTATTCAAATTAATTTTAAGTTATCTCGCGGCCCACCCGGAGGATCACAATAAATTAATAATATAAATGACCACCTCTCTCTCTGTGATTGTTTTGGATGGTGGTCTTTGCAGTATTTATTCAGAGGGGAGGGGGGTCTTCGAGTAAAAAAAGGTTGGGAATCCACCTAAGTCAGGAGAGCCCAAAATGTTGGAATACACTAAACTTTTCACACTAGTTGCCGAAAGTCAGAGCCAGTCGGACAGATTTTTCAGAAAATTGTGTAGTGTATGTTGGGCACAGACACTGACTAGTACTTTGATAATTCAGTGACTTTAATTATTAATTTATTAAACACTAAGACACAAATGTTCACAGGAATCTAACAAGTATCTAGGGCCTTGCACATGACATTCGAAAAAATAAAAATAATTTAAGTCATGGCCACAAATGAAGAATTCTGTCCCATGTTTTATTAATTTGTTACTTCATTTTAGTTATATAGTGGCCATTATTTAGCTAAAGTTAAAAAAGGGAGCAGACATGTCATGAGCCCCAGACATCTCTCTGCAACAAATAAGACTCTTACCTATGCACTGGAGGGGACGGTCAGTATGCCAGGATAAGTGGCCATTTTTTTCTTTGCAACGGATCAGGTCGGATGTTCCTGCTTTCCTCACGTAGCCCTCTGCACATTGAATGCGAATTTTCGTATTAACGGGATATTTCTCATTAACAGGAACTGTGTTGGGTGCCGGAGTCGGGGGTTCACAGAAACCTGAGACAAAGTAATGTCACAAAAATATCACACATGCAAACAAAGAAACTCATAGATAAAATCCAATTCATCATATTTGCATTGATATATTAAATAATTTCTTCTCTTTAATGTGCACAAATCAAGATGCACACTCTATCTGTTAACTGAAAATAACCAACACGATCTCTTGACAATGCGTATCAATAGTACGAGTATGCAATCTCATGGAATGTATACGGCAAAATGAGTTTTTGGCGTGCATATGCTATGCAGTTTTTCACGTGCATATGATACGCACTTTATGGCGTGTATATGACAGGCTTGTTTTCCCTTTCAGTCTTTCCTTTTTTAAGAGATTGGAATAGAGAAATATAGTATTGTTATAATCAATAGTATTTATAATCCTCCATGTTTTAGTAGAACTGTAGCCGAAACTGTACTTTGAGCCAATGGAAAGTGTATTCAAGCCATGACTTTATTTAATAAAATGGAAAGGGATTACATAATTAATCACATTTTGGAATACACCACAGCTTTCTGGCATCAGGTGAGTGTGTGCACATTTCCTAACATATTGTTTGGTGACCCTTTCACAGTCTAATGCACTGGACCAGGTAACATTATCACAGCCTTTATGTAAGTTTTTGTACTCTCTCATTTCACATGTGACACTAAATTTTTCAATTAACATCTAAATAAATCTAAATAATAAACTAAATTAACCATTTAAACTAAATTACTGATCGAATTATTGATCTAAAGCCCACACTATCACTGTATGATAATTGAAATGAACTGATGACATCAGCGTTTTTTCCAGAATGGCTATACAGCTGAATAAAATTATGCTGCATTATTTTCCTGTTTAACACTGTAAAGCTGCTTTGAAACAATCTACGGGCCCTATCTTGCACCCAGCGCAATTGACTTTGTACACCGACGCATGTGTCATTCCTATTTTGCACCCGCGCAAAGCGCGCTTTTCCCTCCACAGAAGCACGTCGCTAAACTAGTGAATGAACTTGCGCTCCCTGGGCGGTTCAGCGCAAAAAAGGAGGCGTGTTTCGGCGCAAACAATCCCTGGTGCTATTTTGCTGTTCCATTAAACAATTGCGCCACTGACCAGAAAAAACCTAGTCTAAAGTCAGTGGCGCGTTGCGCGTTGTTCATTATGCTATTTTAAGGGCGCATGCTTGACCATAATGTATAGCGCGCACAACGCGCATACACTTTGCTCATGTAATCTACACAGATGCAACAGTTATTTTTGCAAATCATAAATTGTTACACTAAAAAATATTAACACATGAGATGACGGAAATCATTGTGGTGTGCCACGAAGATGTGAAAAAATAGGCATAAATCTAGCTTACAAATTATTCAGGCTAATTGTAGTCTAATAATTAAGGAGACCTGTTTGCCCAATAGTGGCAACTTCTGGCAAGACATATATGTAGGCTATATAAGGACATCTAACAAATTGGTTTGTCCGTCAAGAACCAGGAAAAAAAATCGGTGAGGGTGGACGCAGCGATGTCCTCTGCTGGCGTCAGGTCCTGAGTAGAGGCAGATCCACCTCCCGTTACACGGCGTGCCCGATTGATGCTGGCAAGCTTGGACTTTCCCCGTCTTCTGATGTCATTGTAGCGCTTGCGGCACTGGTACGACGTCCTGGGGATGCCAGCTGATGAAACAATTGTGGCTATTTCCTCCCACGCCTGTTTAACCGACGCTATTTTGGGTGGGTTTCTCCCATCCCCATGCAACACAACTTCTCTGTCTTTCACTGCTCTTACAAGAACATCAGTCTCCTCGGCTGTGAACCGCTCCTGGCGTGCGCCTGGTAAATACGCCATAATAATAGCAATCCATAATGGAATTTGCGCACCTGCTTTTACAGGGAATGTTGGATGACGCTCTGATTGGTTTATTCACGTTACGCCCAAACCACACCTATGAATAATGAAGCTACTTCAGACCAACCCATTTTAGATTTGCGCCGGGCGCAAGAGCCATTTATCCCGCCGGGAAAATAGCAACAACAAAGTTACTTGCGCTTCGCGCTTTGACACTTGCGTTTCAGATCGTTAAAATAGGGCCCTACATTGTTAAAAGCGCTATATAAATAAAGTAAAATAAAGTTGACATGTGGAGAAATCATTTACGAAGTCTTAAAGCCATGTCAGCCCAATATTGTAGTAGGGTAGTCAGTTTGTTTTCAGAGTTTGCTTTGGTTCATGCGAAAGTGGTTTTCCATACGGGTGCACACCAGAGAAACAAACATTTGTAAAAGTACATTTGTGTGCCAAAAAGTACATTTGAAAAAAAGGAAGGAAAAAGGGGAACAGTTGACATATTATTTACATCTTAGCTCTTCCTGGTCATATGGGAAATATGTTACTACTTTTTACTTGGTTACACTACGTGACATAATTATTAATATGAAAAAACAACAACAACATGAAAAGGGTATAAAAAATGTCTGTTTAAAAACAGCCTATGGATCCGAGGAAGGTTGACTCATGATCAAACAAAATGATTTTGATACAAAAACCCTTGATACACTTTTTCAGAGTACACTGAAAAAAAGGTTCTATATGGCACTAAAATTGGTTCTTCGCTTGTAATCATAGGGGAACCTTATTAAGTGCTGTATAGCACCAATTTTGGTTCTTCAGCAGTTCATTACCAGTTCTTTTGCTAAGGTGTTATATAGCACCACTGACTAAGGTGCTATATAGCACCGCTACCATATACAGAACATGTTAAGATATGGTGCTATATAGCAGCAAAAGTGGTTCCTCTATTATTACGACGAAGAACCACTTCTAGTGCCATATAGAACCTTTTTTTTTAGAGTGTACATTTGTGGTGCAAAAAATCTTAACAGTGCAGACAGTGCACATATCTGTACATTTTTTTTACATTTTTTAACTAGTTTGGATGGGTACGGTATCCCCCCTCTAATAGAATGAGGAACACACTGTTTATAATCGTCAAAATAGTGCTTATCTCACCAGCATTTAGTTAGGCCTACTGAGTAATCTCTCTGAATTAGAAACAAGCCTTAATTTTGACAACATAACCACAATATTTCAGACTCATCTTGAACCGCTACTTACAACACCGCTCCTAGAAATACACTCTTCGGCTCAAACTGAGAATAGGGAAGGAAGATGATTTATGGTAAATGACTTTGAAAGTGGCATGGTTTTTGGTTTTTGTGCTGGTCTGGGTATTTCAGAAACAGCTGGTCTACTTTTGGGAGAACTATTCCCTTAGTTTAATTCTAAAAAATATTGCAATGTAATATAAACTTCCATTTTTGTATCATTTATAAAATACTGTGTATAGCCTATATAGGCCTAGTTACTGTATCACCTGTTTTGGATCACTTACCTGGTTTCTGATTTTCTGCTTTTGTTTTTGGACTATTGCCTTTGCTCTGCCCCTGGGACTGTGATCTCCCTCTGGTTTTGACCCCAGCCTGGCCGTCTCACTTTTCAACTTTCCTTAGGGATTGTTGCATTGCTGAACTGACTTCTGGCTTTACTCCTGACTGCCCCTTGGATTTTGCCTCTGCTCCACCCCATTGCTCGGTGGCTCGGCTGCCTGTTAATTTTGTGTCTTGTTTTGCCTTTGGACTTTGATCAACAAATTTAGCAAACTGCTTATCCGCTCTTGGGTCCCTTTTTCATCTCAGCATCCCTAACAGATCAATTTTATGTCAGATCGGGATTTGAGCGGGTGAGCGGTTCACGAGAGGATTTTGCTGTCAATGCAGAAATGAGCCATACCTTTTTTCTTTTTTGGAACTCTTTGGTCTAGCTACATTTATACATTACTAGGTAGGCTACTAGTACTGTTATAGTAGGCCTATAATAAAACCGAACTCACCGATATAAAAACTATTGTATTGTACATTTCTTTGTAGCAAACCACATATAGCCTACATAAACACTCTTCTCAAACAGCATTCCAAGATTGTATTTAGTCTATATCAACTGTATTAATTGTTATTATTATTTAAAAAAAAGTCTGGAGTAGCTATATTGCACCTCTTTTTAATGGATAGCATGGAAACGCACATGATAGCCTTCCAGTCACAGCATATCCTATGATACTATAATAACAAACAAATCATGTAATGTAATTTTATATCAAACAAATGAGGAAAATAAAGTGGGTTGAATCCAAGCAACTCTAAGCGAATTTACAGAATAATCTGCCATCCTTCTGAAGGCACTCCGTCTACGCTTGAGCTGTTGAATGCTCTGTTGATAATTTAAACATGTTAATTGCACTAATAAAATGTTTATTAAGTGAAGCAAAGATTTTGCTGAAAGAACCACAACATAGAGCGCACAGTTTATCCGTCGATCAGATGCGCGTGGAAGTTGTGTTCATTGCTATACATGGATTTCTCGGCGACGTCATCACTGCTTGCGCACGCACCCGAGAGGCAGAAAGAAGAAACCTCTCGTGTTGTAGGTTAGTAGCGGCGTGTCTGTAAGTCAAAATGCCAAGGAGTTGCTGCGTGGTTAATTGTACCAACAGAGCCAGTGCTGGGTGCCTGATGTTTAACATACCTAGGGGGAAGCATGCGTTTACCAAAAAATTATTACCTAACATGATCATTCATACATGTATCACATCAACACTGCAAAATTAAAGACAGACAAACAGATCCAACTAAAATCACGTTTTATTGAGTCAGCAGTTATATACAAACAATAAGGAAAGCTTCAATGTTGTTGCAGTAGCGGACCAGCGATCTGTCTTTCTGCCTCCAGGATGCGCACGCACCCTGTAATGTTTGTAAACAGGAAACCCGTGTATAGCAACAGACTCCGGGTGCAGTGTTTCGGAATTAAACAATCATGGGAAAAATAAGTCGTGATCACGAGAAAATAACTTTTGTTATCTCGAGATCCAAAAATAAGTCGTGATCACGAGAAATATAGAAAAAAAAGTGTAATCTATGGCCGTTTAGGGCTTCCGTATTTTTCCACTATAATTAGTTAAATCTACAAATCATAGCCTAACACATGAATGGTCACAGCCTACTTTTTTGGATCAAACTTAGCAATCTTTTAATCAGGCATTTACCTTGTCATTTTTTCCCAGCATGGAAAAAGTAGCCTATTTAATAATAAATAAATAAACAAGCAAGCTGCAAATATATAATTATTTCCTTTAGGCTATCTGAGACTGTCACAAAAAAGAGTTTCCAATAGGCTACTTCATATTTCAGTAAAGGCGTGGAAACGCTAAAACTCAGCATAGTAATATGTAAATGCAATAACACTGTTCAGGTGTACTATATGTGTATTTTCCTGTGACGTTACTCAACACTTACCGCTTGCTCTGGCAATATTATGCTGATAAGCGGCCGTCATGAAAATCAATATACCATACATGTCCACTTGTCCCGGTGAATTCAGCAGGAACGCCGTAGTGTAAATCCTCACAAATGTGTATCCCCCCGCCAAGCAGAGATATGTGCAACATTTGTGTGTGAGTGGAAACGTCACTTTCTGTCCACACCATATTTCACTTTGTGGGCGCGTCCGTGTGAGCTGCGCAAAGGAAGTAGACTCTTGGTACCACTTTATTTTACACATGCTTGTGTGTTACATGTAGTATGCCTAACTATAGTAATTAAAGGGTTAGTTCACCCAAAAATGAAATTTCTTCCATTGACTCACCCCAATGTTGTTCCACACCCGTAAGACCTCCGTTCATCCTCGGAACACAGTTTAAGATATTTTAGATTTAGTCCGAGGGCTTTCAGTCCTTTGAATGTAAGTGTATGCACACTTTGCTGTCCACGTCCAGAAAGGTAATGAAAACATCATCAAAGTAGTCCAAATGTGACATCATTTGGTTAGTTAGACTCTTTTGAAGCGTCGACAATACATTTTGGTTCAAAAATAACAAAAACTAAGACTTTATTAAGCATTGTCTTCTCTTCCGGCTTTGTTTGAATCCGCGTTCACGACGCCACAGTGACGCTGCTGACGTAATACGTTGTGACGTGTTATCTGGTTATCTTTAGCGATTAGGGCATCCGGGACATGCACACTTACGCACCATTTAAAAAAACAAATAGTAATAAAAACAATGTAGAACAGCTTGTTTACAGCGTGCGTCTCCCTCAGACTACAAACGAAGCTCTGTCGCTCCAGTACAGTGCACGCGTATAACGTTACCGAACGGTCCGGTACCGAATCTTTAACAGTTCACAGTCGGCTTGTTTGAAGCGCGGAACACACTTCAATCCAAATTCCCACACGAACATATTAAGCATTCAGTCCATTTTATCACGAGATTCAAACGATAAATGCCGTTTTGACGCTCTATATATGGCGTGACTGGTCACTTCATGATCACAGTTCAAGCGGCCGCGCGTGAACGCGATCATCTGTGAAGGCGATCGATCATCTCTTACTAAAGAATAAACATGAATGAAGGTATGCTGAGGATACATTACAACTTACTGTCATGTATATGTGTGGTGTAATCGCTAAATCAGTGTTTCAATGACGTCAATATAACTGCTTGTAAACTAAACCATAACGTTAGCATCACATAATTACCTCAGGCAGTCATTCAGTGTGCACAGAATTTTATACACTAGAGAAATCAACTCTTTCACTAAATACAAGCTCTATATTAGCCTATATATTCATTACATTTTACTTAACCTGTTAGTGATGTCTTGATTATTTCATGCATGTTAAATAAACCTGTCATGAAAATGACAGACACTGTGTATAAATTATTATATTTTAACAACAAATTGGAGAAGAAAACTATTTTATAATTAGATTTAGAAGTTAATGCAAAAACTGAAGTTTACATGTTTGCATACAATGTGTTATTTGAGTGTTGATTATTATACCTAAAAATAAATAGCAACTGAATAGTTTGGGCTCTGTTTTGTTAACCTTTAATATTAATGTGCAAGTAAGGGCTCCCTATATAGTTTACAGCAATATCTTCAATACACTTTTAGATATAATTTAATTAATTCAAGGACAGACACTTTTTTTCATCTTCAGTAAACAACTGTTAAATCTAAAAAGTAATTTTGTAAAACTGCTGCACCGAACTCCATGATTTCAAAACTGAGGTACGTACCGAACCGTCAGTTTTGTGTAACACCTCTGCTGTCAGTCTTTTATTTTTTGTCATGCGTCACAACACTTCCTTGAGTTCCAGGTGTTTCCGTGTTGTAAATAAAATAATTTTTTAAATATTAAATGTGTCACTCTCTTTAAGTCACGCTCAGAAATGTGTCATTTGCATACCTCACACCCCCCCCCCTTCCTCCCCCCACCCGCGCGCGCGACACTGTCACCTTTTTTATTCTGAGGAGTTTGCAGGTCTGAGCAAAGTGGTGCTGGTTTTGGGGGCTGTGAATCTCGGAGGAAGCGTGAGCTGTGGAGGAGAGGAAGAGGGGCTGTGAATCTCGGAGGAAATGTGAGCTTTGGAGAAGAGGAAATGGGGCTGGCAAAACGGGCACGGCATCGTGAGTTTGGGAGAAAGAGCACGCCGATTCAACCGGAAGGAGGAAATCGTTGGACAGTAAGATCGTTTGTGAGAGACTGTGAGTAGTCCAATCGGTCTCCATCCCCTCTCTCTTGTCTATGGGACTCCCTGACGTGAATGCCAGGTCAGAAAATGGGCGACGGCCATTTATATATGTATTTCCCACTGAGTGTTGAATTGCAGTGATAAAGTGATGTGATGCACTGTGTTGGGGTGTGAAGCGAAGCGTGAACTTAAACCCGCCGGATGTCCACTACTTACCTGAGTTTTCTGTCATGTTCTACGACGTAGGAAGAGGCTAACACTGATGTACTCTACAGATATTTGAGTGTACTATCTGACAACCCATTGTGAAGAGGGACACGTAGTGAAGCCCTCCAGCCTGAAGCCCCCAGCCCGAAGCCCTCCAGCCCGAAGTCCTCCAGCTAAGAAGAGGGACACGTAGGTGAATGCTTAACCGACTGCTTTGCAGTAACATCCTAGGGTGGTACGGGTCTTGGGGGTGGGTGCAGCCAGATTGGCCTACCCCGTGACACTAACCCTTTAATATAACTGTGCATAATTACATGCAACTAACCCAAAAACATTGCCCTACCCTACAGCCTAAGTAAACATGTTATTAATTATTATTACTCAGAACTTAAATGTATAAGCACACTGTAATACTAACACCTGAAAATAAAGTGTAACTGGCTCTTTTTGCAGTTCCTGGAGGAAATAGTGTTTACAAGGCACTTACGCTTCAAATTGACTCGAACTGTTGATTATTTTCATTTTCAATAATAATCAATTTTATTGATTCGTTGTTGCAGACCTAAAAACGCAACCATTTTATGAGGTGGTGATTTCGTATATATATATGATTTATAGAAAATCAAAAAAATCTATTTAGCCAATTAAAAATTGCCATGAGAATATGATGCACACTTCTCCTTAACATGCCAGAGACATCATGAGATGAGATTTATATCATGAGATGGGGTAAGTCGGGGTAAGATGCCTATCACCAGGGTGGACTATTGTAATGGTCTTCTCCCCGCCCTTCCCAAAAAGACCATTAGACAGCTGCAGCTCATACAGAACGCTGCTGCCAGGATTCTGAGCAGAACCAGAAAATATGAAGACATCACACCAGTTCTCAGGTCTTTACACTGGCTTCCAGTTACATTTAGAATTGATTTTAAAGTACTGTTACTTGTTGAAGGTCTTTGAGAGACTCATTAAAAACAACATTTGCTCCTCCATTCCTGACACTTTGGACCCTCTTCAGTTTACCTATCGTCCCAATAGATCGACTGAAGATGCCATCTCTCACGTCCTTCACTCCTGCCTCACTCACATCGACAGCAAAAGTGGGAACTATGTCAGGCTGCTATTTATTGACTATAGCTCAGCCTTTAACACCATAGTTCCCATTAAGCTAACACACAAACTCCTGGATCTAGGCCTGAATTCTTCTCTCTGCCTCTGGATTGAAGATTTCCTCACTGGCAGATCCCAGGCGGTGAGAGTAGGCCAGTTCACCTCCACCTCCATCACCCTGAGTGTTGGAGCTCCACAGGGCTGTGTGCTGAGTCCCCTGCTCTACTCTCTCTACACCCATGACTGTTTGTCCACACACAGCTCCACCTCTATCATCAAGTTTGCTGATGATACTGTTGTCCTGGGTCTCATCTCCAACAACAATGAGACGGCATACTTGGACGAAGTGGAGCAACTGACATCATGGTGCCAGGACAACTGTCTCTCTCTGAATGTTAACAAGACCAAAGAACTGATTGTGGACTTCAGGAAGAGACAGCATCGGTCATACTCCCCTCTCATGATCAGCGGGACACCGGTAGAGAGAGTGAGCAGCTTCAAATACCTGGGTGTGAACATCTCAGAGGATCTGACCTGGACTACACACATCCAGACACAGGTGAAAAAAAGCCAGGCAAAGACTGTACCACCTGCGCCAGCTGAGGAAATTCAGGGTTTCACCAGCCATCCTGAAAACTTTCTATCGAGGGGCGATAGAAAGTGTCCTGACTCAGACATCACAGCGTGGTACGGGAACAGCACCAGTCACGATTGCAAAGCCCTGCAAAGAGTGGTGCGCTTATCCGAGCGCATCTCAGGCTCAGCTCTCCCGTCTCTGCAGGACATTACACCAAACGCTGCAGAGGTAGAGCTACTAAAATCATCAGAGACATTAATCACCCTGCAAACTCTCACTTCACCTGTTGCCATCTGGTAAGCGCTTCCGTAGCCTGATGGCAAAGACTGAAAGACTCAGGAGGAGTTTCTTCCCCCAGGCCATCAGACTCCTGAACTCAGTCACGTGACTTCACTTCACCCCGCACACGCATAAACATCCAGTTTTTTAACATTAACATCCACATACTGCCATTGCACTGCACTTTACGTTCCTATTGTTACTGCGTAAAAAAACTGTAATAAACCTGTTTGCACATCATACTCCTGTTTACACATTATACTCCTATTTGCAATTATACCTATTGCTTGCACATTATACTTCTTTATATATATATATATATATATATATATATATATATATATATATATATATATATATTTTATGTTAACCACTTATTTTTAAGTCTACAGTTTATCTCACTTATCATATCCACTTATTTTATATTTTTATATTTTTATTTTTATATTTTTATTTTTATCTTATTTCCTATTTTTATCTTTTACTTGATTTATTTATAATTCTACTTATGTTAATACTTTTTATTCTAATTTTATTCTATTTCTATTTCAATTTCCCCTTGTGTTTCTTGTAACTGTTATTTGCACTGTCCATGGAGCGGACCTGTTTACATTTCACTGCCAGTTGTATATTGTGTATATAACTGTGTATGTGACAAATACAACTCTTGAATCTTGAATCTTGAATCTTGTTTATAAATCACTCAATGGCCTAGGACCTAAATACATTGCAGATATGCTCACTGAATTTAAACCCAACAGATCACTCAAGTCAGTTAGAAATACCAAGGGTTCACACTCAAAGCAAGGAGAGTCTGCTTTAGCTATTATGCCAGCCGCAGCTGGAACCAGCTTCCTGAACAGATCAGATGTGCTCCAACAATAGTCACATTCAAATCCAGACTCAAAACACATCTGTTTAGCTGTGCATTTACTGAATGAGCACTGTGACCACTGTACGTCCGACTGTTTGCACTTCATCTTATCTATGAATCATCTTTTTATTCTTTTCATTCTTTTTATAACTGCTTTAACTGTTTGAGTATATTTTTTGGTTACGATTTTATTCATTTTTGGTTAGTGCTGTCTGGTTGTGAGAGTTGGGAAGTGAGACGGTACACACTCAGGTGTGAATGTGGAACACCGGGTCCTTGGAAGGGCAGGAGGTCACTAGGAAGCTGGGTTGCTAGTGTGTCTCACAAACCGAAAATCTCGGACTCTTCTGTTCAGACAGGGGAGCCCCAAATTTAGTATTGGTATTTTCTTTCTTATATGGTATTTTTATTTCTTATGCATTTTTTTTCTGATTATTCTATCAATATTTTTATACCTTTTCTATGTAAAGCTCTTTGAATTATCATTGTGCATGAAATGTGCTATATAAAATAACTTGCCTGGCCTTGCCTATAAGGCACTGCATGGTCTGGCCCCTCAGGATGTGTCTGTGCTTTTAACTTTATATACTCCCAAGCGTCATTTGCGCTCCTCTCAAGCTGTCCCACAGACACATTTGCAATCTGTAGAGCACAGGGCTTTCTCATTCTATGCTCCTAGAATCTGGAAAGCACTCCGTTCTCATAATCTTTCTTGGCAGACTTAAGCATTTTAGCAACCGCATTCTGGATTTTCTGTAAACGTACCAACGCTCTGGCATCTATTCCGGAATTACAGTAGTCCATTCGTGTGAATATGATGGCATTAGGGCTTGACATTAATATCCGCCATCAACATCTACTATGCACTTTGGCGGGTGTAATTTTTATATATAATATATTCATTTTTTAATTGTAGTCTTAAGGCAACTGAAATGATAAACTAAGTGCAATGTAGTGTTGTCAAAAATATTTTTATATCGAAAATATACTCCCTCATTTAATTTACTCTGGATGAATATTGTTATATGGCTTGAATTTCGGTGTGGGATTGCATGTATTGCTCATAATTTTACTCATTCCCAGATTTTGTGCTTACACCCAAAGTGCGTGCATATAAAGCCACCTCTCAATAATAAATTAAGACATTTTTAGCTGATTATTGCACTTAAACAGTCAACTACACACAAAATACTGACAAAATGCCGGCCTTGGCGAGTATTCACGTAAACACAGTCAGTTATGTTTTAAGTGATCTTTAACAGTTGAGAAAGAGTGAGATCCAGTCAGATGAAGATGTGATGGATCAAATTATTTTATTTATAGGTAAAGAATAAAATAAATAATAAAACAATAGAATTATTGTTAAAATAATTTGTAGTAATAATCAGTAATAATCAATTAATAATCAGCTTTTAATAGTAAGTAAAAAAGTAACAATAAACCAATCTGTAACAAAATATCTCTGAATAAAATAATAAAGGAAACAAGATAAATTGAGAGAGAGTAGCAATGCAGGAAGTTTGCAAACTTCAGATAAAAAAATTAATTAGAAAGAGGAAAGGAAAGCGTTGATCATGTCAAAAATAACCTTGATATATAGGTACGACATCCTACAAGAGTAGATAAGCATTGTGGTTTTAACACCCTTGAAGCAGAAAGAGCCAAATAAGAATTTTCATCTTGTCTAGAGACCTTATGATACCGTAATACTATTTGCACTTTGATTCCAAGTAAGATGAGTTCATACAAACACATTGAATATGAGGGAGGATACCAGACTTTGCAAACAGAGATAGAAACAAAATCAATATGAGATAAGATAGTATGTCAACTTTTAAAGATGTGGCAAAAAAAATCCTGTCTCCATCTGGCAATCTTCAGCTGGATCCAGATGACACGGCCAACATGGTGAACTCTTCTACCAACCACACCTGCAGGCTCAACCTGGGGCCCGTTTCAATAAGGAGGTTCAACCAACTCTGAGTTTAAACCTGAACTCTGAGTTAAGCATATGCACTCCAACTATGAAAAGCCACGATCAATGGAGCTCCGAAATTACGATTCACCATGGCAACAGTACCCAACAAAAATATGTTTGCATACTTCCGGGTCAATATGTAAGTTTAATTCTTAATTATGTTAATTAAGTTTAATTTTCATGCACTGTAAAACCTAACAGTTGTATGTACTAAATAAAAATGAGTTCACTGCACTCAAACATTACCGAATGTTGTGTGGACACAATGACTGAAACAGAACTCAAAATGAATGAGTTATAGAACATTTCTAGTTCCCAGCATGATAATTGGATTGTATTGTTAAGTGATTAAATAAGTGATAATTGCGTATTGGTGATGACACCTGATGATAATGAGCATAATCACTGAAGGAAATAGAAACACAAGAACTACAACTGACTACAGCTTTAGATGAAATCAACTGAAGATAAAGTAAGACATTAAATCTCTGAAGATCTCAGCAGAGGAGGATTAAACAACTCCACAAACAGCATTACCAGCTTCACACATTACTAACCAGACTAACTTTATTTGTCATTTCTGTTATATTGAAAATAATACACTGTAAAACCCAACAAGTTAAGCAAACTCATTTAATTTGAGGAAACTGATTACCTCAATTAAATTGAGTTTAACAAATTTAATTGAAGTAAAGAACTCTGAACTTATTTTAATTGAGTCCACTAAACCAAGGATACTTCTTAATATCCAATTAAACTTTACACTGCATTCAAATACTTTTTACAGCTTAAACTTCACTATAATGAGTAAAACAACAGAAATTACAAACTTTAAATGAACTCAGAGAGCTTGCTAGTTACTGCTAGCTCACAATAGCAGACACAAAGTCAAACCCAATGAGTTAAGCAAACTCATTACATTTGAGGAAACTTATTACCTCAAATAATTTTAGTTTAAAAACCAACAGTTATGAGTACTCTAAGCTCATTTCAGTTGAGTTCACTAATATACATTTTTTTAAATGATTCTTAATATATGTTGCAGTTGAGTAATTAAGTGATTAATTAAGTGATGATTGGGCATTAATTATGATCACCTGATGATAATGAGCAGAATCACAGAAGGAAAGAGAAACACAAGAACTACAACTGACTTAAGCCACAGCTTTAGATGAAATAACAGAAGATAAAAGAAGACATTACATCTCTGAAGATCTCAGCAGAGGAGGATTAAACATAGCTTTGTAAAGCGTCTGAGGACCGTCTCCCGAGAGCTTGGATCTGCTGTTGGGAGAGGCCTTTTTTGAGCTGCTGTGGTTGCAGCCCCGATGCGGAAGGAGTGACTTGAGAAGTTCTTTGCTGGTACACCTGACTGCTGGAGAACAGATTTTAGGTGTTTTTGGAACCAAAAGCGTGTCACGGGTTTGTGTAATTCGTCTGTGAACAGGGGTTCCAGGGGAGATTTGTCTTGAGAACTTCTCCATTGAAGATATGCCAGAACTGACTGGTATGGATGGATTGGCGACGAGAGGTTAAAAATGTAGATAAAGTTAAATTTTTTGGTTTGGTCAGTTTTACTTTGGTCAGTTTTAATCAAAAACAGGTTGTTTCTCCATCTAGTACTGATAAGTCTGAGATGGTGGGGTGGCTTTTTGGTTCGATTTTTGAAGTGATGGCGAGTTCCGAGCATCTAAGAAAACCGAAAAAAGCTATGAAAAACATTGAGTGTTCGGGCGGTATTGAGAGATTGGTAGCCTGTGCGGAGGGCACGAATACATTTGTTGAGAATGTCTAGTGTTATGGGTTGTCTGGTGTCGGGACGGGTGGCCTGGGATCTTTGAATCCCTTTGATCAGGAGGGAGGTTTGTGAATTACTTATCTCCTGAGAAGGAGCGCCGTACATCAGTTTGTGGAAAAACTGAATGCTGCTCAGGTAACCTTTGATGGTCCCGACTTGGAGGCCTTTAACGGTATTAAGGTGGGAAATAAATGAGGTGATTCAAAGGAAAGAAAAATCAGGGAACAGCATGTTATAGGACACGTGGAATTCTCTAAAGTTTCTCCAAGCTGTCACATAGGATTGGAGGGTCCTCTGAAAAACTGCTCAGAGAATGGTGTCGAGCGATGCATCGAGGAGGGGTTTTAACAGGTGGGTTATTGGAATATCAGTTGCGAATAGTGAGGTACAGGAGTTGGGAATTTGTCCGCCTCTGGAGCCAGCGTCCTGAATTTCTGAAACAGAAAACGAGACAGGGAGTCAGCGATTTGGTTTTCTGATCCGGGGACGTGTTTAGCAATTATGATAAATTGATCGCAAGCTGGAATCCAAATGAGGCGCCTTAGAAGTGGCATCATAGCAGGTGCATGGGAATGGCCTTTATTTAAGCAATGCACCGTTGCGTTGTTGTCACAATGCACTAAAATGCTTTTAGTGGCCCATTCTTTCCCCCACAGGAAAGCCGCTACTACAAGCGGGTAAAGCTCGAATAGCGCTGAAGACTGTGATATGTCCTTGAGCTGCGGTGACCATGGAGAAGCGAACCAACGACCTTGATAAAATCCCCCGAAACCGATTGAGGGGGCAGCGTCTGTGAACAATTCGATGCCGATGGGGCACGAAACGAGATTGCTATAGAAAAATGATAAGCCATCCACTGGTTAAGGAATGTTAACCATAACCTGAGTTTGTCGCGACATGCTTGAGTTATGGAGATGAGATCCTCTAGCGAGTGGACGGAGGATGCAAGCGAGAGGAGATGCGATATGAAAGGGCGACCCTGCGCAATGATTCGCATTGCAAAGTTTAAATGGCAGAGCAGGGACAGAAGTTCGCGTTTTGAACAGTTGGATTTGAGGAATGTAGAGGAGACCAGAATTATTCGATCGATTTTCTCTTTGGGCAGGGATGCCTGGAATTTGATTGAATCTAAATTAATTCCGAGGAACTCAATGAATCTAGCAGGCCCCATGGTTTTTTCCTGTGCTATGGGAATTCCGAGCTCGAAAAAACGTTTTGGATTGTGAGGATATGTGCGGCTGGGATGGCATCAGGAGGCGTGTAGCAATTATGGCCGCAGACATATAGATGAATGAATCTTCCAAATTATTCAATCAAATGAACATCCTCTTCACAAAGCCCAATTCAGCTCCAGACCCCAGGAAATCGACCATCGATCACGAGAGAGATGGAGGCTCGATTCTGCCCGGAGCTACCAGTTGTAGTTAATAATTACTCGATTTCCTATGGACTTGTGACCAAACTTACACAAAGAGGACAGAGGACTCGTTGTGATCACAAGACAAAGAAACAAACCAGTTAGTGTTAGTGTGTTTGCAACTGAATACACGTGACTATTATGCATGTATATTACTCACAATTCATGCAATTATGTAACTATTGAATGAGTGGATAAAAAGGCATCGTGTTTGATACCGGTGTGTTCGTATGGGTATAATTAAACAGATGAGCTGAATGAAAACTTTATAGAATTGATCATGTCCTTATAGTAAGAAATTAGATCTAAATTTACTCTCTGCTTAAGAGCAGGAAACTAAATTCTATAGATAACCCAATTTTGTGGGAGGGGTGGAGACACAGTCACCCCTGAAGCCTAATTGGCCAGAACCCATCCAGGGGATGGGCAAATATTTGAGTTTAATCTCAGAACACGAACGAAGAGTTCAGTTTTTCAGTTCACGTTTCGGTTCGAGTTCAAGTCAGCTCAAGTTCGGTTCCAGTTCGGTTCGAGCTGGTTCGCGGCCTGTTCGCAGTTCAGAGATGAGCTAAGTCCTAGCAGTTTCACCCGAGTTGAGTTCTGAACGGAGAGCTCCCAGGAGACGATCTGACGATCGTGGCAGACCAAGATCAGAGAAAATGGGTTAAACAAGATTCAAGAGTTTTATTTGTCACATACACAGTTATATACACAATATACAACTGGCAGTGAAATGTAAACAGGTCCGCTCCATGGACAGTGCAAATAACAGTTACAAGAAATTAAATAGAAATAGAATAAAATTAGAATAAAAAGTATTAACATAAGTAGAATTATAAATAAATCAAGTAAAAGATAAAAATAGGAAATAAGATAAAAATAAAAATATAAAAAATATGTCAACGATTTCATTCAGGCCATCTGCTTTTCTCTCACTTTCCTTTCTTTTACTTAAAGTTTATTTTATTTCCGTTAAGTCTCGGGTTCTTTTAAGTTTCGCCACAAAAGTCTCTCAACAATGAGTTTCTAACAGCGCGCTTCAACTTCAAACAACGCCCACAAGACTTTCATCCAGCCGCCAACAAGCCACGTGATTGGCTTCCCAAGACGATCCAAGACACGACCAGACCTTCAGCGAATCAAAGACCCGGGAAAACCCCTTGTCCAGCCAGGAAGAAGGGAACCCCCTTGTCAGACGACACACGAGACACAAACGCAAGTAATGCCTCTTGATTCCGAGCTAAACTGGTGCATTAGATCAAATGTAATAACCCTGCCTAAGAAACGATAGGAGGTTAAATTACTGATCAATGGTTTCTTCAGGTCATGTATCATAAATGCATATATTGCTTAGGATTTCATAATTTCTCTCTCTTAGAACTTATTCTTTCCTCACCTTCTTCCTTTCTGCAACGTGTGAATGTGCGAGTGCGTGTGTTTATGTTAGATATTAGTTTGATGTGTTAGAGTAATCAATAAAGTTCCGTTTGTATTCAAAGATAACTGTTCTTGTGTTATGTGCTTATCAATTTAATGTCTTGAACTGCCGATCTAAGTTACCTGGCTGTTAAATAGTGTTTCACTATTGTTCGGATATTAATATCCGCTGCACAGTTGATATTTACGGCCCGTTCAAATGAACGCTGGAAGAGTCATTTGCTCGGCTGTAAAATAGACTCTCAAAATTCCCTATGAATTCATTCATTCATTCATTTGAGCTAAATATACATGTTTCCCTTTAACAGAGCCCCTTTAAGTTCTTACATATCGGCGGACGAATAAGTTAAGGTGTAAACATTAATTCTGAATTATTTATAAATTATAGTGTCATTCGAGTCTCTTTCACTTTAATTCAATTCCCCGTTGAGTTATTATTTTATCTGACTCATAGTCGCTACAGGCGAGATTACTAAAAAATCGTCTAGAAGGTGAATGAGGTGGGGAATGTCGTAGTTGTTTGACAACATCCAGCAAACGGCTTCTGAAAGCATGTCAAATATTTTAGGGCTGCTTTTGCATCCGAAGGTTAAACGTACTGCAAAATAGTATTTCCCGAGCCACAACTCCGAATAAGTGCCAAGCATCTGGATGTATAGGCATTACTTTGAAAACAGATGTGATGTCGATTTTTGCGAGCCAAGCGCCCCGACCTGCGATTTTAATCATGTCGATTGCCTGGTCAATGTCGTGGTATTTGGGGCAAAATTAGTCAAGAGGGATCAAGCTGTTTATGCTCGGGAACTGGAATTGTGTGGGGCTGACAGATCAATTATTAGGAGAATTTCCTTGTGGCCACTCCGATGGGGCTGAAACGAAACGCGTTAAACGGGGGGTTGTCGAACGGACCGATCATGAAGCCTGACTCCACTTCTTTTTTAATCAGATTGTCAACGACTTCAGGTTCAATGAGGGCGGATTGAAGATTATTACAGATGGTGTTTTGGGAGAGCGGGCATTCTACACCTGGGTTAAAGCCATTTTTGAGGCCTGACAGTAGATAATTAGTAAATTCGGCATCCGGGTGATGAACTAGTTCAAAGTCCATGCGCAAAATATTTACAGGAGACGATAAGTAATTATTCGATTTTTTATTCACAGATATATACACTGGGCATACGATGCGGGCATGAGCGCCGCCACAGAATTTACAAATGTGCAAAAACCGGCAGCGCTGTCTGACACATTTCCCAGAATTGAATTGATTGCAGAGCTGCCTGTTCCCTTCGAAGGAGGAGGCGGATGCACTGGTAGTTGCTGTGCGTGGTACGTAACTGGTGGATTGGATTGTGTTTGTCTCCGGGCTGAGTTGAGAGGAGGGGTTAACCTGCGGGCATGATGTTGTTGTGTGCGTCACTGACCTGAAGACTGCACAAGAGATGTTTTTGCAGCCTAAAAACACCCTGCTGTGGAGGTCTGGGTCGAGTGCGCCGCAGTATGTGCACTGGTTCCACTGGGCGACTCGCACTTTTAGCTGAAAAAAGTTTATGGTACGTGTAGGAATGCCCTCCCCCATAGGACAGCGCGAGCTCTGCTATGATTGCAAGATAATCGTTTAGTTCGCGCCACCTGTGGGGGAAAGCTGAGCAGATTATTTCAGTAAAACGAGAAAAAGCAATTGAAAACTCGGAAAATGAAAGAACGCGGGATGAATGTGTGTTTGTGGTTTTGAGAGTAACAGAGAAATCCCCGCAGTCTATCTGGCGGACTGGTTCGGCTGTGGGGAGCATGGAGAGAAGAGAAGAGAGGTCTATGTCTGCACCTGCGAGAATCTGTGCACGGATGTTTTGAGACACTAGTGGCGGTTCCGTGGCGAGGGCGTTGGATGGCATGGGCATCGGTGTTGCTGTGAAGAGAGAGTGATGTGATTTAGTTTGCAAGAAAGAGCTGGGAAGGTTATAAGCCGGGGCAGCGGATGTCAGCGACGGCCTCACGCTTTGATTACCCTCTGTGGCTTGGGAAAGAAAGTTAGTTAGTTGGAGGAAAGAAAGGGAATGAAAGGTGGTAGAGAGAAGTGTGCGCTTGAACTGCGAGCGGGGGCGTGCTCGTGCTTGTTTGCGCCACTGGAGCTGCAGGCCACTGGATGTGGGCGGGGTTATAACCTGTTGGGATAGAAGTATTGGAACGTTAGGGCTTGTGCTGCTAGCTGATTTAGCCTTGCGTTGGTATCTGCAACGGGTGCTGGAGGCCACTAAAAAGGGTTATGAACAGCGGTTGAACTGAGAAGATGTGGGGAAGCCGCTGGGTACGGCTGCATATGGTGCTGCGGCGGCAGATGCTGAGTTGAAGAGCTGAGTCGCGTCGGGAGGTGGGAGTGGCCCTGCTCCGGAGGAGTCTGGAGCCCGGCTCAGGCTTGCTGGAGGCCTGTTGCTGCGACTCGCTTTGCGAGGTGAGCCGGATCTAGTGCAGGAAGACGATGGTGGTGTTTGCACTCTGCGGGCTCTGCTCTGCCTGTGGGCCGTCTTAGGAGCTGGTGTGCGCTTAGGGGAGAGGTTTGTTAGTTGCAAAGACACATAGAGCTCATACAGCTCCGCTTTGATAATTTTCTCGAAGCCTGTAAGTCTGAGTTACTCAGTGCTTGCCTCAAACCTGCCACCGTCCACTTCCCGATAGGTGGGATTGTCGGGACAGCCGAGCGGTAGTAGGAGGCTGGGGAGGAGGATGGAAGTCTTGCCGGGGGTGGTGAAGACTGGCCTCTGTGTCTTGACGAGTGCGAGGCTGACAGAACCGGCATGCGGCCGCGCGAAGAAGCCTGGGGCTCGATTTCGATGTCCGGCGTCGGATGGATGTTACTGGTGCTGGCTAAATATGGCGGCGGATCCCTGGGGATGTTGCTTTCATCGTTGGATGAAGGGCTTAGGCGTTGAGACATTGTTTAACAAACGGCGAGTCGCGATGCTGATAAACTGTCAACAAAACGGAGGTAAGACTACTGCGTATATATACACCTCTTTGTTGATTAGCTGATTGCTCTCCACCTGTGTCAATTATCTGAGTGCTCTCCACCTGTGTCAATTATCTGAAAGTGCTCCTCCCGAACCTTTGTTAATAAACATCATGTAAAGGGAAACGCTGGCAGTGGTCTGCAGAGTGTGATGCTGCATTCAAAAAGGCTAAAGAACAACTGGTGTCACAAAATGTCTTGACACACTATGACCCACAGAACGTCATTCGGCTTGCTTGTGACGCATCACCTTATGGTATTGGTGCTGTCATTTCCCACATGTTACCCAGTGGTGAAGAAAAGCCAATAGCCTTCGCATCGTGCACACAGAGCAGAATTATGCACAGAATGAGTGTGAGGCTCTGGCCATAGTGTTTGGGGTCAGAAAATTCCACCAGTATCTTTACGGACAAAAATTCACGCTTTTCACAGATCACCGCCCCCTTACTACGTTCTTTGGGCCACAAAAACGAATACCGTCTATGGCAGCAGCGTTCTCACCGTTCATCTCCAGACCAGGCCCGGATTGGCTAATCGGGAGCACCGGGAAAATTCCCGGTGGGCCGGTCTGTTTTTTTGGCCACGAGGGCCGTTGTTGTCATGGCACTGGGTTGAAATATGGATGCTGTCCCTAGGCTGCCTGCACTCACAGCAGCCCCACTTCTTTACCCAGATAGCAGACCAACACTTAATCATCGTTGAATCAATGTTAATGCATCAACTAAAATATCATTGAATCAATGTTGAAATTTAACAGGTTTGCACCCTGAAATAATGTTATTTCAACGATGAAAAATAGATCAAGATGGGCTTAAAATCTATATTTTTTCTACTTAAATTAAATCACTTATTTAACACTGAATCAACATAGAAACACTATAAAATCAATCTTGCTTTATGTACAGCAGGATTCTATGCCAGTTAATTTTCATGTATGGCAGCAATTGATATGATTTTGTATCAAAAAGTCACTCAAAGTAAACAACATCCTTCAGTTCACATGCAAATGTATTTATTTATGCCCCCACAGTTTCAACAGGAAATCTCACATTGACTTAAAACAATTACATCTGAATTTATAACACAAGTGAAAAACATGACAACCTGGCAAAACGGAAGTAAATACAAATGGAAACTCGTCAATAAAGACAGAAATGGGACAGTACTACTGAAAGAAAAAGGTAGAAGAAAGAATGAAATACTCTGAATACTCTAAACTCAGGGGTTTCCACCACGAGCAATGCCCCCAAGCCTTTCAGGGGTGTCACGGAGCCATTTGTGCACCGTCCCAGCAAAGATGAACTCTGATGCTTCCTTTTTATCAGCATTCACTTGTAATGCACCTAAAACAACAAGAAGTTAGTAAATATTTGGAAATGTGATTAATTATACATTACAAATGTACTACAAAATGAAGTGAAACTTGAAATGTCCCACTGAGCAAAGTTATGTCCAAAAGATGTCTTTTCAATGTCTTTGCCCCTAGAGGCGTACGTTGAAAAGACGTCCACTGAGGAGCCAGAATGAAAGTTCCCTTTCGTTCAGTCACTACGACGTAACGTTAGTGACTAACGAATGGGGGTTTCGCTTAGAAGCCTATCAACTTCGAGTTTTGAGAAAACGCCCAATGGCGTGCCAATGCCATGGGGCATGCGGAATTTGCATACGTAGCTCCGCCTCACTGCGTGAGTATATAAGGAAGTACGAGGCAATATCGCATTATGTTCTGCTTTCGGAGCCAAGAGTACCTACCTCTTCACTCCTACAGCCTTCTGAGACTCTGTCAGCTTCTTCGAGACGAGCAGCTTTCCAGTCGGTGTTGGTGTGACGGCGCGTTCCAGTGATCGCATACTTCCTGCCTGCTGATCTGTGCAGTGGTCCGCCTGACAGCTGGTGTGTGTTTCCCTGGGCGCTTCGGCATCGACTGCAAGGTTTTCCTCTCACAAAAAGAGCTTGCGCGTGGCACGTCTTTTTCAAGACGGCTCGCCCGTGCACTTCCGGGTGCGATCGATTTTCCGCTGCTGTCTGTGGACGCATTCACTGCTCGAGCGTGTTTGGGCTTCAGCACGCACGGGCAGTGTTTGCGGATGTGTCACGTTTCCATTGCGGGGGCGTGACCATCGCGATGTCACGGTCGAGACTCAATGATCTCCGTGAGGAGAGAGAGTCCCCTCTGCCACACCCCAATCTACCGTCCCCGAGTGAGATGGTACTTTGGCTGGTGGCCAGGGTGACCTGAGGGCGGTGCTGTGGTATTAAGAACCCCGACGTTCATTCCTCGGGCCACACCCCCCTCTTATACATCGCTTCCGCGAGTGTTGGATTGAATCTACGGCCCGTCTCTGACGCCCCGTTCGTTCAGTTCACGCTCCGGATAGCAGCGAGATGTCGATCGCCGCATCCCAAGGTGGGCTGGAGTCCTTGGGGATGACGATTAGGTTGTGCTCCGCCTCCGGGTGTGTCAGCACTGCCTGATCTGACCTAAAGTTGACAGCCATGTTATCTCGGGCAGCCGCGAGTCTCGCGCTGGTGTGGAACTCCGCCCAGTCGCGGGTGCTCGTGGTTGCGCGATTGGTTTTTGGGGGCGGCACCCGACAGCTGTTGGGCCCCGCCCCCAATGCCTTTCGCTCCCGGGGTTTATGAGGAGATCACGCGGTCCCGGACGTCCCCGTGCTTCTCGCGACCGTTTGGTGGCCTCCTCCGCCTTCTCTGCCCTTGATGGGGCCGCGGCCTTGGGTACACTGGGGCCCCCTCCCCCCCCACTGTTGAACTCTCTGTTGCGCACTACGGTGTCCACAGAGGGCTTTGACGTGGCGTGGTGTGGCTGTCCTAAGCACCCCCCCCAAAGCCTGTGGGCTCGTCTACTTCGGTGGCGTGGTCCCGCAGTGCTACGGGCAGGCCGCCGCCCCTTTGCACATGCACAAGGGTGGAGCCGACCCAGGGCTCTTCATTGAGCTGCGTGCCGCAACTGACCCCGCCCCCGGGCGGTGAAGGTGGCCACACGCTCCCTGGGTCGGGCGATGTCCACAGCTGTGGTCCGGGAGAACACCAGGCCTTACCTGGTGATGTGGAGGACTTTGAGCGGGCCCGCCTCCTCAACTCACCCATATCCCAGGCTGGCCTCTTCGGCGGCGCGGCTGAGAACTGCGCCCAACAGTTCTCGGCCGCCCCAGAGCAGACTGAGGCTGTAACACGTACTGCCCCGGCCGAGGGCGCCCTCCCTCTTCCCGCCCGGCCCCAGCAGCAGCCTTCACCTGGGCCGCGCCGTGGAGGTGGTTGAGGATGTCGCCCAGTCCGCTCCCCAGACTGGTTAAACGCCAGGATGGAGGTGGACAACTCAGAGATGGGTTCCAGTTCTTCCCAGGGGATGGTAGCAGGGCCTCTCCTTCCCCCGGTGGAGGGCCGGGGGAAAATCCTTCCGCTGCTGGCCCCCGGGCTAGCAGCGCTTGGGAAGAACTCATGTTCCTGTCTCTGAGCACCCAGAGACCGGTGATGACAGTGCGCGCCACCCTCGGGTCTCGCCACTCGCATCCCTCTCTGTCGCCAGCCCCCTGGCAGAGCAGACCCCAGTGGAACGCGAGTCCTTCCCTGGTCTCCTCTGTCAGGGCGCAGCCGTTAACCGTGCTCCGACCCGGGGACGCCCAACAGCCTCCCCTGTCCGCGCCGGTAACGCTGCCTCGCTGCCCCACCCAGGGTACGTCTGTCATCCGGATGACCCCGTTGGTGCAGTCTCTGGAAGCCTGGCTTCAGCTTCCGGGGCTGTCCCGCTGGGCTGCCCGGACCATCAGGCTCGGCTACGCGATTCAGTTCGCGCAGGCTCCTCCCCGTTACAGGGGAGTCCGCTATACCATGACCGGGGCCCATGCCCCCGTCATGCGTGCGGAGATTGCCACTCTACTGGCGAAGGGTGCGATCGAGCCTGTCCCTCCAGCCGGAATGAGGTCGGGGTTCTACAGCCCCTACTTCATTGTACCCAAGAAAACCGGTGGGTTACGGCCAATCCTGGACCTTCGCATCTTGAACCGATCCCTTCACCGGCTTCCGTTCGAGATGTTGACTGCGAAACGCCTTTTCGAATGCGTTCGTCCGTACGATTGGTTTGCAGCGATCGACCTGAAGGACGCCTACTTCCATGTCTCCATCCTTCCTCGACACAGACCGTTCCTACGGTTTGCTTTCGAGGGGCGGGCATACCAGTACGCAGTTCTCCCATTCGGGTTATCTCTGTCCCCTCGCGTCTTCACGAAGATCGCCGAGGCAGCCCTTGCGCCCCTTTGGCAGCACGGGGTCCGCATCCTGAACTACCTCGACGACTGGCTCATACTAGGCCACTCTCGAGAGCAGGTTTGCGGACACAGAGATCTGGTTCTCCACCACTTAACCCGTCTGGGCCTTCGGGTCAACTGGGAGAAGAGCAAACTTTGCCCCGTGCAGAGGATCTCTTTTCTCGGTATGGAGATCGACTCGGTCGCCATGTACGCGCAGCTTTCGAGCGAGCGCGCGCAGTCTCTGCTGACTTGCCTCCGACAAATCGAGAGCAAGAATGCGGTTCCACTGAAACTATTTCAGAGGCTCCTGGGGCATATGGCATCTGCAGCCGCGGTAACGCCGCTCGGATTGCTTCATATGAGACCGCTTCAGCACTGGCTTCGCGATCGAGTCCCGAGATGGGCATGGCAGTCTGGCACGCTCCGGGTCCAAGTGACTCGGGCCTGCTTACAGACACTCACCCCGTGGTCGAACCTCAGCTTTCTACGGGCCGGTGTGCCCTTAGAACGAGTTTCCAGGCATGTTGTCGTATCGACGGATGCTTCTGCCACGGGCTGGGGTGCCATGTGCAATGGACAAGCAGCCGCGGGCTCCTGGACAGGACCCCAGCGCCTCCTGCATGTCAATTGCCTCGAGTTGCTGGCAGTACGGTTCGCCCTGCACCGCTTCCGAGCGTTGCTGAAGGGCCAACATGTGCTTGTCCGGACAGACAACACGGCCGTAGTAGCGTACATCAACCACCAGGGCGGTCTACGCTCCCGCCGCATGTCTCAACTCGCCCGCCATCTCATCCTATGGAGTCAGAAGCGCCTGAGGTCCCTTCGTGCTGTCCATATTCCGGGAGTCCTGAACCACGCAGCCGACGAGCTCTCGCGGTTTCAGCCTCTCCCGGGAGAATGGAGACTCCATCCCCGGACGGTTCAGCTGATTTGGGAACAGTTCGGTGACGCACAGGTAGACCTGTTTGCCTCCCACGACTCTTCCCACTGCAGCCTGTATTATTCCCTGACCGAGGGCACGCTCGGCACGGATGCACTGGCGCACAGCTGGCCGCGGGGCCTACGCAAATATGCGTTCCCCCCAGTGAGCCTACTCGCACAGCTTCTGTGCAAGGTCAGGGAGGACAAGGAGCAGGTCCTTTTGGTCGCCCCGTACTGGCACGGCCAGACCTGGTTCCCCGAACTCATACTCCTTGCGACAGCCCCTCCCTGGCCTATTCCTCTGAGACCGGACCTCCTTACTCAGAGACGGGGCACCCATTGGCACCCGCGTCCCGACCTTTGGAGCCTCCACGTGTGGCTCCTAGACGGGACCCGGCAGGTTTGAGTGGCCTACCACCTACGGTGGTCGCCACCATCACTTCCGCTAGGGCAGAGTCCACTCGGCATGCCTAGGCGTTGAAGTGGAACCTCTTCGTCACCTGGTGCTCTTCCCGCCAAGAAGACCCCTGGAAATGCCGCGATCGGGTCCGTGCTTGAGTTTCTCCAAGAGGGGCTGGAGCGAAGGCTGTCTCCCTCCACCCTCAAGGTATATGTGGCCGCAATATCTGCCCACCACGATCTCTTGGAGAACAAAAAGGTAAGTCAGCACGATCTGGTCATCAGGTTCCTGAGGGGAGCTAGGAGACTGAATCCTCCTCGCTCTCCTCTCGTACCCTCTTGGGACCTCGCAGTAGTGTTAACTGCTCTGCAGAGACCTCCCTTTGAGCCTTTGCGGTCGGTTGATATTAAGTTTCTGTCTATGAAGATGGCTCTGCTGACCGCATTGGCCTCAGTCAAGAGGGTCGGGGACCTGCAGGCATTTTCGGTTGACGAAGCGTGCCTGGAATTCGGGCCGGCTAACTCTCACGTGATCCTGAGACCCCGGCTTGGATATGTGCCCAAGGTTCCCACCACTCCGTTTAAGGACCAGGGGGTGAACCTGCAAGCGCTGCCTTTGGAGGAGGCAGACCCAGCCTTGGCATTGCTCTGTCCAGTACGCGCCCTTCGCGCCTACGTAGACATGACGCAGTGTTTCAGGACCTCAGACCAGCTCTTTGTCTGTTATGGTGGAGAGCGGAAGGGAAGTGCTTTCTCAAAGCAAAGGCTGTCTCACTGGATAGTGGACACCATTGCTTTGGCTTACCAGCAGCAAGGCCGACCATGTCCCCTTGGTGTGAGGGCACACTCCACCCGGAGTGTGGCCTCCTCTTGGGCTCTAGCGCATGGCGCCTCGCTAGCAGACATCTGCAGAGCTGCAGGCTGGGCGACACCCAACACATTCGCCAGATTCTACAATCTCCGAGTGGAGCCAGTGTCCGACTATGTACTCCCCCCCCCGAGGGGCCGGTGATGGGCCAGGCTCAGGTGTCTTCGCTTGCTCGCCACTCCACTCCACGGACTGGATACGTGCGATATTTTCCTCAGGTGAGCTCCCCGAGAGCCCTGAGCTCCTCCAGCACTGTCGACGCCGACATCAGTTCAGTCTGCCCTTTCGAGCCCAGACCCTCATGTCCGGCCAGGTGCCCCATGTGCATGGTTCCCTCCGGCGACCCCCACATGTGTATTTCACCGTAAGTCTCCGCAGTGAGCGGGTTTCTTCCCTTGGCGTGTCCCCGCCACCCCTAGGGTTAAAAATCCACCTTCGGCTGGTACCCTAGAGATCTTCCATATGCAACCCTCTCCGGGTCATATGTGTCTCTTAAGTCCTCCCCACGGGTAGGCATCTTTAGCATTCCCTCACTGGGATATGCTTCCCAGTGTACCTTGGTATTCCTGTGTTAAGTGGGAGTCCTTCGTCCGTACTAGTCTTACGACAGGGTACTCACACTTACGCAGGGCACTGGAAGACAGCTGAGTGGCTGGATTATATTGGGACCCCCATTCGTTAGTCACTAACGTTACGTCGTAGTGACTGAACGAAAGGGAACGTCTCGGTTACGGATGTAACCCTCGTTCCCTGAGGAGGGAACGGAGACGTAACGTCCCCTTGCCACATCGAGCTGTGTTGCCTGGGACGCAGGAGTTCAGTCTTGGCTCCTCAAGCAGGTAACATAATGCGATATTGCCTCGTACTTCCTTATATACTCACGCAGTGAGGCGGAGCTACGTATGCAAATTCCGCATGCCCCATGGCATTGGCACGCCATTGGGCGTTTTCTCAAAACTCGAAGTTGATAGGCTTCTAAGCGAAACCCCCATTCGTTAGTCACTAACGTTACGTCTCCGTTCCCTCCTCAGGGAACGAGGGTTACATCCGTAACCGAGACGTTTTTATGACGTCTGTTTTTGACGTGTTCTGCACGTCCGATAGAGACGTTCATGGAACCTAAAGGTTAAAAACTAGTTCAAATTGTGGACATATTTTCCATTTGTAATTGCAAAGCAACTCACAGACAGTGTGTGTTTGTCCAGAAATCATGAAAATAAAAGAAACTTAGCTCACACCTTTAGACACTTTAGACAACTTAGCATCTGTAATTCACACATCTTTGGATCCTGAGAGAATCGTGGGATTCAATCCAGGATCTTCTTGCTGTGAGGAGACATTGTTTCCCCCTGAGACACTGGAGCTGCCCTTAATCACAGACATAAGACACACTTTGACTATTTCTGTCAGACGTCTACAGAAGCTCTTACTGAGAATTCACAGAGCTTTAGATGTTGATGTTTATGTTTCATTTGAAGTCACCATTGTGGTGGGAAGCGTGTGCTTTAGTTACTCTTGGTCCCCATATTTGTGTTATTCTTTGGATGTTATAACTGTGTGTGTGAGAAACACAATAGTTATGGCTGAGAAAGCAAAGATAAAGTGACTCTTGGTATTTGTGTTAGCTTTTCTTTGGCTGCTGTAACTGTGTGTGTGAAACACAAAAACACAGAAAGCAAAGATAAAGTGACATCAGATGTTGTCAGCTCCTTGATGATGACTAAACTTTTGGAAAGTGAGCATCTGATGTTTGTTTTAAAGTTTTGTGTGCTTGTTTGGCAAACAGTCATTGATTATAATCACTATAACCTTGTGAACCCACTGTATTGGCACCAATAGTATCAAAATTAACATTTATCCTGAAGGATGATAAAACAGTATGTGCACACAATGTTTTGAGCAAATATTTCACATAGTCACACACAGACATCAAGATTTTGCATATGATTCACAACAACGGTGACAATCAAGCATGAGTTTTGTACTATGAAGCTACCAATCATGCATTGCAGCATGAAGCTTTTTTGTTTTGATTGTCACCGTTGTTGTGAATCATATGCAAAATCTTGATGTCTGTGTGTGACTATGTGAAATATTTGCGCAAAACGTTGTGTGCACATACTGCAAACCATCTTTTATTTAATGTACTTTAATTTATCATCTTTCAGGACAAATTATCATTTTATTGCTATTGGTGCCAATACAGTAGATTGCCAAGCTTATAGTGGATATAATAAATGACTATTTGCCAAAAAAGAACACAAAACTTAAAATACAACATCAGATGCTCACTTTCTGATGATTTAGTCATCAACAAGGAGTTTGCAACACCTAAAGTCGCTTTGTCTTTGCTTTCTCAGCCACAACTATTGTGTTTCACACACACAGTTACAGCAGCCAATGAAAAGCTAACTCAAGTACAGGGACCAAGAGCCCAACTAAAGCAAACGCTTCCCACCACAATGGTGACTTCAAATGAAACATAAACATCAACATCTAAAGCTCTGTGAATTCTCAGTAAGAGCTTCTGTAGACGTCTGACAGAAATAGTCAAAGTGTGTCTTATGTCTGTGATTAAGGGCAGCACCAGTGTCTCAGGGGGAAACACTGTCTCCTCACAGCAAGAAGATCCTGGATTGAATCCCACGATTCTCTCACGATCCAAAGATGTGTGAATTACAGATGCTAAGTTGTCTAAAGTGTCTAAAGGTGTGAGCTAAGTTTCTTTTATTTTCATGATTTCTGGACAAACACACACTGTCTGTGAGTTGCTTTGCAATTACAAATGGAAAATATGTCCACAATTTGAACTAGTTTTTAACCTTTAGGTTCCATGAACGTCTCTATCGGACGTGCAGAACACGTCAAAAACAGACCTCATAAAAACTTTCATTCTGGCTCCCCAGTGGACGTCTTTTCAACGTACGCCTCTAGGGGCAAAGACATCGAAAATACGTCTTTTGGACATAACTTTGCTCAGTGGGTGAAGCAGAGCTACGAACTGATTGTCCTATTTCCCCTCACCGCGAACAGGGCGATCAGTTCTAGCTCTGCTTCAGCTGTGCGATTAGCTCACGAGGGCCGACCAGAATTACTGACATGCCAGAAATTCATCCGATCGCCGCTCGTTTCTCCCTGTACACTGGACAAATATGGGATGATTTTACTATCAAAATGATTAATAAATGCACGCACAATAATCCATGAACTTGATACATTTTGTAGATATTTTTACTGTCCACAAACAAATGCCTTTCAACTTATGTGTGCTAAATACAGAATTGCATGAATGTGCAGCATTTTGTACAAATAGACATAATTGTGAATGCAAAACTTCGATTTTGTATTAATGTTGGTCAGAATCTGTGCGTGCAACGAGTAAGATGTGCATTTGTGGATCCGGTGCCGCGCATGCATTCATTAACTCATATGAATCAAATAGGATCCACTCACAAACGAGTCAATGAATGCATGCGCAGCACTGGATCCACAAATGCACATGTTGCTTTGCTGTCTCTGTCTTTTTCGTGCTTGAAGTCTGTTAAGCCGCGCTTTGATCTGAATGTGCATTACTGCCGCCTATTGGATTAGATTGTGGCGCATTCGATCAGTAGGGGAAAATATAAAAAATTCTTTATTAACCCTGTATTCTTTAGATACATAATTAAATGTATATAAATTATACATGATTTAAATAATAATAATAATAGCCTACATTTTATAAATTTAAAACAGGCTATGATTTATATAACTGGATGACCACAAGAATTAAGGACTCTGTGATAGTCATTAATCTCTCTGCATGTGATGTAGCTAGCCGAAAACACTAGAGGATTGGAGATGTTTTCCATGATGGAGGCGATTTTAAAACAATAATTAAAACAGTAATATTAACAATATGCCTACTAATAATAATCAAATGGTTCGTCCCATTGAGTTAAATTTATGGTAGTAGTTCTTTGTTAATCCACTCACTTGTTGGCGGAGATTCATCTTTTGAGGAGAATGAATGTGCTCACATTTCACAGAAATGTACCCAATTGATTTGGATTTGCTTTAACATATTGAATGATGGGACAGATAGATTGAGTAAGCCTCACCAGTGGAGAATTAAGCTGACCAAAAATCAACATTGATTCAATGTTTGTCTTTTCAATACTGAAAAGCATGGAATTATCAACATTGATCCAATATTATTTAGCATTGCATTTTCAACATTGGTCCACTATTTATTTTGCAACAAATTTTCAACATTGATCCAATATTATTTAGCATTGACATTTCAACCTCAACCAAAATTGATGATTCTGATGGAATTTCAACATTGACTCAATGTCACAATGCTATCTGGGTATTCATTATTTTACCGCAGTCAAACTCTTTTTATTTATTATTTTACCACAGTCCCACTCTTTATTATTTAATATATTAAATAAATATATTTTCTCGCAGAGTGCAGATTGCAGGTTAATGATGACGTGGTTATCTTTTGACTCCCTGGCCCCGCCCCCGACACAGCGCCTTGCAACTTGCTCAAAATAAAAAAAGTCAGATCAAAATTGATAACAGGAAGCGCAAAGGCGGCACTGAAAAGGCCAGAATAAAAAAGAAGAAAGCTTTGGAAACTGACCTGGCCAAATGTTCTAAGCTGAGCACATTTTTCCTCAAAAAAACAAATGAAGACGACGAGGCCGGTAAGTAAGCTAACGTTAAGGTAGTTAGGAGCAGTGCAAGATGCTAGCGACCGTGCAAAACAACATCTGCAAACCACGTTCATGTATCAAACTTTTTCTTGTTGCTCTTCAGCAGCAGCCGCCTCTAGTCAGGTTTGCTGCTAACAGTGAAGAGGAAGACCCAGTAACGTTACCAAAGCTCCAGTCATGAGCCCAACACACCAGAATGGGCAGGTAGGATTGTCAATCAGAAGAACTAATAGTAATGAAGAGCCCTGCTCAATGAAAAATGCCCTGAGATAATTAATGATAACTGATCATTCAGCAATACATTAATGAAACTGACTTGACTTGATTTGAAAGCTTTGTAAAAAGGGGATATTTGTGGTGAGAAATAAATGTAACAAATTTCGCTTAGTGTCAGAAAGAGAGCCAGGACCCAGTTGTGAAGGACTAATGCTCTCACTGTGAATTGTACCATAGTGTGTGAATAAGCAAACATTATCACTAAAAAAATGCTTTTCTTACTTAGTATCTTACTTGTTTCCAGTTCAAATATAGAAAATATTCTTAATTCAAGATACATTTACTGGACAAGTGAAAAGGCAAAATAAATGATGTCTTGTTTTCTGAAAAGAAAAAACACCCTAAAATTTGTTGTTGTTGTTGCTTAAAACAAGCTAAATCTAAAACAAATATTTTTTAGATAACAGTGCAGTACTTGTTTAATTCTTTAACTAAAGTTCTCATATTTGTGAAAAATATTTGAAGTTGTAAAGCAGCTGTTTCCTTGAAAAAGAGATGCTACTGTCATTAGAAAGTGCAATACATTTTATTTTAATCTTTATTTTTCATATATTTATTTTTGTTATATTTTATTTTCTTCATTTCAATGTTTGGATATTTATGAATACTAATTCTTAAAGAATATAGACTGTCCTGTTATTTACTGTTCTAATAAATATTCACTGGGAAGCAAAACTTAGGCTACTGTTTTTGCACTGAATTGGAAATGATATTTTTTTAAAAATACAAAGAATTACAAGGCTGTATAGAACGGTCTAAGGCATGAAACTCCAGATGCAATGAATTGTCCGTCCAACAGGGGTGTTTAATGCGGGGCTTGAGAGTCGTTGTGCCCCACAATCTGTGGAAAAGAGTACTAGATGAACTGCACACTGGCCATCCAGGAATTGACCGAATGAAAGCCGTTGCTCGCAGTTATGTCTGGTGGCCTGGTGTTGATACTGACATTGAACTGCAAGTGAAAACGTGTCAGTCATGTCAGCAAATACAGAAAATGCCATCCCAAGCACCCCTCCACCCATGGGAGTGGCCAAGCAAACCATGGGAACGCATACATGTAGATTTTGCTGGGCCATTTGAGGGTAACATGTACCTAGTCATGGTTGACGCACATTCGAAGTGGCCTGAGGTGCAGTTGATGACAAAAAACATTGAAGTTTTGCGGAACCTCTTCAGCCATTATGGACTGCCTGAAGTCCTTGTGAGTGATAATGGACCACAATTTGTCTCTCAGGAGTTTGTAACTTTCCTGAAGGCCAACCATGTAAAACATATCCGTTCCGCCCCATATCATCCGGCAACCAATGGGCAGGCTGAAAGGTTTGTTCAGTCGCTAAAACAAGCATTGAAAGCTTCTAAGGCAGGGGTCACCAACATGGCACCTTACCAGTGAGCTGCATCAAATTTATTTATATATTTTTTGCTAATATTTTTAAATCACACTTGCATTGGTCTAAATTTGAAAATGACAATATTTAAAAAAAAAACACTAAAAAAATGTTTTAATATTAGATTAGAGCTAGCTGGTCTCCACGGCAACTGTTGCCATGGCGTGGAGACTAGCTAGCAGGCGCAGTGCAGGTGAGGAGATGATTTACCCCAGAAGACATGGCAGAAAAAAGAAAGAAAACATACAGTTTTCACAGTGAATGGGAGGAAGAGTTCTTTTTTACCACTGTGAAAGATTCCTGTGTGTGTCTCATTTGCGGGGCGACTGTGGCGACGGCAAAGCGGCACAATGTGGAGAGACATTTCCGAACGTGTCACGCAAACTACCATGCTAACTATCCGCCGGGCAGTGCACTACGAGTGGAAAAAGCACGCGATTTAAAGGCAGGTTTGTGCAAACAGCAGTCTTTGAGATTTTAACGTTAGGTGTTTGTAACGTTAGGTGTTCATCGGATAACGTTAAGTATGAATGAGCATTTAACAGACTGGTTTGCAGAACAGAGTTGTCATCTGTTTACTTCCTTGCTACAACGTACAATTAACGTATTACAGGAAAACACATCGATGAAAAATAAATCAGACTTACAGGTTATGGCCTGTAAACAGCTTCTGTTTGTAAATCCAGCTTTCAGGACAAGCCGTTGTGCATATCCTGCATTGAACTCGCGAAGTTTGTGGAAGTTTTCCTCAGTGAAATGTGCTGCGGGAGCCCCGCACGCGTCATGCATGATTCACACTGGCCGTGTTTGTCTCACGCAGCTGACGTTGTGCGAATCCTGTTGTAAATGACCGAAAGAATATGTGTGTGTCACTTTAAATATGTTATGTGTGCGCGCACGCTCTCTAGGTAACGTAAGCGGTAACGCAGGCAGAAGAGAGTGGTGCGGACGAGGATCGCATCGTTTCCCACATGGGTTTATTATAAGTTTGAAATATACGCTGTAAAGAGTTGATGCACTTCATGTTTGGTTCCTTTAGTACCCTTTGGCAAGCGGAGCGAGGTATGTGTCTTTATTGTGTGTTTTTATGTTGCATTTTGTAAGGTAATATAATTTTGTATGTCACATGTTATTTGTCGAGCTCTTCTGGTTAATTTCTCATGTATGTAATCATTTATTTGCCCTTTGAGTATCTGTAAATGCGTATTTGTTTTTAAATAATGTGTTATTTGTACATATGTTTGTATTTCTGAGTATATTGTTTCTTTATGTAGTTTCACGGTGCTACAACACAACGTTCTCAAAGTCATGATTAATGGCGCTCAAAGCGAGCGAAATAAAGAGGATTAAGCACCCGTCAAAACTCTCTGTGTCTCGTTTGTCGACGCCGAGGGGCTGCTACAGTGAAACTCAACGCTTATTTGGATTCCGCATCACTTCGCCGCTGCCCTGGTCGAGAGAGCTCATGACAACACAGCACGAGGGTCTGCACGGCGCTGCAGACGTCTGCGCACGAACAGCGGATCGTGACGTCATCATAAATGCTTAAAGAGATGTCGCAAGGTGTATCAAGGCATCGCTAACGTTACAGATGAGGCTGAGGCTGTGAGTTAAATACTTACGTGAGCTGCATCCATTTATTGAACTGTAAGTTGACATGTTCAGCTGAAAAGGAGAATATTTTTTTTTGGAATATTAACTTGAAGGATAAAACTACAAGGGACATTTAAATTGAATAAGTCAAATCAAGAAAATATTCAAGTTTACTTGAAGGTTTAAAAAAAAAAAAAAAAAAAAAAAAAAGGAACTTGTTTTAAACGTGTTAAACTTGAACGTTGATTGTTGAAGATTTATCTTGGACATTTAAAAGGTCATACACAAAAAGCACAGTTAATTTTATTACTGTTTGTAAACACTGTAATTTCTGACCTATTTCAAGATAAATATTTGAATGTTAAAAGTGTTCACTGCTGTGCATTTGTGTAGATATTGCTAATATTTGTGAGTGTTTCATTCTAGAGGTCTGATGAAAATGGTATCATTTATAGCTTAAGTTGCCCAGTTTAAAGAAGTTAACAACATTGAAGAAACGATGAAAACACCTGAACAAAGAGTGCAGCAAGTTGATGAGATGCCACTTCCAGCTGAAGAAATAAGCAACCCATCAGCGCAACAGATCAGAGCAAGCTCACGTGATAGAAGTTTAACAGAGAAAGGTCGAGAGATGCATGAGTTCGAAGCAAAGAAACAGGAAAGGGCTTTCAATAAGATATATGAATCTTGGAAGCAGGCTGCAAGGGAGGCTAGATCAAATTTGAAAACATTCTGTACACGTGAAGACCTGGATCAAATACAGCAAGACATTCAAGGCAGACATGATTCAGTTTATCAGCGATATGAACCAATTCTGCGTAACCACACTACTACTCCAGACATTGTTAAACGTATGGATGCCTGCGCTGCACTAACGGCAGAGATCACTGATCTTGTCAGTAAACAACTGGAAACAATTAGTGAAAATTACAACGAAGAGCTTGTGAAGGAAAGAGTAAGGCAGGTGCTGAATAAGGATGAATATGGATCCATCTTTGGATGTACAATAACAAACACAGTCGTTTCGGAGTCATCACTGGGATCCGATAGCCAATCAAAGACTTCTTCTAAAGTCTCAAGTAAGCGTGCTGATGCAGAGGCAGAATTCGCAGCGAAACTGGAGCAAGCTAAAGCTCTACAAGAAATTCACAATCAACAAGCTAAGCTTGATAGGATGGAACATGACTGGAAGCTTTGTGAATCGAAAATGTTAGCGGAGATAAAGCAGAAGGAGGCTGAAATGCAGTTAAGGCTAGTTGAGGAAAGGAATCGGCTACTACAGCTACAGTTGACAAAGAAGTAAAAGTAGCAGCAGCTCGTGTCAAAGTGTATAACGATTTGGAAGGTAACCTTCAACACCGTGAAGACGACAAAGGCCCTAACATTCACACTGGCTGCCAAAGGACAGAGCTTACATCTCAGCTGAACCCGGAAGCACAGTCGTTTCTACCTCAGCAAGCATCATGTGAAGGATATGAATTCACATAACCTCAGGAAACTGCCAATCTAGCTCAGGCAATAGCAAACTCACTAAGTACACATCGACTGCCAGTTCCAGAACCCACTGTCTTTGTTGGTGATCCTTTAAAATTCATAGATTGGAAGATGTCATTCATGGCCCTCATTGATCGAAAACCTCTCCCTGCTGGTGAAAAAATTTTCTATCTGAAGAACTACCTTGCTGGTGAAGCTCGCAAAGCGGTGGAGGGATATTTCTACAGAAACTCTGAGGATGCGTATCAAGGTGCCTGGAAGGTATTACAGGAAAGGTATGGGAACTCGTTCGTTATCCAAAGAGCCTTTCGAGATAAGCTGATGAGATGGCCCAGAATTGGAGCAAATGACCCAGTGGCATTACGAGATTTCACAGATTTCCTACAAGGTTGTGTCGAGGCAATTCCCCATGTCAAAGGATTAGCCATCCTAAACGATTCTGAAGAAAACCACAAGCTGTTAAAGAAACTCCCAGAATGGATTGTGAGAAAGTGGAACCGAATTGTGGTGGAAGAGCTAGACACATCAGGTGACTATCCAAGTTTCAAGGGCTTCACAGAATTTCTGCAAAAGGAGGCAAAAATAGTTTGTAACCCTATAACCTCTATGCTATTTGTGAATCAGAAGAACGCGGATGAAAGGTTCCCCAAGCGTGCTAAGGCTCTCAGTACAAAGGTGCAGGTGAAGGACTTAAGCTCAAAAAGGCCAGAAACATACAGCTCTAAGCCAAAGACATTGTGCCTTTTCTGCAAAGATGAAAAACACCACATTGCTTAATGCTCTACATTCGCTGCAAAGACTATTGAAGAAAAGAAAGCCTTCATTCATGAAACCCACCTTTGTTTCGGATGTCTCAGAAAGGGACACATGAGTAAAGACTGCAGAAGAAGACACACATGTGGTACATGTGGTCGAAGCCATCCTACCTGCTTACATGAAGAAAGGGATAAAGCTCGTTCAGAGGACCCCAAAGAGTCCTCTTCGGATGTTCAAGCAAGTGAGGAAGTTCATAAAGTCATGACCCACGCACTCACTCAATGTTCTCCTGCTACTTCCAGCATTGTGCCAGTTTTCGTCTCTACAACGGACGAAACCCAAAGAGAAGTATTAACGTATGCTTTACTGGACACCCAGAGCGACTCAAGTTTCATCTTGGAAGATCTTAATGAAAGTTTGAATGTTGTCTCACAACCTGTGCAACTGAGACTCAGCACCATGACAACTGCTGACACAATCACTGCCAGTAAGAGAGTCTGTGGGCTTAAAGTTACAGGACTTCAATCTGCAAGTTCTATACCACTACAGCAATCATACACAAGAGACTTCATTCCAGTGGACAAGTCATATATCCCCACCAAAAACACAGCGCTTCAGTGGAGTCACCTCAGACACTTGGCAAGTCAGCTGTCACCACTTTTGAACTGTGAAGTTGGACTTTTAATTGGATTTGACTGCCCATCTGCTCTAGCTCCCTTGGAAGCCAGGTTTACGGCTTCACAAATTTAACTCAAATAAGGAAGATGTTCTGAATTGTTTAAACCCATCAGAAAGGGAAACGACATCAAAGCCTCTTGACTTCAATTTTGAAGCAACACCTGCTGGACGTCTACTCGGCATTCAGTGGTCAACAAAGGATGACACATTCAGTTTCAGCATCGACCGGAAGGATCAGCCATTGACTCGCCGTGGTATTCTGTCTGTCATAGCCTCTCTATATGACCCACTTGGGTTTGTTGCCCCATTCATTCTACAGGGAAAGTGTATCCTACAAGAACTGTGTCGTAGAGGTACTGAGTGGGACAACAAACTTCCTGATGACTTGTGACCTCAATGGGTGGATTGGAAAAACGGTCTTCTGAAACTCAAGGAAGTATTAATACCAAGATGTTATCACCCACATACCTTCAGTGACATAGTCAGAATAGAGTTGTGTCACGGGGTGACAAAACAAACCGAACGGGACTAAGATCCTGGTGAATACTGTTGCAGGATTTTCCAGTGAACACCCGGTCTATGCCCTGGGAATCTGTTGCCATGGCAGCGGGGCTGATTGCCTGAGTGACAGCAGGTGTGGGGCAATTATAGAGAACGCTGTGAGAGGGACACCTATTGAGATGAGGCTTTAAAAACAGAGAGAAAACAGACTGTGTGGTGTGGTTCTCCTCCCGTATGATGCTGTGTTTGTCAGCGGGTTGCTCTTTTTATTGAGGCTGGGCTGTGGAGTGGGGAAGATTGGAGCTGTGGAAGAGGAAGGAAGGATTGAAGTATTTGTCAGCGAAGACTTGAGGAATATCGTCCGTAGTGAGAAAGACGCAAGTGATGAGTATTTGATCCGTTGTTTATATGCACTAACACTGAAGTGGTGTGGAGAGTTTGGAAAATGTTTGGCACGAGTGAACTATTACACCGAGTGAATTAATGATCTGTCTCCAACTTCTGTCCTCTCCTTGCCGAATGTGGTGATCGCTGCATCGTTCTTCTGCTTTCCCGGAGCAAAGTCAAGCCCTGATCGAGGACGAGATCCGATCTGGTGGGAGAAAAGACCGGTGGGTGAGTGCTGGCCCGAATGCACGGTGTGCGAGTGGAATTGCAGTGCCTGAAGTGACGATTTACACGGTTTGTGCTGTGAAGTGAAATTGGTGTGTGGAGAAGTAATAGAAGTCTGCCGTGCACTCTTCTCCTACAGTCTTCCTCCCGCTGTCTCTAACGAAGGGCTTTGATAAAGCAACCGCCCAACTTCCTGCTTTGAAAAGACCCGGCCCTGTTAATGCTGAGTGCTTCATATATCATGTACTGTTGAAACTGTGCTGTGTCTGTTCTAGTGCTCAGCCGAAGTGAGCGTCCCGCTCAAAGTGTCCTCCCCGCCTGGTGGTCTCCACACGCCCCTATTGGAAGCCTTTACCCTGTTCAGAAGAAGAAAAGGTATATCAGTTGCAAGCTTCATGTACTGTTGAACCGTTGAAACTGTGCTGTGTCTGTCCCAGTGTTCAGCCGACGTGAGCGCCCCGCTCTAAGTGTCCTCCCCGCCTGGTGGTCTCCACACGCCCTTATTGGAAGCCTTGATCCTGTTCAAAGGAGAGAAGGTATATCAGTTGCAAAGCTTCACACACTGTTGAACCGTTGAGACCTTGCTGTACTGTTCCAGTGCTCAGCTGAAGTGGAGTGCTCCGCCCAAAGTGTCCTCCCCGCCTGGTGGTCGAGTGTTCCGCCCAAAGTGTCCTTCCCGCCTGGTGGTCTCCACACGCCTTATTGGAAGCCTTTACCCTGTTCAAAAGGAGAGAAGGTATATCAGTTGAAAAGCTCACACACTGTTGAACCGTTGAGACCTTGCTGTACTGTTCCAGTGCTCAGCTGAAGTGGAGTGTTTCCGCCCAAAGTGTCCTCCCCGTCTGGTGGTCGAGTGTTCCGCCCAAAGTGTCCTTCTCGCCTGGTGGTCTCCACACGCCCCTATTGGAAGCCTTTACCCTGTTCAAAAGGAGAGAAGGTATATCAGTTGAAAAGCTTCACATACTGTTGAACCGTTGAGACCTTGCTATACTGTTCCAGTGCTCAGCTGAAGTGGAGTGTTCCGCCCAAAGTGTCCTTCCCGCCTGGTGGTCTCCACACGCCCCTATTGGAAGCCTTGACCCTGTTCAAAAGGAGAGAAGGTATATCAGTTGAAAAGCTTCACATACTGTTGAACCGTTGAGACCTTGCTGTACTGTTCCAGTGTTCGGCTGAAGTGAGCGCCCCGCTCAAAGTGTCCTCCCTGCCTGGTGGTCTCCACACGCCCCTATTGGAAGCCTTGACCCCGTTCAAGAGGAGAGAAGGTATATCCGTTGAAAAGCTTTACATACTGTGGAACCGTCAAATCTGTGCTGCGTCTGTCCCAGTGTTCAGCCGACGTGAGCACCCCGCTCAAAGTATCCTCCCCGCCTGGTGGTCCCCACACGCCCTTATTGGAAGCCTTTACCCTGCTCAGAAGAAGAGAGGTAATTCAGTCGAATGTTCCACATATTGTTGGACAGTTAAACCTTGCTGTATCGTTCCAGTGGCTCGCTTGCCCCCACCTCCGAGTACCTCCCTCCGGAGTGACCCCAGTGACTCGCTTTGCCCCCGCATCTGTATACTTACCTGGTCCCAGTCTGAATGGGGTTCGTATGACCACGGCCTCCCCCCTTGAGTCCCGTAGAGGAGTACTTACCCAGTGACCTACCTGGACGGCGCGGGGATTCCCCCCTGATTCCCCTCCCGACGAGCCTCCGGTCCGTCACGATCGTCCCTCCCCTCCCGTCTCGGGAGGTCTGTAGACCCTTGAACTGTCCTGGTGGCAAGAAGATTTTAATTAGGACTTATCCAATTCATTGACCTTTTAATATAATAAATAAACTGTATTATTTTATTCCCTTGTCTGTCTGGTCCTTGACACGTTCCTCGAGGTGGTTCCCGGGT
Source organism: Gobio gobio (assembly GCF_949357685.1). Taxonomy (NCBI): domain Eukaryota; kingdom Metazoa; phylum Chordata; class Actinopteri; order Cypriniformes; family Gobionidae; genus Gobio; species Gobio gobio. The sequence goes on along the minus strand of NC_137101.1, from coordinate 25,926,926 downwards.
TTTTCAGGGGTGGGTGCAGTCTGGTTTGGCCCGCCCCGACCTGTGACAGTTACACCACTTCTCTGATGCGAGTAATGTAGGATATGGTGCTTGTTCCTACCTCCGCTTCAAAAATGACAAGAGTGAAGTCATAAGCATTCCCAGGTTAGAACTCTCAGCCGCTGTCATATCTGCCAGAATGAGTGTCATGCTGAAAAATCAGCTGGAAATGAAGATTGACCAAGAGTTCTTCTGGACAGACTCGCAGGTTGTTTTAGCATACATTAACAATGAAGCCCGTAGGTTTCATGTTTTTGTCGCAAATCGAGTGCAGCTGATACGAGATGTCACAGATCCTAATCAGTGGTGTTATGTAAATACAACAGATAACCCTGATGATTATCCATCTAGAGGGCTTAATGCTTCTGCCATCTCTACGTCAATGTGGTTATCAGGACCCAAATTCCTGTGGGAACAGGAAGTAAATGCAACACCATACGCACCTGTTGACCTGCTTGTCGGTGATCCTGAAGTTAAATCAGTCCAAACCTTTGTGACCACAGTCAGAGACCGTGCAGACATCCTCAGTCGCTTAAGTCGATGTTCTTCTTGGTCTATGCTTCTAAGGGTGGTTGCAAGAATAAACAGATTGGGCTACAAACAGATGTGCAACAGTGGTCATGTGACAGTTGAAGAACGTGAGAGAGCTGTTAAAGTGGTCATCAAGCTTGTGCAGCAGGAAGCATTCTCCAAGGAAATGCAAATAATTGAAAGAGGAGAAGCTCTACAAAATTCAAGTGCACTGTACCATCTGGATCCTATTTTGGACAATGGCATCCTTCGGGTTGGTGGGAGACTAAAACACTCATCTCTTAGTCATGATCTAAAACATCCGGTAATACTTCCAAAAGGTAACCACATCACTAGACTCATTCTGTCACATTACCACACCAAAGTTTGTCATCAGGGACGAAGTCAAACTCAAATGGAGCTGAGAAGGAATGGATTCTGGATCATTGGAGGCAGTAAGTCAGTCGCCAAGTTCATACACAAGTGTGTGCAATGTCGGAAACTCAGACGACCAGCTGAAGAACAGCCAATGGCAGAGCTTCCCAAAGAACGTGTTGAGGTTTCTGCTCCGTTCGCGTACTGTGGTATGGACTGCTTCGGGCCATTTATTGTGAAGAGAGCTCGTAAGGAGTTTAAGAGATATGGCCTATTATTCACTTGTCTATCATCACGTGCAGTCCATATTGAGATGATTGAGGACCTATCTACAGACTCCTTTATCAATGCCCTAAGGTGCTTTATTAGCCTCAGAGGAGCAGTTCGCAAACTTCGGTGTGACCACGGCACTAACTTTGTGGGAGCTAAAAATGAATTCGCAAAATCACTGAAAGAGATTGACACCAATGCCTTGGAGATCTTTCTTGCAGAGAGACAATGCGAGTTTGTCTTTAATGCTCCTTCTGCAAGCCACGCTGGAGGCGTCTGGGAGCGCCAGATACGAACTGTGCGAAACGTACTCAATGCCACACTTGTTTTATGCCCAGGCAGGCTTGATGATGCATCACTCAGAACGTTGTTCTTTGAAGCAATGGCCATTGTGAACAGCCGCCCTCTAACGGTAGATGGGATTAATGATCCAAATTCACTCGAACCACTGACCCCAAACCATCTGATAATGATGAAGTCTGATGTTGCTCTTCCACCTCCAGGAAAGTTTGTAAAACAAGATGTGTATGCCACTAAAAGATGGCGCAGAGTCGTTGGAGTCGTTGGAAGAAGGAATACCTTCTTAACATTGCAGCACGTCAGAAATGGCATATTCCCCGCCATAACCTTCAAGTGAATGATGTTGTAATCATCAAAGACGATATGCTTCCCAGAGGTCAGTGGCAGTTAGGCCGAGTGGTGGAAACTATTGAAGGAAGTGATGGCTTTGTAAGGCGAGTCAAGCTGCTATTAGGGGAGCGAAAACAAAATCAACACTCCAAGCCCACAGTCATTGAAAGGCCCATCCAAAAATTAGTGGTACTTATTGAAAATGAGTAATCAATGACTGCTTTGTGATACCATTGCATCAGACCAGGTAATTAAGTTCTATAAAACTGAACTTTTTAGACTTTACATGCATATAAACTGTTGAAGGGGGTCTTATTGATGTTCAGAAATCATGTTCTGATTCATTCACAGTTTGTTCTGTTCTTTCATCATCTCATAATTGGTGGGAGTGTAAATGACCGAAAGAATATGTGTGTGTCACTTTAAATATGTTATGTGTGCGCGCACGCTCTCTAGGTAACGTAAGTGGTAACGCAGGCAGAAGAGAGTGGTGCGGACGAGGATCGCATCGTTTCCCACATGGGTTTATTATAAGTTTGAAATATACGCTGTAAAGAGTTGATGCACTTCATGTTTGGTTCCTTTAGTACCCTTTGGCAAGCGGAGCGAGGTATGTGTCTTTATTGTGTGTTTTTATGTTGTATTTTGTAAGGTAATATAATTTTGTATGTCACATGTTATTTGTCGAGCTCTTCTGGTTAATTTCTCATGTATGTAATCATTTATTTGCCTTTTGAGTATCTGTAAATGTGTATTTGTTTTTAAATAATGTGTTATTTGTACATATGTTTGTATTTCTGAGTATATTGTTTCTTTATGTAGTTTCACGGTGCTACAACACAACGTTCTCAAAGTCATGATTAATGGCGCTCAAAGCGAGCGAAATAAAGAGGATTAAGCACCCGTTGAAACTCTCTGTGTCTCGTTTGTCGACGCCGAGGGGCTGCTACACCTGTATTGAACTCGCGAAGTTTGTGGAAGTTTTCCTCCGTGAAATGTGCAGGGGGAGTACCGTGCGCGCCTGTTCCCCTCCGTCTCAAACACACGTGCATATAACATGCTGTATGTTAAACGCTCTGCAACGCACCCCTGTCCCACAAGGAAGCCTGAACAAAGCAAGTACCCCAGACCTGCAATCCGGATGAAAATAACAGCGTTTCGTCGGCATTGCAGCAACACCACTCCAGCCTAACTATACCACAACAGCGCCGCAATACAAAATGGCCTCACCCCCCCATATTTAATATTCTCGGAGGAGGGGTTTATGTAAATATTGAGCCTGGTGATGTCACCAACCCTGGAGGAATGTCTGTAGTCGCCTGCTGGCCGTTTGCTGTAGTCCTTAGAAATTGATTTCTTTAAAAGCAAATATCTCCCTTTGCTTTAAACTTTGAACGTTGTAACTTTGTAGATGTTGTTTATGCTCAAGCAGCAACATTACACGCTAGCTAAAGTTAGAATAGTGAAATCGTGGTTTACCACCCCTTTAAAGACGAGAAATGTGGAACGGATGTAATCGCCACTCTCTCCGATGTCCAACTGGGGGCAACTACAATGGTTAGAAGAGTGTCGGCTATGTCTGGGAACTTGGCCGATCAGCTGGACCGGGATCTGGCGAAGTGCAGGTGGTTCAGCATCCAGTGTGATGAGTCTGTGGACAGCAGCAGTACAGCGCAGCTGATGGTCTTTATCCGAATGGTGTTTGATGATTTCTCCACAAAAGAAGAACTTCTGACACTACTGCCCCTAAAGACAACTACGAGGGGAGTTGACATCTATAACGCGGTGAAGAAGTTTTTCGCTGAGAAAAAGGTACCGTTGGAAAAGCTAGTATCAGTGACTACTGACGGGGCTCCTGCTATGATCGGCCGACATATGGGATTCATCGCTCACTGTAAAGGTGACCCAGAGTTCCCAAACTTCATGAATCACCACTGTATCATTCACCAGCAGGCGTTATGTGCAAAGGTGATCGGCTTTGGGCACGTTGTGACGATCATAAACAGCATCCGCTCCAGAGCTAAACAGCACAGAACATTCAAGGTGCTATTGGAGGAGCTGTCAGCTGAATATGGTGACCTGCTACTACACACGGAAATACGATGGCTCAGCAGGGGACGAATTTTGCTTCGTTTTTTGTCCCTTTTGGGGGAGATCAAAGAGTTCATGCAATCCAAAGGCGAAGACACCTCGCTGCTGGAGGACACTGAGTGGACACTTGACCTTGCATTTTTAACGGACATTACTGGGAAACTGAACCATTTGAACTGTGAGCTGCAAGGCAAAGGCAAGACTGTTGCTGACATGATAAGTGCTTTAAATGCATTTAAAGCCCAGATGAACATTTTCTCTTTGCATTTACAGAGAAAAAAGGTGCTGCACTTTCCCTCTGTGCAAATGGTGCTGAAAGACAATGCTTCTGCGTCTGAGACGTTTGACAAAGTTGCAGAAAAGTACTCTCAAGTCATAAACAGACTTGGGCAAGAGTTTGAGAACAGGTTTTGTGACCTTTATCAGCTTGAGCCATGTGTGTCATTCATTTCCAATCCTTTCATGAACGTGGACACAACATGCATTGCTGAACAACTAAGTGCAACGTTCAGCTTGGATGCTGGACAGGTGGAAATCGAAATTGTAACATTGCAAAATGACATTCACCTCAAAGCCTATCAAGCTGCACCAAACTTTTGGTGCCTTGTTGACACAGAAAAGTACAGTGGTGTATGCACAGCAGCTATGAAGGTTGCCAGCCTGTTTGGTTCAACCTATCTTTGTGAATCAGCCTTTTCTGACATGAACTTCATCAAAAACAAACACAGAACACGCCTCACTGATGCACATCTGCAAGACTCACTCAGAGTTGCAGTGTCAAGTTACACCCTAGATTACAATACACTGGTGAACAGCATGCAATGCCAGGCTTCCCACTAACAGACAAAGAAACTGATAACAGATGTTCTCAGTGGCAACATGGCAGTTTAATTCAGTTATCGGAAAATCGTTAAAAATGCTGTAGATTTGGTGATAAGTTCAGGGAAATCTGAAAGTTGATTTTTGTATGTAATTTGAATGACATCAGGGGTAGTGACGGCTCAAAGTGGTCCAGTATCTTATACTGTTGATGTAGGAGCTTCTGAGGAATGGAGGCGCCATGCTAATCAACTCTAGTCTATTCCGAATCAAACAGCTGAAACTCAGGTGACACAACCACCTGATGCCAGTGATGTGTCTGTTCCTGTACAAGCCGCTGTAAATGGTACTTCCTCTGCACCACCAGCAAAGGAACACGATGTTAACAGTGACACATAAATAGAGCAAACCATGGCAAACTCAACATTCCATCAGTGCAGGTCAGACGTTATCCAGCCAGAGTGATCAAACCTCCCAATCGTCTGACATTATAGAGCCATGAGAAACCCCTGCTGGACTGAACTGTAATTAGTTATTAGTGAGCCTGTTCTGACATGGGGCAGAATAACCCCCGAACTGGCTCAAGGCAAGAGGCAGTCTACCCTCTACCTCTAGAGTAGGGGGAAAAAAATGCAGAATTATTGTGTTTCTGAGAAAGCATTGTTTTCTTTGTTTCTTGAATAAGGGGGGAGGAAATGTTGTGTATGTAATACCCCTATTGTGCCTGCAGGTGGCACTGTCACTTGTAATCATAAGTTGTTGTGTTCTTTAAAATAAATTCAGAAGAAGTAATGTATTCCTGAATGTCGGCTGTGTTATTGAACGTGGTTTAACCCCAAGTGTTTCATACATGTTATGATAGTAAGAAACATAACATCTATGACATTTAATGTACACACCTAACTCACCTTGCAAAATCAGTGAAATTGTGGGGGCCACTCTGGGCACACTCAGTATTTGTGTTTGAAAATGTAAATGGTGGTCTGTTGAAACTGGTGCATGGAACAAAGTGTGTAGCTCTGCAGATTGTGAACAAATTCCTGTTGCACAGAGCAATACCACTCTTTACCACAAGGTATGCAGTTAGTGAGCAAGTTAAGGAGTTCTGTTTGGAAATGACAAATGACCGAAGAGTAAAGAGTTTCACAAAATGTCAAGACACAACTGTTCTGGATAGTGGCAGAGGGACAGAGACTACTGATGATGAAAATTTATTGTAATTAATTTGTATGAAAATGTATATAGTGGTATGTGTTGTATAGCAGGCCAAGAATTTACAATATATTAATACTCCTTGACATTGCTAATTTCTATTTAATTGTCTTCTATTTCAGTAATTTAAAATTTAGAAATAAACAAGCAACTTATTAAACGGACCGTATAAGTACTGGATCCATAAATGTGTACAAAACAATGAGCTAAATATAAAAAACAATGAAATAAATCAAACAAGACCATGCTGGTAGACCAGCATCATTAATGAGATCTCACTGGTAGACCAGCATCACCATCAAGACCATGCTGGTAGACCAGCATCACCAGCAAGACTATTTCTGGCATAGTCTTACTAGACCAGCATTACCTTGCTGGTTGACCATCATCAAACCAGCATAGACCAGCCAGTGGCGGCTCCAGAGATTTTCTGTTGCAGGTGCTATGGGGATGCTCAACACTTAAGAGAAGGTGCTTTGAATTTTGCAGCGTCATTATCATACCTGTCAAGTTTTGGATTTGAAAATAAGGGAAATTTTTCGGCGCCCACCGCAAGCAGTCCCACCACCCCAACCAAGCTCCAGTATCCCTTACATTTTAAGACAGGCGTTATAGCCAAAATGAAAACACAAAAGGGTATATATGATGAGCATTTATTTAAAGGCTTATTTGCATATTTTCTGTTCATTTAACATTGCTTGTCTTTACATTTTATTTTCATTCCACACATTCTTTTCATTTCATATTGCTTTTCTTTTACAGTTTTTCTTTTCATTTCACATAACTTTTCTTTACTCTTTTAGTGAGTTATTGAACAAATTTGTTGCAGACTTTGCATTCTTTAAGACTGTTTTGGAAGGAGTGTATTTGTGGGCTGGGCCAGAGTGGTTCATTTTACATGAGAGTAGAGCACAAACAGTTCTGTTGTCTAATGTCATCCTATTCTCTGTAACAATCTTTCGTACCATGCTAAATACCCTTTCTGAACTTGCATTGCTATGGGCAGGGCTCGACATGAACGCTTGTCCGGGACAAGTGGATTTTTTGAAGGGGCAAGTGAAAAATAATTTTACTTGCCCAACAGACAAGTATCCAGAGTAAAATGTCAAAACAAAAAATAACTAGGGAATCACTAGGGAATAGTTAGTGTAAGTGGAGATCGATAGTGGATTATACTATCAAACGAACTGACATTAACAAGGTTGAGCTGGAGAAAATCGAAAACAAATGAGCGCCGCTCATACAAAGAAACTCAGTTAACATGCATGGTTAAAATTGTGTAGTTATTATATTTATAACATATGATACAGTTAAGCAACATCACACTAACAAGAGTGTGTTTTCCTGAATACCATCACGACTGGAAATGACACCGATTTCATACACCAGTTCCATAAACAATTAATTAACATTAAGTCACTTACATTTTATAATTAAATTCGCTGTCCCATTGATCACGGTATTTACACGAGGTTTTTTTTTTTTTGGCAGGAGTGCCTTAATCCGTCTCTATCGTTACTTCCATCATCCATCTCTGTTTTTTTCCCGCGTTGTCACTCGTCATGTGACCTCACACACTAACCTCGCGACAACTGACACCTTTACTGTAGGTTACTGCAGATGGCAGTTATCGCGAGGCTAGTTACAGTGCTCAGGTTGGAAATGTTTTTGTTTTTTTTACTCCGGTATTATTGTTTTTTAATAACGCAGGTTCAAATACGGGAGATTTACAGGAAAATACTAATACGGGAGGACGGCGGGAAAGAAGGGTAAAATACGGGACTTTCCCGGCCAAAACGGGATACTTGACAGGTATGCATTATGGCATTATGGAGTCGCATTGGACCACCCTGGTATAAATTAATGCGTACACGCCCGCATTAACTATATTTGTTCCGCAATAGGCATATATATATATATATATATATATATATATATATATATATATATATATATATATATATATATATATATATATATATATATATATATATATATATATATATATATATATATATATATATATATATATAATTATAATAGGCCTAAGTATTCAATGCAAGGGCTATAGATACAACATACATAAGCCTGCCAATGTAAACCTCTGAAAATATTATTTCACACAATTATGTCACAGTCGAGCCCTGAATACAACGGAGCAGCAACAGACACACGCTTCGGCCTAATATGCTCAGATCACAAAATCACACAGCCAGTTACCAACACACTAGTCTGACCTAGGGTTGCCACCTTTAGTGTGGCCAAATAAGGGACACCCATTCATTTATTTCTAAAGAACTCTTTAGAGCCTATTTGGTGCACTTTAAAGGGATAGTTCACCCAAAATGAAAATTCTGTCATCATTTACTCGCCCTCATGATGTCCAAACCTGTATGAGTTTCTTTGTTCTGCTGAACACAAAAGAAGATATTTAGAAGAAAGTTTGTAACCAGGCTGCTTTGGGGGCACCATTGACTTCCTTAGTAATCTTCCTATGTGTTCAACATAACAAAGAAATGTATACATGTTTGGAACAACTTGAGGGTGAGTAAATGATGACAGAATTTTCATTTTTGGGTGAACTGTCCCTTTAAGCAGTCATTCTGAACCAGTAATCACTTTTTTGAATTTCAAAAATGTTAACTGTTAATTTTAATTTACTTAAATTATGACTATATTATCATGTAATTATTTTTTCCATTTTTATCTAAATATTTTTTAAATGTCATAAACTTTATATGACAGGATTATTTATTATGTATGATTAATATAGCCTAGCTAAATTATAAATTAATAATAACATGTATTAGGTTATAATCTATTAATTACCCTGTCTAAAAAATAATAAATCTGTCTGCCAAGCTCTGATAATGTATAGAATATTATATTATATATTATCCATAAAAAAAAACTATAGGCCTATACCTTTAGAATCACGGAGGTGTCTGTCACATAGACCGGTCTGTCACCGCAGCTGCTTTAAGTCAGACAGTCTGAGACACTGAAATGCTTCTCATAAAGTGTGCAGTTGGCCTGAAGTTCATCATGAATTACTGGACAGACCCATTGATAACTTTTTGATATTCAGTTCTATATCTGGAGATCTTGCGTTCAAACGGTGGACGCGACGCGAGCTCGACATGTTTTTTAAAAAACGCGCAAGTTTACAGGCACACGGCACAGCGCATGTTCTCTAGACTTCGCCGCTATGGCAACAAAGCCGCTAAAACGCAATCACGCACAAATGAGCTCCTCTACTACTTATTGTGAAATTGATTTCTTTATATGTGCTATCAGTATTCTCCACACTGCAAAATCTGTATGTTAATTGAACTATGTGTGGACCTATGTAAAATATGGGACAATTTTCATCCCGTATTGGATTGATACGGGACACGTCATTTTGCTTGTAAATACGGGACGATTCCGTATTTTACGGGACGGGTGGCAACCCTAGTCTGACCTGCAGCACAAACCCTAACGTTAGCGTCCTCAATGGAAACCGCCGCCGCCGATTCTCCGTCTTCAAGTTCATCCCCAGGATTTTCTTGTTCCTGAGGCTCTGTGACGACGAGTGTTGTGTCTGCACCTTCATGTTTAGGGAGCAAAAAACGATCCATTTTGGTGTAACGTTATTTTACTTTGCTAAAACTCGCTATCAAAAACAAGCTGAAATGAGTTAAGGTCAGAGGTTCGCGGGCGCCGAGCCCATTGGCCAAAGAAGATCACCTGTTTGGGCCTCATGTTATTTTAGACTAATATATATATAATTTTAAATTATTATTTAATTCCTATTTTAAAAACATGAAAAAGAATATTCAAACATGACATTAAAATATAAATATAAAAAAATTAGACATTTCTTGGGGGTGCTGGGCAGGTGCTATGGCTATTATAGGGGGAGCTGCAGCACCACTTAGCCCCCCCCCCCGGCGCCGCCACTGAGACCAGCATGGGAATTATGCTGGTCTATGCTCGTTTTTCCAGCAGTCGCAAAATGTGGCGAAAAATCACACACAGCGTTAATAGTGCGATTAAAGGATTAGTTCACTTTTAACCCTTAATCGTCCCTCAAGTAGGGTTTACGTTTGAATCCCTTGGGGTCAGATAGACCCCAAACTTTTACAGAGCGATTGCATAAGGAAATATAATTTTTTTACATGGAAAACTATATATATATATATATATATATATATATATATATATATATATATATATATATATATATATATATATATATATATATATATATATATATATATATATATATATATATATATATATATATAATGTTTTATTTACTTCTCAACTAAACATTTATGCTGTGTTTTTGTGGGTATTTGGTAGTTTTTTTTTACCTATTTACTGCACAAATACTTAACCATGTCATAAATTGGCTCATACATTTTTTTTTTTTAATGAAAAAATCACTTGAATGATGATCTTAATTAAATATAAATAGTTTTTAGACATTGCTTTGAAGCTGTACTGAAACCGTTTGGAGCCCATTGAAGTCCATTATATGGAGAAAAATCCTGGAATGTTTTCATCAAAAACCTTAATTTCTTTTCAACTGCAGAAAGAAAGACATGGACATCTTGGATGACATGGGGGTGAGTAAATTATCAGCAAAAGTTTATTTAAAAGTGAACTAATGTCCTGTCACTTTATCCACTACAGTAAAAGACCTGGGTGTTATATTAGACCGCAACTTGTCTTTCGAAAATCATATTTCATATGTTACAAGAACGGCATTTTTCCACCTTAGAAACATTGCTAAGCTACGTAACATGCTGTCTATTTCTGATGCAGAAAAGTTAGTTCATGCATTCATGACCTTGAGACTAGATTACTGTAATGCTTTATTAGCTGGTTGTCCTGCATCATCAATAAACAAGCTACAGTTAGTCCAAAACGCAACTGCTAGAGTTCTTACTAGGTCAAGAAAATATGATCATATAACACCAATTGTATCATCTCTACACTAGTTACCTATTAAGTTCCGTATCACAAAGTATTGCTACTGACCTATAAACCCCTAAATGGTTTAGCTCCAGTGTATTTAACGGATCTTCTATCGCCCTACAATCCATCGCGCTCTTTAAGATCACTAAACTCGAGGCTTCTGGTCATTCCTAGGATATCTAAGTCCACTAAAGGAGGGAGGGCATTTTCACATTTAGCTCCTAAACTCTGGAATAGTCTTCCTGATATTGTTTGAGGTTCAGACTTGCTGTCCCAGTTTAAAACTAGATTAAAGACGCATCTCTTTAGCCAAGCATTCACATTATAATGACCTTTTATACTACAGTTAAATCGGATCAAAAGCATTAATATTCTGAACAGCAGCTATGCTAATTATTTCCCATCTGCTTTTCTGTTGTTATCTCGGGACACTAGTCCCAAGGTAAATAGTTCGTCAGCTCCAGTTTGTATCCAGCCTCTCATGGAGACTTCAGATGCCCCAACACCTGTGATGAGACGACTCGACGCCTGTGAAGAGACGACTCAACGCCAGCGTTGTTATGGCCTAAATTAATACATGATTGATTAACTTTTTCTAAGATTTTGCTTTAATATCCTCTTTCTAACATTTTTCAATGTAAATTTATGAAATGCACTATCTGTAAAGCTGCTTTGAAACAATGTGTATTGTGAAAAGCGCTATACAAATAAAATTGAATTGAATTGAATAATCCTCCTGTTAACCTGCACCCCCGATTTTAGAAAAATCCTAAGAAATGGCATAATCAGACTAAAACTGTTACAGTTAATGATTCCTTTACACTAAAATCATAAGTATGGCGTCATTTGAAAGCAGACACTTGGCAGTTTACTGTAAATTCAAAATTATAATTATTTTCATAAAAATAGCTATAATAAGCTTCAAAGTTTTGTAAAGTTATTAGAAATATATTTGTATGAAATATCTTTATGAAAATAAAATTGAAGTTGGCCTTTTAGCAATCTAGAAGTGCACTACAGCTGAAGCATGTCTGACTATGTTATATTTCAAATCTGAAGATGATAAGTCTAAAACTCTGAATTTTATTAAATGTTTTTCAAGATCATGTCATATGATTTTATTTTGAGATTTCTCTAAAATGTTAACTGATGTTTATTGCCATCTCTTCTGAGCTACCATACAGTTTATTGTCTCTTTTGTTTTGAGGTGCAAACTGCCCATTCAGTTTCAGTCTCCCCAGAACACTTTCACACATCTCTGGTCTGGTTATGGCTCTTATAATCTTAATTATTTTGTCTTCATTGTAATCACTGACGACTCTTTATTCAAACTGTTCTATTCAAACCTCATTTATGATCAAACTTCTCACCTTCTATAAAGTGCCTCAAATGCCGTTGTTGACAATAGAAACATTTCAGTCTATTCAAAATTATTAATAAAAATAACGTATGCCCAGGTGGCAGGTGCATTGGCTAGCTAGCATGTTAGCTTAGCACACAATCAAAATACAATAAAGATTAAAACCATGTTTTTTATCCAAAATTACTTTATATCACAAGTAGGATGTTTTAAATAACCTTCTGTGGTCTCATTTGGCTTCGGATCAAAAAATCAGACAGAAAATATATCATTTTACAATATTCTGCATTTTGATAAAAGCTATGTCGAATAGCATTGCATTATAAATATAATCTATTATGAATACACTTAACATGGTATAAAGAACACAGACAAACCATACATCGTCGCGATTGTGTGTTTATTAGTCTTCAAATGTCTCTATTTGCATGTTTCGCGATCTCAGGAAGCTTTTATTATGGACTTCTAGGCATAGCTGTCAACCCTCCCGTTTTTTCCGGGTTTCTCACGTATTTTAGCTCTTTTCCCGCTGTCTTCCCGTTTTAGTATTTTCCCGTAAAATATCCCGTATTTTTACGTTCTGATTGTGTTAACTCAGAACACGCAACTATCTGGTGTAGTGCCAGAAGACGCGAATGAGAAGTCGCGCGCACTGTGAGAAAATTTGTCTGTGCGCTCATCCGAGAGCGCGCACACGTCTCACAGCGCGCAAATATTGAGTTCTCTTTCAAGTCTTGCTCTTGAACGGACAAACTCGCGCAAAAAGTATGTCAACATGTCCATATTGATGAGTATTCTAGCAGACATAGTCTGTATATGGCTTAAGTAAGTCCAGAAAAGACGACGCATTTCCGAGGTCTTAAAGCGGCAGTAGCCTTTACAGCTGTCTGTTTAATGTCAAACAAAAGACAAGGGCATCAATCACTGCTCTTGATTGAATAGCTTTTGTAAGTTTAATAGGATTAATCTTTAATTTATACAGTCAAATATGCAATGTTATTTTACATTTGATCAATTTCTGTACCTGAAAACTAATGTTAGACGTACTTGAAAAACCTGAAAAGCATAGTTTATTTTATTAGTATCTTTGCTCGATAGTATTTATTTGTGCTGCTGCTTGTATTTAAATGATTTGTTCTTATTATTTTCTTTTTTTTTATTTGACAGTAGTCCTTTTTTCCCTGAACATAGCAAATACTGAACCATACCGAAACAGTGAACCTAAAACCGTGATACAAACCGAACCGTGAGCAATCTGTACCGTTACACCCCTAGCGTAACGTATGATAAAATGACTGAAAAAAGGTTGGGAAACACTGGCTTAGGCTACTATCGAAGAAGAAGAAGAAGACAGTTGCAGCCGCGGGCGGGAGGAAGAGGGAAAAAGTAGTGGGAAGTAAACTTCAAGGAGAGTAGAGTAGATGAGTGTGATGTGCAATGATGGATCAGGACGCTGACGGCCAAAATCAAAATATTTTGTGTAGTTATAAACTCTTTAGACTGTTTTTTTTTTAGTTTGTGGGTAAGAATCGTGTAAAAAAAAATCCCTTATTTTGTGGATGGATTCCGGGAAATCTCCCTTATTTTCAATGTTCAATGTTGACAGCTATGCTTCTAGGGTGCGTTCCGTTTGACCGTAAGTGGACTGCGAAGTGGACTTCAGAGGGTATTCCGCCATCTTAAGTGCGATTCCAATCCAAAGGGAGCGAACATGTTCAGTCCGAAGGGTACTGCGAACAGCGCAGGGAAGAAGGGAACATCATACATCACTTCACAGGAAGTGGAGAGCGAAAATCACCCAAACGTCTTTGCGCGTCGCGTGCATCACCTGTCTGAACTAATGATGGTGCAGAGCCATTGGTTGGAATAGTTTTTAAACAGCTCTGCGATTAAGGAGTTTATATATGAATTTGAATATTCATAGTTATTATACAAACTAGAGAATTTATGAATGGTTATGGCAATAACTGTTACATTTGTATATCATATTTTATGAATATGTAAACAAATTAAAAGTGTTGAGAAGCACCTGAGGGCTGTCATGTTTTATATTTTACTTTATTTACCTCAGGAATGTTTACTGTACAGCTGCACTTGGGAAAGAAAGCGCACGAGATGAGACGCTACAAAGACCATTAAGAATAGCCTACAAACATAGTTAACCAAATCAAAGTATTTTCATATTGAATGACAGGTGCAGCTTCAAATCTGTTCATAGTCAATAGCCTACAGGTTATAAGTAAACTAATAAAACTAGTGGACAATGTTTTGATTATATGTTTTAGATAGCCTAGCCTACTGTGTGTTTTGTAAATGTATATGCTTATTATATGGTTTTCAATTTGAAAGTAAAGTAAATTACAATATTAATTTATGTCATAATCTGCACCCATTGCCTTTCTTTGATGACGTTGCAGGGCGTTCCAAATGAGCGATTATTGTCAGCGAAGTCCACTTCAGATGATATACCGTGCTTAGGGAGTAGGGAGCAGTGAACAGTGCGTAGGGGCCCTGTCGAATGGAATGCACCCCTATTATGGCACATGGTATCTTCTTCGTCTGTCTGTACCATATATGGACTACATGTGCACAGAGCGCCCTCCGGCTGCCAGTATGAATTGAAAACAACACATAAGAGACTCCGTCGCTCATGATAAGGCTACATCTGCGCATTTTGAGGAAGTATTGAATAAAAAATACTCCTCTGTTTAGAAATTTGACACAGACAAATGAGAATCTATCAATATTTCTCCTCATTTGCACACTTTTGAACTAAAAGCCCTGCGGGATGTTGATTTGTCGCGAGTCTTCCTGAGGAGAATAGAGGAGTTTTTTTATGAATGAGATCAGCTGAGGCTCATATTACAATCAAATGGTACCGACGTGGTTTTCATATTCATAACTCCTGACACATATTAACAAATTACTGTCACTAAGACTTTGAGAATAAAACAGAGGTAAAAAATGGAAGCTTGACTCTTAGATCTTTTAAATGATGTATAGATTGTCATGGTAATTACTTACATCTGACAGTCATTTGAGCTAATTTAAACAAATAAAGCTTGAGGACGAATGCGCCCTCAATCCGGTTAAGAGGTTTTAAGGTGTGTACATGTCTATAATGCATTTCGATAATGTGACTAAAATAGGAATACTCCACATGTCTTAATTCGATTTGTGTTTACTTTGAGTATGACTTAAGCCGGATTAAGGTAATCAAAAATTGCTGTACGTAGCTTCTTAATCAGAGTGTTGTCTTAATGAGGTTAATATCGGAGTATTGTTGTCCATGTAAGCATACCGAATGTCATCATGCTATCTGTGAGGCCACGATAGCCCGGGTTACATAAAACAAAAATAGTCAGTCTTACCTGATGGCCCGATAGGCTGTGTGATAAACAAAGGACTGTAAAAACTATGGGCATGAGAGGCTAAGCCAATTAACACAGAGATACCATGTCAATGCCTCGATGGGCTGTAAAATGCGAAGGCCCCGATTGGCCGTGTAGTGTGGGGCCTCAAGTTTGTAATGAATACTAAGAACTGACGTCCTTCCCAGCCTTGCAAAACCTTTTTAGGACAGCCCTGAATATGTTGTTGGATTATTTGAATTCCGATTGACTAATGATTTTGTACATACAATCCAGCTCTTCGGGAGAGAAAACTTGAGCAAATGCGCATCAAATGGTGGCAAAGAAAGCATGGGTATTTAAAGTGTCCATTTGTATCACTCCACTCATCTTTATGAACAAAGCATTCTTTATAGACAACATTTTAGACAATTATTCATGTATTCATGTCATGTGAAAGCACAATGAGCCTGTGCGGCTTCCCCACTGCATACGAAGTATGTGTGAAACAGACATTACACATTCCAATCCACATTTATTCTTTGCAACTACTGAGCAGCGATTTTAAATGGGTTCTTCAAGATGTCTGTTAAAGAGTGCTTCATCTAGAAAGCATCTGTTGTCTACAAATATCTGATCAACATTTTTTTTTTTTTTTTTCGATTTTACTCACACTCTAAATCTAACTTTTATAAAAAATAAAAATAAATCCTAAAACGTTTTAGAGTCATATTGTAGATGAGCAAACGTATTGCACATCAAATAGTCATCTCTGTGATGGGTGATGTGTGTTATCATTGATCAATATACAGACCATGATGTAAAAACAATATAAAAAGCTTTATTCATTTTATGATAACATTAAAGGAGTAGAGTGAAGTAAAGTACAATAAATGGAGGATGATCAAATATGCACATTTGAGATGGTATTTCATGGACTGCTATCGATGAAGTCTTTAACAGGTGTCTGTTTGTGGGAGGAGCTTGTCACACGTGTCCACACCATGGGCGGAGTCTGTTTGTGGTTGATTTGTGTCATTGTCAGAGTCTGTTGTGGGCTTGTTGGCTGCTTTGTTTGGTTCAGCTGAACAGTGTTCAGATGCACAGACTGGCACAGGTATGTAGGTTCCTGCATCTGGGTTGGTATGATATAGTGGGATCCCGTTTGTTTCTCGACGTCTTAACCTGTGGGTTGGAGGATAAAAACAATTAAGTAAGAATCTGCAAAAAGCCTACAAATTAAAACTTAATTTCACAATAGAATTTATAAAAACATACCTGCACCTCCAGCAGACAAGGAATAATGTTACCGCCAGGCAGATGATAATTATGCTTGTAACTCCACCTATTGTTGCTGAGTGTTGATGAAAGAAAGAAAGAAAAAACGAAAGAGAAAGAAAGAAACCAGTTTAAAAAATACAATAATGAGCACAAAGTGGAGAAATATAACAAAATTATTTGTTTTAGGAAATTAACAGCAATAAATGGCACTCACATGTGTAATCACTAAATGTGGCTTCCGTGATACCCTTTTCTAAATGTAAGAAATAATGGGTTAGTTTGTTCAAAACTAAACATTCTGTCATCAGTTCCTCACACTTGTGTTGTTCCAAACCAAAATGAATTTCTTTCATTTAAAATTATAAATAATGTATGTTTTTTATGGAAAATCATAAACAGAGCATGGCCATAAGCTGTAGAATACGGTGACCAGGAGGGGACATTTTCGGTTCACTTAGTTTTGTCGTGGCCACAACATATAAACTCGTGGGAACGTGATAACTTATAAGTTATAAGATAAGTTTCTGCTCCCAATATACATTTTTTATGACAGTTTTTTGACATGGACATTTTTGTCCTCTATGGACCTATGTGTAACTTTTTTTTAATTGATGCACAAGGGTTAATCAAAATCAATTGAGAATTGACACGATGGTAAAAGGTCGGAAGACTGAAGTTTCACATGGAGCATTGGGAGATTTTTTTTAAACGAAAAAAACGTTGCCTTATCTTCTCCGTGACTGGAAAAGGCACGTGTTGAGGATAAACAGACATATTGGGTGATATGAGTGTAAGATGATTGCAGAAGTGACACTGATCTGTGTTTTTCTTTATTCTTTTTAAAGAAATGGCAGAGCAGAATTAGATTACGAAAACTAATCCAGTGTGGCAGCATTTTACGCAGCCTACTCCCGGTAAGGCTCGCTGCAACAGCTGCAATACGGTGAACATGGGAGCTGAAAAGGCAAAGACGAAAAATACTTCAAATATGTGGAGCCACTTGAAACGTCACCACATATGAAGCACAAAAAGAAAAGGATGATCGAGCAGCAGCTTCTACTTCTGCAGCAAGTTCAACACAGCCTAATATTATGCAGATGTTCGATGCCCAAAGGAAATAGGGTACTTCTGACACCAAGTCCAAAAAAGTTGAGCTTTCCATGGTTGAGATGATTGCCACAGACAATCATCCATTTACAGTTGTCTCTGGTGTTGGTTTTAAAAGGTTGGTGGCATTGCTGGAGCCCAGATACTCCCTCAAAACAGAAAAGTACTATCGCACTGACCTCTTTGAAGATGTTCACACAAAAGTAGAAAACTAAGTCAAGGAGCTGGTCACGTTAGAAAATGCAGGCCCCTATTTGGCATTTACAATGGATTGTTGGTCTGGTGACAACAGAATCCCTAATGAGCCTGACCTGTCATTTCATTGACAGTGACAAATTGTCCTCGATGTCAAACCCATGCATGGCTCTCACACAGGTGAATATATCAGCGAGGTGTTCCTCAGTCTGCTGAGGCATTGGGACATCGGCAGAGAGAGAGTCGTGCTTGTGCTTTGCGATAGCGGCGCCAGTATGATTAAACGGATGAGGCTCACCGAAGTACCTGATCTCAGCTGCAGTTAGGGCTGGGCCGATAAACGATATATCGAATCGCGATACAATTTATGTCGATAACGATGATAAGCTCTGGACATTTTTACTCGATATAGAGTACTCTATCACCCAATCACACAGCAGAAATAAACGCGACAACAGCCAGTCAGAGCCAGTCAGCATGCAGCTTTTAACTTGCACATAAGTACACGCTCTACTGGCAAAGAAAAAATTAGTGAAAGCGGCGACGAACGTTAAATCAAAAGTGAAACTAGCCATGAATCATCATCCAACGACAACAAATTTGTTGATAAAAGGTAGCACGAATTGTTACTCATTTGAACCGCGTCACACAGACGGCCCGGGTCAAAGTCCAAACGGCAGCACAGCGCAAGCTAACAACAGCAGATCCGTTTACTCTGATCGGTCACACAAACACTAAACAGCGCTGTGAGATCCAGTGAGAAGCGCGTGCATTCAACGAAAATGATACAGTCAGAAGGCTTTTCGATCTTATCCATAATTTAATGTTGTGACACTAACTACTGCGCCATGGTACTGTGGCAGAAATGTGGGATATTCATATAGAATTGTATTATTATTAATGTAAACATGTATTAAAAGCAGCCATATCACCCTGTAGCCAGAGACTGGTTTCCCACTGAAGCTAAGCAGGGCTGAGCCTGGTTAGTACCTGGATGGGAGACCAAATTGGGAAAACTAGGTAGCTGCTGGTAGAGGTGTTAGTGAGGCCAACAGGGGGTGCTCACCCTGTGGTCTGTGTGGGTCCTAACGCCCCAGTATAGTGATGGGGACACTATACTGTAACAAGCACCGTCCTTCGGATGAGACGTTAAACCGAGGTCCTGACTCTCTGTGGTCATAAAAATCCCAGAATGTCCTTCGATAAAGAGTAGGGGTGTAACCCCGGCATCCTGGCCAAAAAAATGTGCCCATTGGCCCCTGTCCATCATGGCCTCCTAATCATCCCCATATATATATACAATTGGTATCATCCCTCAGTCTCCTCTCCACCAATCAGCTGGTGTGTGGTGGGCGTTCTGGCGCAATATGGCTGCCGTCGCATCATCCAGGTGGATGCTGCACATTGGTGGTGGTTGAGGAGATTCCCCCCTTCTATGTAAAAGCGCTTTGAGTGAGTGCCTAGAAAAGCGCTATATAAATGTAATTAATTATTATTATTATTATTATGTATTAAAGGATTAATGGAATATTATTACAGTATTTTTATTTAGCTATAGAATTTGTGCATTTATAGCCTACTAAATGTTTTTAGGCTACTGTTTTTCACACAAATACCATAGAAACCATATAGCCTAGATACATTTTACCATGTCAGTGAAGAGCTATATGCGTGTTTTTAACTGTGGTTATCATGATCTAAATCTATGATACGATGGAAGACCAATGGTTCATTTTAATAAAACTCAGTCATATATTTAAATTTGACCAAATGAGGTTGTTAAAATTTGTACAGATGTCCGTGTTTTTGTTGATGAACATAAATGTGCATCTAACTCTTAACTCACTGTCAAATGTGCATTTCTAAGACAAAACATGTAATATTATTAATACTGCAGCTGAATATATATGCAAAAATCAGGCGACATAGATCTGTTTCATGACTAGAAACAATATCACCCGTTAGCGCATGCAGAAACTAAGACACATTTTTTTCTATTAAGAAATGTATTTAAGGAAAAATTAATGGAAAAGTGTAAGGAATTCAAAAACATGAAGTGTTTGTCATATTATGACAATAAAGAGTAGTTTAAAACCACAATTGACAGTCTGGTTTCTGGTTTATTTCACTTAGGAGCAAAAATCTGCCTTTAAATTTGAAAGAAATAAATATTTTACATTTATCGTGAGAATTATCGATATTGACTAATATGAAAAGATTTTATCGAGATCCTTTTTTGGCCATATCGCCCAGCCCTAGCTGCAGAGCTCACTTCAGCTGGTGGTAAATGACGGGATCAACAGCCAGCGAGCAGTGATGGACATTGTTGCAAAACTAAAATCTTCTGCTACACATTTTAACCATTCGACACTGGCCAAACAGCGTTTGAAGGACATTCAAAAAGAACTTGACCTCCCCCAGCACAGAATAATCCAGTTGGTGCCAACACGGTGAAACTCCACTCTTCACATGTTGGACAGCATGCTGGAGCAGAAACAGGCACTTACTGTATATGCAGGGGAGCATGGAAAGATATCAATCTTAACAGCAGATCAGTGGACTCTTGTGGGCAATTTGATTGACACACTGAGCCCGCTTAAACAGGTAACACTGGAAATGAGCAGATCAGACTCATCAATATCGTGCATAATAGCACGGTAATAGCATCACCGTCCTAAAAATGCTACTTGAAGTTGCTTGGTCCTCACAACACTGCTAGATTCTCGTTACAGGGGTCATGCCTTGGCACCAGGCACACTGAGCAATGCAAAAGACTGGATAAAGGAAGAGCATGCCACTCTGTCTGAGGATAAGAAACGGAAAAGGGCTTCCTCAGAAGATCAAGGTCCAAAACGGATAAGGGTGGAGGAAGAAGAGGAGGAAGACGCTAGCCCGTCTGATATGCTTGAACAGATTTATGCCAACCTTCTGGACGCACACGGACCTGGCACACACGGACCAACCTCTGAGGAGACTGATGATGAGGAGAAACAGCTTTTCACTCAGCAGCTGGATCAATTCCTATAGGAGCCGTTAATCGACAGACAGATGGGCCAACAACTTGCATGGTTGCATGGAAACAAAATGCACCCCGCTTGCACTTTCTGGCACCGCTCGCCATTCCACCCCCTTCCTCAGTTCCCAGTGAGAGGGTATTCAGCGAGGTCAGCCAGATATATGAGAAAAAGAGGAATAAGCTGACGGTGAGAAAATGCAGAGTGTCTCTGTTTCCTCCATTAAGAACTATTCATTATTATGAACTTTAAATGAGGGGTGTGTGGGGTAAAGAAGTGGGGCAATGCGCATATTATAATATGCACAATTCTTTTTAAGTAGTTTTTTTGTTCAGTATTGCTGTTTACATTTTCCTTATCTTCTTAGGAAAGCATTTTGCTCTACATTAGATTAAGTTAAGTGCACTCAAACTTAGGCCTAAGCATTAAATGACTAGGTTGTAAATAGTTGGTTACTTTTAAAATTAAGTAGTACAGTCAGTGTGCACTTCATTATTCTGCTTGCTTGTTGCTACTGTGTGCAATAGTGTAATTATTTTATTAATGCTTAAATATTTATTTTCAGAATTTATTTTCTTTTTTTACTTGTTCTACCTTACCTGTTTTTACTATTTGTTAAATATAGTTTTTTTAGTTCAATAAATGTTCCTTTTTTTAAATTGAGACTTGTAACATTTGTTATCATAATGATCATTGTGTCATTTTTATGATGTAAATAGAGTGAGCAAAAGCAGTATCAGCTCCAAATATCGGCTCAAGCAAATCGGCAGCCCGTATCGGTCATCGGCTAAGGCTGATGAAAAAAAAAATCGGTACCGGCATCGACATCGGCACTAAAAAAATCCATATTGGTCCATCCCTATACGAGATTCTCGATGTAATGCGCGAAACGCGACCCTTTCCACCATGTTTGACCATCTCTGGCGGTCTGGAACAAGTGAAATAGAACTGAACTAATTAACAGACTAGAAAACTATCCTAGAAACACACACATGAACAGAACAGATAAACAGATACAAAACGTGACAGCTTGACAGTCCCTTAAAATTCTATGAAAGCTTTGAGTGTGAAGCATACTACGAGGAAAAAAAAGTTACACTGAATTTACTTAAACATACACTGAAATTATCTTTAGGCCTGATAGTGAGAGAAAGGAACTGCTTAAATACTGTTATAATATAGGCTGCATCCGGAATCACATACTTCCCTACTATATAGTAGGCGAAAAACAGTATGTGACAAGTATGTCTGAATTCAGAGTACTAATAAAAGAATAGGCAAAAATGACCCTGATGACCTACTACTTCTGGTGAGATTCTGAAATGTGCATAAAATTGACACTTTACTATCGGGCCATGGGAGAATGGCGGAGAAGCGGCGCAACTAACACTGGTAGGACACATGATAATAACCACATGCCGAATGTAGTACGTCCAGATTTTATTCATACTACACACATTCATACTATATAGAACATACTTTTTTAGTGCTTGTGAAGTAATTACTTATTCAAAATCCGTACCTAGTACCTACTCAAAAGAGTATCTGATTTCGGAAGCAGCCATACTGTTGTAATAAAAAGCATCCCAGGATGCACCTCATGAATCACCTCATGAAGCTGGTTGAGATAATCTAGGCTTTGAATCCCAAATATAAGGATTTGTTTAACACAAATAGTTTTGATTTGTTTAACATGTTGTAGTCACTGCATAATTCCTAATTCCATATAATATAATATATAAAAGTTCGAGAATATTGAAAATGGATAACTACAAGCAAAGAAATTACCTTCAGAAACAGTTGAGGTCTCCGTACATACATTGATTCCTAATTAAAAATGGGAGAAGGAGATAATAACAATGAGAGTTAGTTTTGACAGAATGAGTGCATTAGCATGAGGGAAAGAGAAGTTTATTATTATTATATCTGAATTATTGTAATAGTGGTGAACTCTCTAGTTCATGGATTGCAAGCCAACATGGTGGTAAATGGTAATCGACCACGTCAAAGACTTAGTGACATAGTGTTAATCTTGTTAACATTCAAGAGGTTATATCATGAGGAATGTTTTGAGATAAAGGAGTTCATAAAGATGCAGCAGCAAAAAAGAGCCATTTATTGAAAAGGTCAGAAAGTAATAATACTAATAATAATAAGGTCATTAAATATGTATGTCTGAGTCTGTTTTCACATTTTGTATTGTTTGATTTAGCTTTCCTGTTCTTTTCTAGTGTTTGCTGTTAGTTTGTTTCTATTGTTACAGATTGATTTTGCCCTTGTACTTAAGCCCTCACTTTCTATTAGTTCCTGGTCTTGCATTGTTTAATGTCTGAAGTCAGTGTGTTCATGGTTGAGAGATCTGTGTCCGAATTCACTCACTCGTTTTCATTCACTCCTTCAAGTGGACTATATTAGTGGAGTAATGTAGGGAATAGTGAATGAGGGTATAGGGGGCGAATTCGAACACTGCACTGGAGTATAGGAGTACCTGGAGTACCTCATATGCTCAAGGCCTGTTTTTGGGAGGGACATAATGACGAATTATATCAGTTTCTTTCTCCCAGTAAATGCAGTGTATCCATGGTTGATTATATCAACTATGTCCTCTGGCTAACCGGTTCTGATTTTGTTGTTGATGAAGTTAATAAGGACTTTTCCCATGATCATCCAGTCCCATCCTGAAAACGTTTGAGCACTCCAGCTATCCCTGAGCCTGCGTCCAAGCCCTCCACAGACCTCACCATCATGACCTCCACTCCAGAGTTCGTTCCAGTGAGCGAAATCTATGAGTACGTTCCAGTGAGTGAAATCCCAGAGTCCATTCCAGTGAGTGATATTTCAGAACCCGATCCAGAGAAAGCTGTTTCAAAGTTGCCTCTTTCTGTTTGTTCTGAAATGATTGAAGAGTTGGTCATTTCCCTCCACGTTGCTGCAGATGTGTGTGACTCAGCCCCTGAGCGCAGTCCAGTGAACGGCACTTCAGGAGTGGCTTAACTCCAGAAGTTTTAAAGGAATTTGGGAAAAAAATGTCCCAGAAAGAAGTGAGGCGTTTACCACTTCTAGGAGATCTGCTTCTAAACAGTTTTGAAAAAAGAAGTGGGGAGTGTGTCCAGGGGGCAGGTTGATGTTTTACAGTGCAGTACCATTTCTTCTAAAATTGTACCGTCGATTGCTTCGAAATCAGACATAGTGACTAATTTCTGAAATTGTGGACGAGTCTGTCTGACCTCAGCATAGCATGAGGATATACTGATCGCCTTTCTGATATTATTGATCTTCTCAGAAAAAAGGAGGCAAACTCATTGCATCTGCTTTCAGAGAGCAATTCACTGGGCAGTAGCAAAAAGTGCAAGTGTTATTTATGTTTCTGTTTAATATCTGAGAAGGTCTGTCTAGCTTTGCCTAGCTCCACATTGAAATCATGAAGGCTGTCTTTATAAATGTTATAATGGACAACAAGTTTTGTCTTCTTGCATTCCACATGCATTCAGCTTTCCTGCATTTTCTTTTCATACTTTGGATTGTTGTTGTGTTTCTCCAAGGTGCTTTAGGCCTACGATTCTTTTTCCTGACTTTCTCAGGAGCAATATCATCAACTACATTTTTTACTTTTGAGTTAAAGGAGTCAAGGAGAAAATCAACAGAGTCTGCAGATATGCTTGGTGTCAGAGATATGGCCTTCACAAATAGTACACTAGTGTTCTCATTTAAGCTTCTCCTTTTGAAAGAGACAGATCTAGCTTCAATTGCAGGAGAGATTGATATAGCATATCAAAGAAAATACACCTCCACCTCTCCTAACTGCTCTGCAGACACTCATAAAAGTTAAGTTAGGAGGGGCTGTTTTATTGAGAACTGTTGCACTGCAGCTGTCTTCTAGCCATGTTTCATTTAGAAGCATAAAATCTAGGTTGTTTGTAGTTATTAAGTCGTTGACTAGAAGTTATATATGTTTAAGTGAGCGGATGTTTAAAAGTGCTAACTTAATAGTCTTACTTATTGTTCCCATGGTAATATTAGTTTGTGTGTAATAGGCAGCAGATTAGATTGGTTTGCCATACGGCTTGGGAAGGCCATAGATTTTTCTATCACGTAATAGAACAGAAATAGAGAAAGCAACAGGCTATTGTAGCGCTATTCTATTGCGTGCAGAGGGAATTTGGAAAAACATGATGTGGGTCTGGCTTGTCAGGCTATATTTAACCATTAGTATATTTATATAAACATAGCTCTAGCATATATTTATATAAACATAGCCCTAGCCTGACCCCCTTTGAAGATCAACAATGTATGACGTCTCTGTAAAGTTTCTAATCCACCCTTCTGTTGCAGATATTGCTTGATTTTCAGGGAAATACTCACAGAATTGAATTTGCATGTCACTTAGGTGAGGCTCTATAAAGGGACGCAAGTTGGCTTTTGGCACAGTGCTCTCGTTCAGAAAATTGCCCAGTAACGGAAAAGTGACAAAGTTATCGTTGTCCAAGCGAGTTCGCCATAAGGACCATAAGGCTGAAAATGTTAGCTGGGTAGGCTGGAAGGGCAAGCCATTGTTCATCAAAAAAGTTTTCTGATGATCTCTTGACACAGAACTTTGAAAATTCATGTGCTCGTTGCACACGTTTTTATCGCGTTGACTGAGTGGGCTGCTTCATCCATCACTTGTTTCATATCGGGAGGCATTTTCTTAGCCGCAATTTTCTTCATGCAATGCACCCACACTTGAAAGGGAGCGACAGCCTGTACTTTAGTCCCCAGTCCACTGTGTTTGCCAGTCATTGCCCGCGCACCAAAGTTGCTCACCTATTGCACGCTCATTAAGAACAGAAAATCCTCCTTAATTTGTCCTTCATCGACAAATCTAATGTAAACCATTAATTGTGCTTCTCCAGCAATATCAGTGCTCTCGTCAATTTGGAGAGAATAAAATGAGCTTGATTTAATTTTCGTGATTATCAGCTCTTTTACATCTGTTGCCATTCGCCCAACACGATAAGTCACAGTATCATTTGAGACTGGAATAAATGCTAATTGATCAGCAGCGTTTTGTCCACACATCACAGAAATCACAGTCTCTTTAGCGCAGGGTAGGAAAAAATTCTAGCCTAAATTGTGTGGCTTTCCATTTTAGGCAATCCAATGAGAGATGATGAACGAGGCGCGAACAGCCCTCTCATTCACCGTAGCGGTTTTCTGTCGGTTTCTGTTTAAGTTGTCAAGTGTCTTAGCATTTTGAAAGGTTTAAGACTTTCCATTGATAAATCCTCGCAGCAAATCACACACTATGGTCGGGAATCCCCCCCACAACCCCAATGATCTGAGTGAAGCCATATTCCAAGTACTTAACGTCAGATTTTCTGCTTTTGGCATTATTTCCTTTTGATTCATTCTCAGCTGGAAGCTTTTTGTTAGCACCAATTAAAAATCACTCCATGTCTAATCAGCAGTTTAGCTATGATGACTATGAACCACATGTGGTCCATGTGATTACCAATCAGGTAAAGAACCGCTGCTCTGGTGAAATAAATATAAATATGAAAATTCTGTCATCAATGTTTTTCCAAACCTATATGCCTTTTTGAACTTGTGACATATCTTGCTATAAGGAGTTTGAATATGTGCATGAGCTAATAAAAAGCTTAACAAATCGTATTATTTACTGTATGGAAAAGAGCAGCATGAACATTCTGCTAAACTTCTCTTTTTAGGTTCTAAGGAACAAAGAAAGTCATACTGGTTTGGAACAACACGAGGGTGAGTAAATAATAAAAAAATGTTAATATTTTTTGGTGAACTATTCCTTTAAAGTTAGCCCCATGCATTTTAACCCATCACAGTGAACGGCTTCACCTGTTATTGTAGAGAAAGGGCTTGACGGGGTATGTGACGATGTTGTTGTCATATTATCTCTGCTTTTGATGCTGCCGGATGTTGAATTTGTTGAAGTACATTTGTTGGTTGTTGTAAAAGACTCTGCCTCCTTTGTTGTGCTCTTCAAAGTTGGCTGGCTGGTAGTTCTTCTTGTTTTGGATGTGACAACTTCATTTGTTGTTGTCAAAGTCATATGCCCTGTTGCTGGAGTGTGTCATGTAATTAACGTAAATGTGGGCCTACCCAAACAACATCAACACATACAAGCATAATATGACATATATACCTGTGGTTGGCATGCTTGTGCCAAGAACTGTGGGGTTCATTTCTGTTCTTTCTGTGGTGGATGATGTGAAATGTGGAGGACGCGTTGGGGTCTCAACTGAAGCAAATAAATAATACAGGAAACCTTAGTCTTGAGGTAATCTTGGTAAACTCATAGGGTTTAAAATTAATGTGTACAAACTTTTTTTATATATCCAGAGACATTTATAAGTAAACTATTCTCCCTGAAAAGTGTAAACATTGCATGTAATTCCGACACAATAGCTGGCTCAGTGTGACCAATGGTAATCCATTTGGTACCATCGCTTTTCATTTCAACAACAGACACAGCAAGACAGGGAGGAATTAGAAATGATAGTACTTACTATGTCGCTTTTTGGGATCACCTGCAAAAAAGGAATAATAAAATTACTACATTGATCACCTGATATCTGTTAGGATGTAAAACTAAACCGTATCCTACATTTTAGAGTCATCAGCAGAAAATGTGATGTTTCTTAATGGTGTTGTGAGTGGCTGACAAGGCATTATTATGAAATTGCTAAAGTGTTTTTAGCATGTGGTTATTATCGTTTTTTGTTTTGAGTGGTTTTTAAAGGCCAATTCACACTGCATCAAAAGACAGCGTCCAATGACAATAGACAACGCTTGTTTTTCACTGATTGAACATGTTAGAATGTCTTGAGAAGTGACATACTGTAATCTGGTGAGTGTTTGGTCAGTGCAGTGTGAATTAGCCTGGCTTAAGTTGACCCAAAAATTCTGTCATCATTTACTCACCCACTTGTCGTCACAGACCCGTAAGACTTCCGTTCATCTTCGAAAGACAAATGGAGATATTTTAATGAAATATGAGAGATTTCTATCCCTCCATTTTCAGTCCATGCAACGACCACTTTGACGTTTCAAAAAGTTTGTAAAAGTTTGTAAAGAGATCAGAAAATGAATCAATATTAATTGAATGGTTTAGTCCATCATGAAGATACATGATTGCTTTATATGATGAACAGAATTAATTTAGGCTTCAAACATTCATCAACACACATCAGATATGGTAAACGGAGAGAATGTGCAAAAACCAATGAGGTTCATTCTCGTGTGTCAAGCAGCACGTTTGAGCTTCTGCAAGAACCAATCCAATCAGGTTTGTTCTCATGCGTCAAGCATGTTCAGTTGAATTTCTGTTCATGTTTGTTGATCAATATTTATAATTGAATAAAACCCTGGCATTCTAGTAGTCAGTCAAGTCACCTTTATTTACAGTATATAGCACTTTTCAAGATATAGATTGTTTCAAAGCAGCTTTACAGTGATAGTAGGAAATTGATGGAAGAGAAATTGTTTTAGTTGTATATCAGCTCTCGAAAAAAGTTATTGTCCAGCTAAAGTACGTTTTTGATTGATTGATTGATTGATTGATTGATTGATTGATTGATTGATTGATTGATTGATTGATTGATTGATTGATTGATTGATTGAGTCGTTGTAAAAAATTATTAGTTATTTACTTTGGGGCCACTTGCATGACACTATTTTCAACCAAAACAGAAAACTCTCAATGAGTTCCGCACGACAACAGCACACGGCGGCTAGAGAACGCAAACCCTGAAACAGGTTTTGAAATAGTTTTGAAACAATACCGTTATCATCTTCATGTAAACTTTAAAAAAGAATCTGTGAATCTGTGAGAATAGAAACGGCATGCGCGTAAGCAAGCGTGTTTGAATACGTATGTGCGCAGACAGATAGTTTTTCTTTACAAAGTGACGGCCAAATTTCTTGTCTGCATTGCATTATACAGCGGTCTTCACTGACAACAAAGACTTGACAGAGCAGCCATTATGTGTTAGACCAGTGTTACCAGCTTTAATTTGTAAATAATACGGTGAAATGATCATGCAGTCAATACAGATATTTCATAAAAACATTAAAAACAAGCAGGGCTATAACAACCCATTAAAAACTCAAAGTGTCTGCTCTATTACAAATAATTTATATAACAAAAAATTGCTCTGTCCTTACGTCCATGACTCACTGCAGAGTTGCCAGTTTTGCCAGTCTTTACTGCTCTTAACACCGAATGTGAATCTTATAGATCAACACGTTGTCATGAAATGCCTATTTATAACACAAATTGTATTTATCGTGCGATTTATACGCCCAAAATGACTTTTTGCGTGCATATGATACGCATTGTCAACCTATTGCATATTTTAGTGGTGTGTGTTACGTGCATACTGTATAACACGCCATAAAGTGGGTATCATATGCACATAAAAACAAATTTTGGCGTATAAATCTAGAAAAAAATAACAAGGTTCAAAATAAAGTTTACATTAAAAATATATTATGCATACCCACTATCTATCTACCTTTGTATTTATCGCATTGCATATTGTATGTTCAGGGATGACAGATTGATAAGCAGACATGCTATTTATGACTGGATGTAACTCAAAAATGGTTAAGACCACTGTGTTAGACAGTATTCTAGGTAACTAGGTGCAGAGGTTTTTGGTCCAATAATTAAAATCTCAGTTTTTTTTTTCAGAATTAAAGTAGTAGGAAATTACTAGTCATCCAATTTTTTTTATCAGCTATGCTATAGAAATTTATATTTTGTCAGGGCGTGAATAAATATAGAGCTGAGTAATATCAGCATAACATTAGTAAAACTATGCCATGTTTCCTTATGATATCTCCCAAGGGTAGCATGTACAAGGTGAAAAGCAAAGGTCCTAGCACTGAGCCTTGCGGTACTCCATACTTAACGTGTGATCGGTGTGATATCTCTTCATTTACTGCTACAAACTGATAATGGTCAGATAAGTATGATTTGAACCATGCCAATGCAATTCCACTAATGCTAACATAATTTGAGAGTCTATTCAAAAGAATGTTGTGGTCGATAGTATCAAATGCAGTGCTAAGATCGAGTAACACTAATAGAGAGATACAACCACGATCAGATGATAAGAGTAAATCATTTGTAACTCTAATGAGAGCAGTCTCAGTACTATGATACGGTCTAAATCCTGACTGAAAATCCTTGCAGATACCTTTTCTTTCTAAAAAGGAACATAGTTGTGAGGATACTGCCTTTTCTAGTGTCTTTGACAGAAAGGGTAAATTCTCTGGTCTTGTTTAATCGCGCATTCACAGAGGAAACCCTGGGGTTTTCCGTGTTAGACGCTAAATATAACGCGGAAATGCACGGTTCTCACTCGAATAGGCAATTGAGCAATGCTATCGGAGTGAGTGATCAGTTGGAGGTGGAAATTTCTAAAGAAGAGTGAAGTTTTGAGCCATATTGACTCGTCAGAAGAGGATGCATTGCCCGAGGTGGACTTCCAAAACAACAAGGTAGTGTTTTATTATTTTATAACTGCATGTTTTATTGTATTGTACTGCGTTTGGTGTGTTCTTCTCGGCTAACCTCTGCCGTGTTTGTTTGGATACAGCAGGCGTGTGTATCGAGCGCGCGCGCGCGGTGTTTGTTTGTTTGTTTGTTTGTGTGCTTTCGTGCGTGCATGTCTGCGTGTTAGTGTTTTATTATATTATAACTGCATGTTTTATTGTATTGTACTGCGTTTGGTGTGTTCTTTTCGGCTAACCTCTGCCGTTTTTGTTTGGATAATCCTGTTACAGCAGGGCGTGTGTGTGTGTGTGTGTGTTTGTTTGTTTGTGTGCTTGCGTGCGTGCGTGCATGTCTGCGTGTTAGTGTTTTTTAAATGTATTTATTTATTCTTCGTTTTTTTATGTCACAGGTTATCATCTTTGAGACCGTGAGAGCATTTTGGACATGGAGGGGAGCACGCCTGCAGAGATGCCACACTCCCAGAGAGGTAGAGGAGGAGACCGTGACATGTAAAGTGTGCTAATAGTTTGATATTAGATATTCTTATTATATATGAGTGTTAGTTGTAATATTAAAGAGCTTTATAAATACTATAACACTTGTTTTGTCTTTATTTGCACAAAGTTTAGTTTCATGAATTGCAAAAACATTTCATTTCATCAGAAGTACCACTTTGTTTTCTACTATAAAGCAGCTCTTCGTGTTTTCACTCGTGGAAGTCTGACTTCCAAAGACTTATGAGGAGAAATTAACTGGAAAATATTTTCCACTTGAAAGAAGGCGATGCCTCCATGCACATCAATGGTACTACAAAGGTGTTTACCAGCCGAAGTGAACTTTCTGGAAAGTTCTGGTTCGAACTTCCAAAAGAACTTCGTTTTAGCCTGATTTTGTTCGAAATAACACAGTATCAGTTCGTTCTTTGACTTTTCATTTGAAGTATACCCGGGCCTTTAGTATTACGATCTCTTTATGAACTTTTTGAAGTGTCAAAGTAGTAGTTGGATGGGCTGTCAATGGAGGAATAGAAATCTTTCAGATTTCATTTCAAATATGTTCATTTGTGTATTGAAGATTAACAAAATTCTTAAGGTTTTCAATTAGATGAGGGTGAGGAATTGATAACAATTGTTTGTTTTTCATTTTTATGTGAACTAACCCTTTAAGGTTTTGCAAAGCTGTTCCCGGCAGTGCAACAGTTACAGCTGAAAATGTACCAAATACCTTAATTATGGAGAGAAGAGATATTGAATATTTGATAACCAACAAATTTATCAAGCTACGATTCGTACAGCAGCTACTTATTAAAAATGAAGGAAGACTCCATGCCTAAGTTATCAGGTATCAGCTTCACTAAACATCCAAACATGCTCTTTTAAGATAGACATTTAAAGGGACAAAAGGATGGATTTTGGCTGCAAGCGATATGTGAGTGATTATTTTGCTATATATGTAATTTGTTGTCTAAAGGTAAGTCCTTTTAAAGCAGTAAAGCAAAAACTAAAAATATAATAAAAAAAAAAAAATTCCTGCCTCCTCTATTGTAAAACCCACCAGCCGCCACTGCTTACTGGCAAAAGAGCCCGCACCTAAAGTTGGAATACACTGCTGCAATTTTGCACAGAGTTTTGCACAGATTCTCAGTCTGAGGAGTCAACACTAGTTGCTGAAAGTCAGAGCCAGTCTGCAGATTTTTGGCAGTGAGATTTTCCAGGAGAGAACTAAGACAAAGAATGTTGGCAGGAATCTATCAAGACATCTCTGCCACAAACTTGTGGCCACAAATTAAATTAGTTATAAGTAATAAAATTGGTGTGGACATGTCATGAGCCCTAGACATCTCTCTGCAACAAGTAAGACTCTTACGTATGCACTGGAGGGGAAGTTCAGTCTGCCAGGATAAGTGGCCATTTTTTTCTTTGCAACGGATCAGGTCGGATGTTCCTGCTTTCCTCACGTAGCCCTCTGCACATTGAATGCGAATTTTCGTATTAATGGGTTTTTTCTCTTTAAAAGGCACTGTGTTGGGTGCCAGAGTCGGTGGTTCACAGAAACCTGAGACAAAGTAAGAATAATATCAAAAAAATATCACACATGCAAACAAAGAAACTCAAAGAGCATTGCCATAATAAGTTCTTCACTGTAATGTGCACAAATCAAGATGCACAATCCATCTGATAACTGGAAATAAGTTTCTCTCTTTTTTTCCCTTTCAGTTTTTCTGTTTTTAAGGAAGAGTTTGTAGCTTGGATTAGAGAAAAAAAGTATTGTTACATAATCTACAGTATTTACAATCCTCTGTGTTATAGTGTACTTTTGGACTTTGAGCCAATGGAAAGTGTATTCAAAACATGACTTTCTTTAATAAAAATTTTGTAATACACCACAGCTTTCTGGTATGAATACCGAAAGTCAGAGTGGTACATTTTGTGCACATTTCATCACAGATTGATTAGTCACCCTGTCACAGTGTAATGCACTGGACAACATTATCACAGCCTTTAGGCAAATTTTGGTATTCTCTCATTTCACATGTAAAGAAATCATTTACATTGATGTCTTAAAGCCAATGTAGCAAAAAATCAGCCCAATATTGTAAGGTTGCAATGTAAAGCATCAGCATCTTAGCTCTTCCTGGTCACATGGAAATGATGTTATTACTTTTTACTTGATGTTTACATTACATTATCTACGTGACATATTTATTATTATTAAATTGAAAAATTTTACATATATTGAAAATGGTATAAAAACATCTGTTTAAAATCATTTGAAACCAACATGAAGTGTGAAAAAAGCCTATGGATCAGAGGAAGGTTGAAAAGTCATAATAAAACAAAATAATTGATACAAAAACCCTTGAGCACATTTGTGGTGCAAAAAAGAAAATCTTCAGTACATTTTTGGACAAGACAGTGCACATAGCTGTCAAAAAAGGACAGAATAAAGTTACAGTTTGGAGGGGTATGGTATTCCCCCTCTAATTGAATGAGGAAATAGTGATACACACTATTTGTAATAATTCATCATCTACCTACATAATGCATTTAAAGGTCCCATGGCATGGCATTTTTCTATTATTTTATAGTGTTTCCTGAGGTGTACTTATATTGTTAGTATGATTTTTACATCATAAAATGTCATAATTTAGAAATAAAAGGCATTTTGTCTATACTGC
This sequence comes from Gobio gobio, assembly GCF_949357685.1. NCBI lineage: Eukaryota > Metazoa > Chordata > Actinopteri > Cypriniformes > Gobionidae > Gobio > Gobio gobio. The sequence continues at coordinate 25,893,016 of NC_137101.1, read as the reverse complement.
TGTTTGCCCTGTGGCTGAATGCCCTGCTTCAAGAGGCGTGTCTGCTGTGAGACTTCAGTAAAAACGCCCACTGTTGTGATTGGCTGACATCTTTGCATTTTAAATGAGCGGAGGGGGCGTGGTTTAACGAGGCACGAGCAGCCAGAGCAGCCAGTCTGCCAGAGACGGATGGACCTGTGTTCACTTCACATCAGTTCTCTCAGCATGTCTCAGTTCAGGGTGAACTGTTGTAGTTACTAGCATATACTTCAGGTTATTAGTTTATTTCTAGTCGGAGGGACTGTCACTCATGTCAGAAAGTTAGTAACTTTAGTAAATTATGGATCAGCGCTGACTCGAGACGCGAGCCGTTTAGAACGATTCAGTCCGATTTGGTGAACTGGTTCGGTTCACTAAAAAGAACCGATTCAAAAGAATGATTCGTTCGCGAACCCGACATCACGGAGACGGAGCGATTGCTAACAAAGTTATTTATAGTAACTACTGAGTTATGAGAGCGCTGGCTGTCAGCGCGAGTTTATTGTGTTTGTATCTGAGAGTTCTGAATAAACATGAGTCCCAGTCACGCCGAGTCCGTCTTCATCATTATTCTACCAACTTTGTAACACATGCAATGTACCATTACAGCGAGATGAACAAGTTAGTAAGTGTTGACTATAGCATTATTTCTAGATATGTTCCAATCATATGAAAAGCGTCAGTGACGTGCATTGAGTAACGTTACACAGCGCAAACAAAGACACAACAGCAGTAATCGAATGTAATCCAGTTTATTGTGGGGAAAGCTGGCTAGCCTAGCCCAAATATACTCACTCTTACCCTCCCTGCTTAATCTCACGCTGCGTTTGGTGCCTCCGCTGTGGGCCAGATGCAGTACTGGGGGTCGGGGATGTTGAAGGCCGAGCTTCGGCGTGTGTGAGGTTTATCTCTAAAGATGTGACTCTGCTGGTGTTGAGCAGAAAAGTCTGTATGCACATTTAAGAACAGATAGACGCGACGAGGACGTACAAAAACACTGACTCACAAGATAGAAAACACCTTTCTGTCGGGAGAGAGAGAAGCCGCAGTGAGTGCACGAATAATAAATAATTAGCTACACATAAGAAATCAATGATCACAGATCAGAAGAAACTGAAGAAAGACTTCTGTTTTCATTTGTACATCCAAACACTGAGAAACTGCCAGCGTTCACTCGTTCACAAGCAATGATCTCTCGAGCTTGCATGGGCGTGCCAGATTCTCTGGGCGGAGGAAAGGGAGGTAACCGTTTGTGGTGTTCTAGAGTAAGCCACTAGAGGGAGCTCTGGTAAGAGAGCAAAAAGAATAAAAAGATAAGTGAAGTAGTTGTACCATGACATGTGAGAAATAAAGAACACACTGAGTTCAGTCACGGAGTTTGTTACAGTTTATTTTCAAGGCACTCAACATATTGGCGACGAGGATGGCTTTTAGTTTGAGCCAACCCACCCCGTTCCTGCAAACGCCGGGAGAACCGCCGATTCCGTTCAAAGTATGTATTAAAACTTTCGAAAATTTCTTGCTGGCCCTGGGAGAAGAACTATCTACTGCTAGGAAGCGTGCACTTCTAATACACTGCCTCGGAGCGGAGGGGCAAAGACTGTTCTACACCCTAAATGTGAGCCAACAGGGAGACGATACGTACGCTTCTGCTTTGAGTGCAATTCAGGACTTTTTTGTCCCTAAAGTTAATGTGGTTGCTGAACGTTACCGCTTTCGCCAACGGAGTCAACGCGCAGGCGAGACCACAGACCAAGATGTCGCTGCTCTGCGTGAACTCGCTGCCACCTGCGAATTTGGCGCTGTGGAGGACGAGATGATACGCGACCAGCTGGTTGAAAAGACTAATTCAGCACGCATCAGAGAACGGTTGCTGCTGGAAGTACCACTCGACCTTAAGAAAGCTGTGACGCTCGCGCGGCAAATTGAAACTGCAACAGCAGAGGCCAAAGCAATGATAACGTCATCGGACAACTCAGTACAAGCAGTTCAACAATACAACAGGCCCCGACGGAGCAAAAGCAAAGCCAGCGCGATGCGCGGATCGCCCAAACCCACCCGTTCACTAACTTGCTACCGCTGTGGATCCGATCAGCACGCAGCTAATTTTTCTGGATGCCCTGCTAAGGATGCGGTATGCAGGAACTGTAATAAAAAAGGACATTATGCTAAGGCATGTCGTGGAAGCAAACGGGTGAGTGAAATTACAGTGCCTGAAGTCATTGTGTTAAATGTGGAACATTCCGCTCGTGACTGTGGCAAAATAATGTGTACAGTACAAATAAGTGTAAGCACAGGACAAAAACGGGACATTCAGCTAATGGTAGATACTGGATCGGCTGTGTCTATATTACCAATGTCCATTTACACGGCATTGTTCAATCAAGCACCGCTCTCATCGCCGAAACTCAGTCTAGTTAGTTTTGGGGGCGATGCAATCGAAGTGAAAGGATGCATGCCAGCCAGCGTTTCATATGGTGACCATTGCACTACTGCAGACTTGTACATCGTACAAAAAGGATCAGCTGTGTTGGGCAGAGACCTCTTTACTGGACTGTGTTTACAATTATGTGATGGCAAGATTAGTACAGCACATTGTGTGAATCCAGTCTCGTCTGTGGCTGCAAGCCCTAAAAACAGACTGGGATGTGCAAGAGGATTTGTACATCGTGTCACGATGCGGCCTGAGGTTCAACCCGTCCAACAGAAACTCAGGCGGTTACCCTTCTCAATTCGTGATGAGGTGTCCAAAGAATTACAGAAGCTCATAGAACAGGATGTAATCGAGCCTGTAGATGCATCTGAGTGGGTCTCCCCAATAGTGGTCACCAGAAAAAAAGACGGAGGGATCCGGCTCTGCGTCGATTTACGTGAGCCTAATAAAGCCATCGTAGTGGACAGCTTCCCTCTTCCGCATATGGAGGAGATGTTCGCAAGCCTGTGTGGCGCTATAATGTTCTCCACATTAGACCTCCAAAGTGCTTACCATCAGGTCATGTTGCATGAGGACAGTCGAAACATGACTGCATTTATAACACATGATGGGTTATTCCGCTTTAAAAGGGTTCCGTATGGACTGGCCTCAGCTCCAAGCTGCTTTCAGAGGATGATGTCTGAAATTCTTAAAGGTCAGCCTGGAGTCCATTGCTACTTAGACGATATCATGGTCGCAGGAGCAACACTTAAGAAACATGATGATAACCTGCAATCCGTGCTGCAGCGAATTGAAAAGGCAGGACTGAAACTTAACACAGCAAAGTGTCACTTCAGACAGCCAGAACTGTCATTTCTGGGCCACACGCTGTCTGGGAAGGGATTGCGGCCTGATGCTTCTCATGTCTCTGCAGTGGCAGATGCTCCACCCCCGGCTGACGTGGTCAGTCTTCGTTCATTTCTGGGGCTTACATCATGGTATTCTAAGTTCATACCAAACTTTGCTACAGTGGTGGAGCCACTGCGCATGATTTTACGAGGCTCCGTTCCATTCATGTGGTCACATGAGGCTCAGGAGAGCTTTGAGACTGTAAAGAGACTGATTGTGAATAGTGCTGCCCTCACACTTTTCAATCCAGAACTAACCACTATTGTGACCACAGACGCCTCAGAGTATGGAATTGGAGGGGTTCTTACCCAGCTGCATGCAGACAAAACAGAGAAAACCGTGGCATTTGCTTCACGCACTCTTACAGCAGCAGAAAGGAAGTACTCCACGGTAGAAAAAGAAGCGCTAGCATGTGTTTGGGCCACAGAGAGATGGAGGACCTACCTGTGGGGACGACACTTCATACTGCGGACAGATCACAGCCCACTAACCACTCTTTTGACATCTAAGGGTCAAGGCAGAGCAGGTATGCGCATAGCCAGATGGTCAGCTAGGCTGATGGCATTTACGTATGACATTCAGTATAAGCCAGGGTGTGAGAATGTGACTGCAGACTGTTTATCTCGCTTACCACTGCCTAGTACTGAACCAAGTCTGGAACATGATGTTGAAGTTGTAGCACTCACTTCTACGCTCACTACAATAACCAGCTCCGAGTTCAAAGCAGCATGCGATTTGTGTCCTGTTGTCCTGTGTCCTGTGCAAGCCGAGTTGCGGAGACTACTTACTTCAAAATGGCCAAAGTGTGCAAAAGTACTGGATCGTGCATTACGGCCATATTTTCAAGTACGCCATGAACTTTCGCTCCAGGATGGTTGTGTGGTGCGTGGGACCAGCCTCCTCATAGTTCCAGAATGTCTCCAGCCTAAGTTTATTGCGCTTGCACATGACACACATCAGGGCATCGTGAGGACGAAAAGGAGGCTGAGAGAACTCTACTGGTGGCCTGGCATGGACGCTCAAGTGGAAACAACAGTCAAATCTTGTGTCACATGTCAGTTACATGACAAATCGGCTGTTACATACACAACACCACTCCAACCTGTGCCATATCCTACTGACGGCTGGGAAAAAGTGGCCATAGACATTATGGGTCCTTTTGGTGCAGCACCCGTGGACTGTCGCTTTGTAGTCACTCTGGTGGACTATTACAGTAAGTGGCCGGAAATGGCGTTTGTCTCACATCCTACCACCCAGTCCGTGATTCAGTTCCTGTCTACAGTGTTTAGTAGAGAGGGGAATCCAAAAGAGCTGATTTCTGACCATGGAGTACAATTCACTTCATACGACTTCAAGCGGTTCTTGCAAAACAGAGGAATCACACACAGGACATCATCTGTGTACTACCCAAGAGCAAACGGAGAAGTCGAACGTTTCAATCGCAGCTTAAAGGATAGCTTACAGACTGCATCACTGGAAGGAAGAGGGTGGAAGGAGTTTACTAAAGACTTTCTGCAGGCATACCGTTCAACGCCGCATGCCACTACACACTGCACGCCAGCTGAGCTCTTGCATGGTAGACCCATGTTAACCAAACTTAACGTTTCGGGTCTTCACTTACCACCTGCAGGTAAACTGCTCTCATCTCAACAGCTTGCTTCACATGTGAGAGAGAAACAGTCAAAAAGCAAACAGTACAGTGACAGAAAACGCAGTGCAAAGCATGTCTCATTTCAGTGTGGATCCTATGTCCGTGTAAAGAGGCCAGGAATTGTGCCAAAGACTCAGTCTAAATTTGGAAAACCCCTACAGGTTGTGGGTAAGAGAGGACTGTACACATACAAGCTGTCAGATGGGCGATGCTGGAATGCATCTCATCTGGCACCTGCACTCGCTCCAAGCAGAACAGAGGAGTCCAGTGATTTGCCGTTGTTTGACGCGGGGAACACTGAACCGATAGGTGGTGAACAACCAACTGTAGTTGCACGGCCTGTTCGGAGTAGGTGTGCGCCTGCATGGACCCGGGACTATGTGATGTAAAATGTGATTTAACGCATTAATAATACATAAATTGTGTCTCTGAAGTTTAAGGAAAAATAACAACTGTTCTGTGAATATTTTGTGAGGGTCATAGTGAAGGTTTTGATTCCAAGTCTTACTGTTGGGAGTACTATTATAAAAAGGCTAAAAAGGAAATGTTAAAATGTTATCTTTACTGTTACTAGTAACAAGACAAAGTTGCTATGGTATGTTTATTCTTAAAGGGTTAGTTCACCCAAAAATGAAAATTCTGTCATTAATTACTCACCCTTATGTCGTTCGAGACCCGTAAGACCTCCGTTCGGAACACAAATGAAGATATTTTTGTTGAAAGCTGATGGCTGAGAAAGGCCTCCATTGGCATTCAGTACACTTATACTGCCAAGACCGATAAAAGGCACTTAAAATGTCGTTACAAAGTCCATCTCACCACAGTGACTCTACAATAATCTTACGATGCGACGACAATAGTTTTTGTGCGCAAAAAAAAATCAAAATAACACCTTTATCCAGCTTGTTATTGCCTTCCGCGTGTGCCTCCACGACGCATGCGCGAGAATATGACGTAGCGCCGGGGTTCGGGATTCCATGAAATGCACACTCTAACCCCATTTTGAGCACTACGCCAAGACCTAAAGCACGATCAATGTAGAATCCAACAGCTGAGATACGCGCGTCTTCCTCTGCTTGTAAACAAATCACTTCTGGGTCATCTGTCCGAACGCCGGATCTGCGTCATATTCTCGCGCATGCGTCGTGGAGGCACACACGGAAGGCAGTAACAAGTTGGATAAAGGTGTTATTTTGATTTTTTTTGCGCAAAAAAACTATTGTCGTCGCATCGTAAGATTATTGTAGAGTCACTGTGGTGAGATGGACTTTGTAACGATGTTTTGAGTGCCTTTTATCCGTCTTGGGAGTATAAGTGTACTGAATGCCAATGGAGGCCTATCTGAAGCCTTTCTCAGCCATCAGCTTTCAACAAAAATATCTTCATTTGTGTTCCGAATATGAACGGAGGTCTTACGGGTCTCGAACGACGTGAGGGTGAGTAATTAATGACAGAATTTTCATTTTTGGGTGAACTAACCCTTTAAGAGAGAGGGATATGTGGTGTTCTAGAGTAAGCCACTAGAGGGAGCTCTGGTAAGAGAGCAAAAAGAATAAAAAGATAAGTGAAGTAGTTGTACCATGACTTGTGAGAAATAAAGAACACACTGAGTTCAGTCACGGAGTTTGTTACAGTTTACTTTCAAGGCACTCAACACCGTTCCTGCTTGGACGTCAAACCAGGATTGGCTCGTCTGGCCTGTCATTTTCTCAAAGGCAGAGAAAGACAGCCAGAACTCGGTTTTACACCGATCAACATTTCTATCCACTTGGGGACAATATTCAGGCTAGGGGAACTCATATTAATGTTGAAATACCTCATAAAATGAAAATGTCATGCCATGGGACCTTTAATAAAAAACACAATGAAACCCTGAAACACCATCACCTCAAAATAGAGCTTATCTCACCAGCGTTTAGTGAGTAATCTCACTGAATTAGAAACAAGCCTAAACATTTTGACAACATAACCACTATTCAAAAGGAAACATTTATGCAATGGTGCATAAATGAACCACTATGCAACACCACTTAATAATGTATGTGTTACCAAGGAGGACTCTTCAAAATGATCATTCTGTGTTCAACATAAACAATATTAGCACAGGTCTAAAATAATATGTCCAATTTTTTACTTTGCTCAAGAACCATATAGTACATAAAAAACGATTACATGGATTGCCATTATTCAAATGGACAACTTTATTAAGAAAATATGTATAGCCTATCATGTATAAAATACTGTATCAGGCCTATAGGAGACCCAGGGTAGCAAAATTGTACCACGTTTTAGATCAATTAATTAATACATTTGTTTCACTATAATGTGCATTAGGCCTAATGGTCACAGTCAACCATTGCTGACCGTTTTGGATCAAATTCAGCAGTCTTTTAATCACGGATTTACCCTGTCAATGTTTCCCAGTAGAAGGCTATGGACAGTAGTATGAATAATAAAAAAGGACAGTATTTAATAATACATAAATAAATAAATAAACAAGCAATTCCTAATATAGTAGGCTAGAGCATAATATAATTATTTTTCCATTAGGCTATAGGAGACTGTCACGAGAATGAGTTTTCAATGATATTTCAATTAAAGTTTCTTCTCTAGTTTCTTTTTCCACGACGTGGTTTCGTTTTTTTTTCTTTTTTTTTTTTTTTTTCTTTTTCTTGAAGGCCATGTGATGTACGAGCATTTCAGCCAAGCGACCCCATTTGTAGGCTAGTAGAGTCCACAGTTACAAACCTCAACATATGTGCAATATGCAATAACGCTGTTCAGGTTTGCCAAACATATAAATGTGTATTTTCCCGGTACGTTACTGAAAACTTACCGTTTGCTCTGGCAATATTATGTTGATAAGCGGCCGTCATGAAAATCAATATACCAAGCATATGCATGTCCACGTGTCCCGGTGAATTCAGAAGGAAAGCCGTCGGGTTAATCCTCACGAATGTGTATAAAATCACACCGCCACGCAGAGATGTACAACATTTGTGCGTTTGAGTGGAAACGTCATATCCACAACATCTTTCACTTTCACTTTGGGCGCGTCTAGCGAGCTGCGTCTAAGTTCCACTTGCGAAATAGACTTGAAGAGTAGGCTACACAGTTAAGGGCACGTAGCCTATATGGTTTGCTCTTATATTATGTGTAGGCTACTGTAAACGAACGCCTGCGCACTGTCTCCAAGATCATGCCGCTGTACGCTCAGGGCATTTTTTTAAATTAAATTTAAGATTGTGAAATAGAATAAGAAAGGACCAATCACAATTCACTATGCAATATAGGCTACATGCTGGGAAGAGAGCCACAGTGGAAAGACACTGAGCTGACAGACAAAAGAGAGCAGGCAGCACCGTGACATGCAGCAGCGAGTTAGTCAGACTACTCGGAGGAAATAAACAACTCACAAATTCTTGAGATCAGATAAGGGACAAAACACGTCCTAAACACAAAGTAAGAATACCAACAAAATTACTTAAAAGGTTACATCTAAAGGACATTTATATATTCTACCCAGGACATTCATTGCTTATACTTTTAAATCATTTATTTATTATTATTTTAAAAGCACACTCTACACTTGGATACATAATTTAACATGTAGCCTACATGTTAGGCAGGTTTTACTCTGAGGAGCACTTACTATTTCCTGCTCATTGTGGATCTCACAGTGGGACACAGTCATGTAAAGTTATATATTTTTTAATATTTAACCAGACAATATGGAAGTCTCTGCGGTCACAGCTTTAACATGTCAACTCCGTCATCATCACAATGTAAAGGTTAATGTAAATAGTTGTTGTTATGTAACATGGAATATCAGAAACTCTTACGACAAAGAATAATTCCAGGAAACACACTTTAATCACAAATACTTAGAAAACAGGAGAAAACCACACTACTTCAAATGAGAACAGACAGACTAAGGCCACATCCATACAAAGCTCGAGCTTTCCCTATCCAATCTTTTTTTTCCCCCTCATCTCGAGAAATATCTGCGTACACACAAAACCACTGAATCCGACTCAAAACTATAGTATACATGCCAGACAAGTATGTGGCGCTGTAATTCTGCCACAGAGATGCATTAAAAACGGAGAAGAAGACTTGGAGCATGCACATAAACCTCGAGACGTGGGGTAATGACATCATCGTTTCACAAAATACGGATTGGCTGTACACATGAAAACGCAAGAGTGTCTGTTTCAGATTTATCCACTCTGGGACCCGGTTTAAAAATATAGCGATTTCAGGCTCCCAAAACGGCAGATCCGTCTGTACGGAACGCTTATAGGATGCAAAATTTTTACGTATTCAGCTAAACGGTATAAATGCATTGATCAAACAAAGGGAACTAATGAGATAATTGAAGGATGACAGGTGAATGAAATGACTGATTAAAAACACTATAGGTCACAGGGAAACATTTAACCTTTAACCTGCATAGGCTAAAGGCCAACCAAGGCGAAGCCGAAGGGATGAGGAAACCCGGAGAACCTGTATGGGTTGGTCTCCAGGCTGGTCCAGATAGGCTGTTCTCCACTGTGTTGTGTTTGCAAGGCTCTCTCGCTGGTGGTGAATGGCTGGTCTCTGGCAGTGTTGGAGTGGGGCTGGTGGTGATGTTATCCTCCGCGGGGGCGATGGTGAAAGGCAAGTTATTATTCACCAGCACCCACTCCACGAATGCAGCGAAACTGTCACGAGGACCGCTCCCCGGAAGGCATGCTTTGGACCACTCACAGAGGCTTTATATGTAAAACACGCAAAGTGAGCAGTCTGGATAGTGCGTTTCACACGGCAACTCCAAAAAATCCCTGGTGTGAGACTCCAGGGAGCCGTCCCTCTGCTCCTGGCATAACAGGGCAACTGCAGGAATGTCCATGATAACAGGGAGGAGGGAAAAAAGAAACAAAAAAAAAAAACAGTTTAGGTCTGTTTTTCTGTTAAGTAACGCGCAATTTCAGAAACTCTCACGACGAGGAATAATTCCAGGAAACAGACTTTAATCACAAATACTTAGAAAACAGGAAAAAAACACACTACACTGTTAGACATTTATAAGAGATTTTACAGTAACTTACTGGCAACACTGTTGCCAGTAAGTTACTGTATTTGAGATTTACAGTACAATAACCGCATTTCAGTTTACAGTAACTACATGTTACTGTAATTTTGTAATACAGTACTGTTACTGTAAACCTTGGTTAACAGTGCATTAATCCTAATCCTATTCAATAATTAATACTTACTGAATTACATTAATTCTTACATTAATCTATCCTACAGAAGTAATCCAAACAGACAATTATTATGAAATATAAAATTCTTTATTTAAAACATTTTAAGTGCTTTAACTTAAACATGTAAATGTGTGGAAAAAGTTCACTTTAAAACATCCTCGAATCAAATCTTATTTTCAGAAAATTATGTATAAAAGTAATCAGAGTGCATTCAATATCACTTATTTTACATTTTATTTACATTTATGCATTTGGCAGACGACTTGAATTGCATTCAAGATACACATTTTACATTTTGTCAGTTCTTGCTTTCCCTGGGAATTGAACCCATGACCTTGCTAGCGCCCCACACTATTGTTTGAGCTACAATTTTAAAAACTCTGCAGAAAATAGTTGGTAGAATACTGTAAATAGTTGGTTGAAGAATACTGTAACTTTGGTGCAAAATACACATATACATGAATAAAATATAAACAAAGAGCAAATTAATTCTGAAACAAGTTATCACAACACAACACAAACACAAGTTTCATGTCTGTACCGATCTGTGCCATCTTCCACATTGGATGATTTCAAACAGGAACCAGGATTCTGCTCCATTATGGCAAGAAGTCCCTCTAGATAAGAATGATATGAAGTTAGTCATACAATTTGAGTATACACAAACATTTTACACTGTTGGAATTTAATAAAAAATAATAATCCCATTACAATTCATCATAATGGTAAAATACTATTTTATAGACAGTTAACACTTTGAGGTACACCTAGCTCAACGTATGCTGTCTAGTCTAATCCAGTCCTGCAATGCCTTCATGAAGATGTGAAATGAAATGTTCAGTTTTTATTTTAGCTGGTGATTCAATGTTATGAATATTTTGAAGAATGTACTTTGTAGTGATGCTGAACCTGATTGCATATTAGAGAGGTGTCTCTGTTATTAGCTTAACAAAATTTATATTGAGTAAAAAACTAAAGAAAACTGTTAGTACATAATAGTAGCAGCAGCACAAACTACATGCTCCAAAAAAGTAATATTACTGAATCACCTCAACATGATTTCACAAACTATTTAATCAAAAACAACAATGTAACCTTTTATTGCAGGATGGATTACATGTATACTGCATTAGCTTTAGTAAGGTATCCTCAAACTTAATGCTGCATTCACACGGGACGCTTCTCATTTACTTTGAATGGTTGACGTCATGCGTTGCTGAACTGAATTGTGGGTTCCGTCGCGTCGCTTCACTCACGTTGCAAGCGGCAGAAGTTGAAAGGTGTGTTGGACATCAGCTGTGGCTGGATGCAACCAATCGGCGAGAGTAACCGCATGCAGGCGGGGAGGAGCTGCAAACGGAGACGTGAAGTCTGACACTTTCTGCTTCCCGCAGTGATGCTTGCACTGTGTTTGCACACTTTATCAGCTGAAGTGAAATAAATGCAATATTTGTCAATGCACAGATGTTTCAGAGACATTTTTTGTCATGTAATACTTTATGCACTACTTAATACAGCGTGTGTTTGTACAAGAATAAAGTTAACATACAAGCCTAAACTATCAATGAAGTGGGGGTCTACGTTTTTCATCTGTTTTATTTTGATAAACATGACAATATAACAACGCAACTACATGAAAAGAGATTTAACTGTTATAAAAAAGAGATTTGTGCGCATTAGAGGAACTGAAGGTTTTAGAATAAACACGAAACACATGTGATCGCTGTCATGCGGAGAATCTGGCCAATCGTGGAACAGCTGTGTCATCATCAAAGTCCGTGCAGTCGCTCTGGAGAAACTGCACCGGCTGTATTAGCCGACTGCTCTCGAATTGCTCTCGAGGTGTTTTGATGCCATACGTCACTGTCACGTGGCGTCGGCACTGTCTCAAGTCAGACAAAATTTCTAACCGGCATGACGCCCTGTGTGAATGCAGCGTAAGTGTCTGTGTACATTACATATCCTATTAAAAAAGTGTCTCACCAAGTCCAAGTTTTTCCATTCAAACTCCATTAGGTGGCGAAGGAAGGATGACACTCTGTTGTTGATTACAGTGGTCTTCCTGTTCACAACTTCCCCGGTCTTCCGACTCACTCTGGTTTTGGTGGTGCATCTTGTTCCCTCCTCTGGGTTTTTCCTCACGAAAAAAACTTAAAGCAAGAGAAAATTAAGAGAATAAAGATATTTTAAATTTCATCACCCTTAATGCCTTTGCTTTAAATGTTTTTGGTAACACTTTAGTATAATGGTCCGTCATTAAACGGATAGTTCACCAAAAAAAAAAAAAAAGTAAATTCTGTCATTTACTCGCCCTGTTGTTCTAAACCTTTTAAAGAATTTTTGTAAACAGACAATTTTGAGGCACCATTCACTTCCATGGTAGGAAAAAATTACTATAGAAGTGAATGGTGCCTCAATCTGTTAGGTTACAAACATTCTTCATCTTCTTTTGTGTTCAGAAATGTATTCAGGTTTGCACTTGAGCAACATTATTCTAAAGTTTTGCCATGTTTTTTTCATAAATTATATTTCATCTGCCAAAATCATCCAAAAATTGTCCAGGACTGCTTCAATTCCAGAAAATAAAATTATAATCTGTCAGTCCTGGACAAACACAGTTTTGGATTATTTTAGTATAATATAATTTATGAAAAAAAACATGGTACATGGCTAGTTACAGCTAAAAAGAGGTGGAAAAACTAAATAATTTTGTGATTCTGTTAAACAGACCCGACTAAAACATACAAGAAAAACTTTGAATTATCAGTAATATGAGGAGAAACAAAGAGGACTAACGTTACTTACCGTTGTATGAGTTCCAGTGTCGCACAGCACAGGCAGGCTCCTGGTATTCTTATCTAAAATGTAAAATAAATAATGTCAATCCAAATGTAAACTTTGTTTGTTAACGACATTATTTTTGCAACTAGTGGCCAACGTTAATTTACTAACTAACGTCGTCCTAAATGTACGCTTAATATGCTCGATAAACAAAATCTTCATTGTATTGGTAAAGTTAATTCAATAAACTCACTAACGTTAAGTCTTTTTAAAAATAAAACGTTAGGTTTATGTTACCTCAGTTTTAGTACCAAAGCTGAAGCAAATGATAACCTAACGTTATGTAAAGTATGTTGTCCGGGCCGTGAGCTCTCTCCTCGGGCAGTAACGTTACACACGACGCTGGCTGCACTGGTTCCTAATCTAATTCAATAAACTCATTTTTTTTAAATAAAACGTTAGGTTTGCCTCAGTTTTTAACAGCAAAGTTTAAGCAAATGATAATCTAACGTTATGTAAAGTATGTTGTCCGGGCCGTGAGCTCTCTCCTCGGGCAGTAACGTTACACACAACGCTGGCTGCACTGGTTCCTAATCTAATTCAATAAACTCTTTTTTTTTTTAATAAAACGTTAGGTTTGCCTCAGTTTTTAGCAGCAAAGTTTAAGCAAATGACCGGACTGTCCGGTCCGGACTGTGAGCTCTCTCCTCGGGCAAAACTTACAACGCTGCACCGGTTCCTAATCTAATTCAATAAATTCATAAAACGTTAGATTTACCTCAGTTTTTAGCACCAATGCTGACAAGCTAAAATTGGGGTGCAGACAACCGCGGATAGTAGGGATGGCAGACGCGAAACAGGCGTTTCGGGGCTTTGCCGAGATCCCGAAGCGCAGATGTTTCGAAACACTGCTCCGAACTGTGGTTCGAAACACCCATGTCACGTGACTATGGCTAAATGAAGCTTCAAAGTGTTTCATCAGGTGGCGCCTTCCGAAACTGCGTTGATTAAAGGGGGCGGGAACAAGCCACACAGTCACACATCTGTATAAACCTAATTCACCACAGTTTAAAAGTGAAGTAAATCCATCTTCACCTCGTGGGTTTTTGTGAGAGGAGAGTGATTTTGTGATAGCAGTGATTTTGTGATAGCAGTGAGATTTATAGTGCGCTTTGGTTAGTTATATTTAGGCTAGATTTAAATTAGATATATTGACTGATAGGTATAGACAGTGACATATAGTATAGATATAGTGACACATTCATATAGGCTAAGTTAGATAGTGACAGATAGATAGCACAGCATAAGTTAGATATATAGAATTATATTGATATAGATTCATAGGTGATATATAGATAGATATATTAATAGAATATATAAAAATGGAGGCTGCACGCAAGAGATGCCGTACATCTGTGGTGTGGGAGCATTTCCATTTGGAAGCACCAAATAAAGTGAGATGTGTGTATTGTGATAGGCAGCTAGCCTTCTGCAACAATACATCATCCATGTATTTACATCATCCAAAAATATTTGTGCATGCCAGCAACAAGTGTCCCTTGTGAGAGGATTTTTTCAAAGGCTGGAGAAATTATATGTAAAAAAAGAAGTCAGCTGAGTCCTTCAACAGCAGAGCAATTCATATTTTTGAATAAAAATGTTTTGTGACAAATGTGACACATTGTGGCTTTATTTATTTTATTAATGTTCATTTTGTATAACAAACAAAATATATATAGTTCTTTACAATGACGAGGCTACAGGTTCCATAAACCCAAAAAAATTCCATAAAACCAAGATCATGTAGTTGTCAGACAGATGGTAAATTTTTTTTTTTACATGGATCATTGTCAAGGTATTTCAGATCAACACATGGAAATGACCACTAGATGGCGCCGTAGAGACGGGTGTCAGATTGATTCGAAGCTTCGAAACAATATGACACATTTGCTTCAACTGCTTCAGTGCTTCACGAAGCCTCGGTCTGCCCATCACTAGCGGATAGTACAAATCACACTTACCTTGCTTGTTTGCCGTTCTCACGGGGGATGAAAAATCTTCGCAGGGTGTCCGGACACAGCTCTCATGTTCTCTGGAACCGTGAGCTCTCTCCTCGGGTGAAACTTTCAACGCTGCACTGATGGTTCCTAATATAAATCTAAAGCAAATCCTGTCGATCCCAATTGTGCCAAATAGGCCGTTGTGGTAAATACAGTATTATACTTTATTTTTAAAAAATACAGGAAATCACTGTATTTGGTGTTTGACGTCATAGAAAATACCCATGATGCAACGGGAATTACAGTTATTTACTGTAAAGAGAATTTACAGTATTATACTGGGTGATATATAGTAAATAACTGTACAAATTACAGAAATGTCTAACAGTGTACTTCAAATGGACAGAGACTTTAGCTGTTATACGTAAACATTTTGTATCGCATCAGCGTTTCGTCCGGATCCGGCGCTTTGGGAGCCTGAAACCGGTATTTTTTGAAACCGGGTCCCAGAGTGGATAAATCTGAAACCGACACCCCTTGCGTTTTCGTGTGTACAGCCAATCCGTATATTTTGTGAAAGGATGATGTCATCACACCACGTCCCGCACAGTAAAGACTAGAAAGGGGTACAGCTACGGCCACTGGGCATGTGCACATCAATATTGCGTCATTTAATTACTGTATTGTATTTGCATTATTGTAAGGGTGGGTTAGGTTTAAGGTTGGGGTAGGTGTAGGCGTTAATAAAACACAATCTGGTAAGTAGCAAATTTATTTACTGTTATTTTATTGTGAGATTTTGCCTCACTTCCTATCGTTTGCTGTACCCCTTCTAGCCACCATTCTTCTTCTCCGTTTTTAGTGTGTTTCTGTGACAGAATTACAGTGCCACATACTGGTCTGGCATGTATACTACATCGTTTTGAGTCGGTTTCAGTGGTTTCGTGTGTACGCAGATATTCTTGAGAGATAGGGAAAGCTCTGGCTTCATGTGGATGTGGCCTAAGGGAGGACTCAGGGTGTAAATGCATTGACCAAACAAAGGGAACTAATGAGATAATTGAAGGATGACAGTTGAATTAAATTAATTATGAATATATGAATTAACAGCACAGAGAAACTAGGTCACAGGGAAACACAAAGAAATCGAGCATAAATGTAACAGTTGTGGGATAAATCTTGCCATTCTTTAAAATTAAACTAATTAATTACACACCAATTACACAAATGAGGATCAGGAAAACTGAACAAAGGATCCACGTGACAAATGAAAACATACTGAAAGTCCATGGCTGCGTCTGAAAAGACAGATGACTAATTTTCTCACTGCCTTAGACAATGACTTATAAGGCAGCATTTGTGCATGAAGGTACCTCATGAAATTGATTTCGGACAGACTTTTAAGGCAGTGCAACAGTTTAATGATCTACAGCAAAATGAGAGCTTTGGGGAGAACTAAACACATATTTAATTCCTACATTAGTAATTTCTCACTAGAAATCACATCAGAAGTGGAACATTTTGGTAAAAAACTTACATTTTCACATATTTTCACAGCCCATGAAAACAGATACTAACATAACGGTGACACATATGGGGAATTCTTCTGATGGCGTTTCATGATTCTATTTACATACTGTATTTTTGGCCCCAGCTGGACCTTTGTCAACACTGTCAGTATTTGTCAACTCCATCAGTATTTAACACTGTCAGGTAAAGGTTTTTGTTAATTTTGAAAGAAATGTCTTATTCTTTTTTCAATTTATTGTGTAAAACTGTTAACATCAATGGAACTACATGATATTATGTCTTAATTACCTAAGAACATTGGTGATATGTGTAATATTAAAAGGAGGGAAGAGAATTAAGTAATTTAGGATCTGGTTGTTCATAATAGTCTGAAAAAAAAAACAGAGAATGTATTTTATGACTTGCACTGTTTTAGGATAGATTAAATTACATTATGCTTTTTAGTGTGTCTGATGGAGTTGACACAAATTAAGTTGTGAAGTGAATAAATATAATTTTTTGGGAAAAATATTTAGAAATAATCCTGTTCCCTTACGTGGTTCATTATCTGTCTACAAAAAGTTAAACATGAGAAAATTTTCTCGAAATTATGAAATTATGAAAAATTATCACTGTATGCACAAAACATTTTATCTTACCTCTAAGAGTTCTCCTAAATAGCAGTAAAAGTTCTTAAGAGTTTTCTCTTAACCTACAGTATTCATAAAGCTGCTGAGACTAACTTTCACTAAGGACTAGAGAGAAGTCTTATGAACATGCCGACTTTTTGGGACTTATTCACCGTATCCCCCAGAGTTAGATAAGTCCATACCATTCTCATCTCCGTGGATGGTGTAACTCTCTCTGACACACCCACCGCTAGCCTAGCTTAGCACAAAGAATGGAGGTGAACGGCTCCAGCTAGCCTACTACTCAATAAGTGACAAAATAACGCCAACATTTTCCTATTTACATGTTGTGATGTTTACTGCTATTTAGGAGAACTGTTAGTGGTAAGATCGGTATCGGTTCAGATCCGAAGAGAGGTCAGACAGGCGAGAGTCGAGCCGGATAAACAGTCCGTTCAATGACCTAATTCAGACAAAGAGTGAGAAAGATGTCAGACATGCGAAAAGGTCAGTACAGGGTGCCAGTCAGCATAGACAAGGCATATCAGGGTCAAGGTCAGAAGTGAGCAGAGATAAGACCTTTATCAAAAGAACACATAATACCAAAACAGAGATACAGAAATCTCTCTCCTTCGAGAGAGAGAAGTACACACACATGATATTCTTTATTCTTTAAAGAAATATAACAGGAGAACAGGGGCTATTAAATAGGCCTGGGGGAAGTCAATGGGGTCTTCAATGAGAAGGATAGGTGTATAAGAGAGGAGGCACAGGTATCTGACCCGACCCTTCACCTGGTATTTAAAAATCAATAGCTGGCCTAAAAAGTATTTGAGATTTCTATAAACTTCTATAAATTCAAAGTGAAGACTTCAATGGCAGGATATTCATGCAATGTTCAGCATGTTTAGCTTGCAGAGATTTTTTTAATTATGTAAAGAAAAGCAAAAAACAACCAACTGAAATGCACCTATAAGTGGCACACTCAAATATGACACCCAGTAACGTGGACACGTCAACCAAAGTGTGCTTGTTTTATTACACAATGATCTTAAAGTGGATTAACTGCATTTTACATAAATACAGATTATTAAATTACTGTATAGCTATAATAGGCTACAGCCTATACCGTTTGTTGCCACGGTTTTAAGTGATATTCTGTTTAGAGAAAAATGATTAGGCCTTCACCATAATCCATGACCTATGGCTCTCCTTATGAAGACTAGCCTATAAAACAAAAGGAAGCGTGTTAAACTGTGAATATTGGAGATGTGTTATTTACTTACATATACGCAGTTTTATTCATTGTGGATATTGTTGAAAGTTTTTCATGCTAATTTAAATAAGACCAAATATTCACCACATTCTCGTGAGGCCCCAAAATGCTGTATAATTTTTTATTTATCTTTTTACAAGTTTGTGAGCTCTACAAATATTTTATTTTTATATTTTTATACCCGATTGTTCTCTTATTTTGAGAAGTTATTGCAGTTATTTTCTCTTTTTTCGTGTTCTGGTTTTATTTTCGTGTGCATAATTGTTCAATCTTTGCATATGAACGAATGTTCAGGAATAATGTAATGTTAATGTTTATTTAAAAAGCAAGGCTCTGCACAATAAAATACGATTCAAACTGGCGTCGTGACGACGGTCGTGACGCGGGGGCGTTTGGCCGCAGTCGGTTGTGATGTCATTCGTCCGCGACAATATTCTTCTAGCGTGTAATGCTAACCGACAGTGCAGAACGAGCAAAGGGTTTATTTTCGTAAACGGTGTGTATTCAGATTCCGATTTTTGACCAGATAAAATGCATGAGTGGTTTACGTTCAGACAATAATCGTTTAATATATCTATATAGTACAATAAGCGTTGCAAGCCGCCTGGAAGTGAATGCTAAATGTATAAATAATACTTCACTGCAACAACCATATTTTACCATATTTTTGTAACGTAAGTTCTAGCTGCAGGTTAATTTAGATCATAGTTTTATGTTTACAATGCATATACACGTCTAACTGACAATTGGTGTGATACTTTAGCTTTTGTTACATAGCACACTGATGTTTGGAACACGTTTATATGTATAATTCTGTTTCATGTTTGTGTATTTCAGTGTTTTTGTTTGGGAAGGAGGTAAAATGTCTTTATATGATGATTTGGGGGTCGCAACGAGCGACACTAAAACAGAAGGATGGTCTAAGAACTTTAAACTGCTTCAGTCTCAGCTGAAAGTGAAGAAAGCTGCATTGACACAAGCAAAGGTTGGTCTATGTTTATGCCACAATCTTTCTTATATTAATAACTGGAGAGTGTAAGTGTCAATGTTCCCATTGTCATGTAAAACCTGAAAATATTAGGGAATTTTACAATTATGATTTCCATAAAATATTTAAATAGTTTTTTTAATGTTTCTATTATTGGTTAGAATTAAAATAATTTTTAATTTTATATATATATATATACATGTGTGTGCGTGTGTGTGTGTGTGCGTATGTACACAATTATCCGGTAATCACAAATAGCTGGAAAAGTTATGGAAATTAATTCTTGAGATGTGGAAAGTCGAAAAGTGTGACTGACAAATTAACCTGACTTCTTTTGCAGACTCAGAGGACGAGACAGTCAAATGTTCTAGCTCCAGTTATCGATCTGAAGAGAGGAAATGCAGCAGATGACAGACAGATCTCTGATACACCGCCACACATCGCTGCAGGGATGAAGGTAAACAACATGACATGTATTACCATCTGATTATTGGCATCTAGGGCTGCACGATTTAAAGCTCCAGGCTAGATGTGTTTGCTTTAGTGGCCAACAAAATTGTGATTTATGTATCAATGGCCCTGTTTACACCTGGTATGAAGATGCATTTTGGTCAATCAGATCTCAAGTAGACAATGGAGACACATGCCTGTTTACATCTGGTGTGTTAATCTGTCTCTTTTGTCCACTTTCAACCACTTCTGTTCTGATTTCTTCGAGGGGAGGCTTTATGGGCAGGCAAATGTAGATCTAATGGACAAAATAAGCTTGCACAGTTTACATATGAATGCATTTTTCAACTGAAAATGGACACACTTAAAATGTTTTAGACCCCGTTTACACCTGTATTTAGCGTCGTCTACTTGTGATCCGATTGACCAAAGTGCATCTTAATGTCAGGTGTAAACAGGGCCAATATGACTTTTTTTAAATTTACTGATCCAAAATGCTCCTTCTAGAGTTTTCAAGCTACATCCACCAAACTCTGACTAGACCTTCAGACTGTTCTGACTTTAGTGTGCTGTATATTTTCAAACAAAGTGGTTTGTTATACTAAGTTGCCCTTCATAGAACATTAAGTTTCATTGACTGTGTGTGTGTGTCCATTTTAGGACTCTGTGTCAGGGGGGTTTTCATCCGGAGATGTGCTGATTCCATTGGCTGATGAGTATGACCCCATGTTTCCCAACGACTATGAGAAAGTGGTGAAGAGACACAGAGAGGAACGACAAAGACAGAGAGAACAGGAGCGACAGAAGGAGATTGAGGAGAGAGAGAAGTATGCATCCACAAGGGCTGCACAATATTGAAGAAAAATGCAATATGCAATACATAATGCGATATTCGATATGCGATACGATGATGATTTAAGTGTTATGAATAAATTAATTATATTCAAATATATTTAAAAACTGAAAATGATATAACCAAAATACATGTTTTACATTCTATTTTTTTAAGAGAGGAAAGCATCTCTACAACTTCTGAAAGTCAACAACAGTGTTTTACTGTAGCATTACATAAAAAGTAAGTGTCATTTTAACGTCAGTGTAAACCAGGGGTTTCAGGTAGGCCTACATTAGGTTTATTTAACGAAATTTAATATTTAAATGTAAAAATAAAACACTGCTTCACTGTTTAAATTAAATATGCACTCATTCTTATTAAAGCTACAAAAGCTATTCCGTCAGGAGCAGTGACTGGTTTTCCCTTTGTCTGTTGTTGTTTGATTAACATTAAGCACACAGACGGAAGCAGGTTTATTAGGCTGCTGTCACTTTAAGAGCTTCACTGATCATGCACGGTTTCTTTCTCAACTTTTTACTCCACTTACGACTAGGATTGCAAATTTTGCAACATTGCAACCCTACTTATGACATAACTGATTGTGTTTATGCGAATACTCACCAAGATGGCAGTTTGACATGATTTTGTGTGTGTTTGGCCATGTAAGCTGTGAAAGAGAACTGAAATCGGGATTACGCTGTCTGAGAGGTGGCTTTTTATGCGCATGTGTAGGCCCTGCTTCACTTATTGCGCCTAATAACATTAAGCATGTGTCCTGTCTATTCTCTGCTGTCTGCGTCAACCTAAAACTTAGACTTTTCGTAATCTTTTGTATTAAAATCATTGAGTTGCCGTAAGACATTCTATGTACATTTGCGATATTCCGATAATTTTGATATATCATGCAGCTCTAGCATCCACAATACTTAAAGGATTAGTTTTCTCCAGAATTCAAATTTCCTGATAATTTACTCACCTGCATGTCATTCAAGAGGTTCATGTCTGTCTTTCTTCAGCCGAAAAGAAATTTAGGTTTTTGAGGAAAACATTCCAGGATTTTTCTCCCTATAGTTGACTTCAATGGGGTACAACGTGTTAAAGGTCCAAATTGCAGTTTCAATGCAGCTTCAAAGGAATAAGGGTCTTGTCAAGAAAAATTATGTCATTTTAGATTTTTTTTTAAAAAGATGCGCGTCCACAACTTTATGCATTACATAATCACATTGGAAAGGTCATGCACACACACGTAGGCAGAAGTGTGAAAAAAAAACTCATCTTATTTTCTTCTACAACTTCAAAATCGTCCTACATCATTGTTTTACCTTTTTTTTGTAAAGGGCGTTTGACTTAGTCTTTGCACTGAAGAAAGAAAGACATGAACCTCTTGAATGACATGAGGGGGAGTAAATTATCAGGAAATTCTGGAATTAACTAATCCTTTAATTTACACTTAAGGCTTGTTTACACCAAGTATGTTAAAGTTAACTATAATGATAACTATATTACCATCCACACCAATGCTCAAACATTCTTTTTATTATAATCCTGCACTGCAGTAATGTAAAGCTGGATGGATTCTAATTGGCTGTCAGTGTTTTTGTTATTCATCAGCTGGAAAATCGCTCTAAAAGGGATTCCAATTTTATTGTTCTTCTGTTGTTATTGTGATAGTTGTGGTGTGGACTTCCCAATTCTTACAGAATTAGAAAAAAATTATTAAAACGCACATAATTCCAATCAGTTTTGCGAATTGAGCCAAAACAGGTTTGGTTTTTTTGCTGTTCAGATTACACAGAACCAAATGTATTTAATATTCTGATTCCATAAAATCAGATTTTGGCTGCCTGTCTGTACACCAAACATATGCCCGATCTTCACGCGTCTGTGTTGTTTTATTGTCCATTGTGTTGTGACCATTTTGCCCCTGTCTGTCAGGAAACGTAAAGAGAGGCATGAAGGAGGGGGAGCTCCAAGCGGATTTTCACGTTTCCCGAATCCCGAAGGCGAATCTGATGAGGAGGAGGACTTTGATAGAGAAAAGAGGAAGAGGAGTGAGTTCCCTTTGAAACATTTCTTCATCACTTCTTTCTCATTTTCTTTTATATTGGTTTTAGTCATATATTGACAGTTGTGATGTAAATTAGCCTAGAAGTTAATACCATGTTTAAACAAGGGCCCTTGGTATAATCATCTGTGTGGTTATAAGATGTTGTTCATATGGCACACAGATGTGGGTGGAGCTGCCATTGCCCCTCCGACATCACTAATGGATCGAGACCGTAAGTAAATCCCATAGACCTTTTAAAAACCTTTATTTTCCTGTTTTGCCACGTTCAAAATCACTATACACTGATGAGCCAAATCAATAGTCACAGGTGAAGCAAATATCGTTCATCATCGCCAAACTAGGCCACATAATAAGGTCTAAGTCGATCAAATGTAAGCAAACAATTAGTTCTCGTAATCAGTGTGTTGGATGCAGGAGAAATGGCCAGGAATAAAGATCATTGTTCAATGGTTTGAGGAACATGATGAAGAGTTCAAGGTGTTGCCCTGGCCTCCAAATTCTCCACATCGCAATCTAATTGCGCATCTGTGGGATGTGCTGGACGAACAAGTTTGATCCACATTGGTTCCATCTCACAAACTACAGAACTTAAAGGATCTGCTGCTAATATATTGGTATTAGATACCACAACACACCTTCAGGGGTATTGTAGAGTCCATACCTCGGTGAGTCAGCGCTGTTTTGGCAGCACACGAATGTTTTGGCTCGTCGGCGTATGATTTTGATTTTGTGTGTTGTCAGTTTCTCTCTGATAGGTTGCAGCTTTACATAGTATCAAATCGAGTTGTGGGAAATGTGAGTAAGTAACAAAACTGTGTTTGTTTTCATGACAGTATCATATTCATATGACGAAGATGGTCGCCAGAGGTCAAAAGCTGCAATCCCACCTCCTGTGTTCGATGACTCGGATAGACCACGATCGCCTCCTGGACCAACTAATTCATTCCTTGCCAACATGGGGTAAGAGCCCTTACAAATGACACCCCTACACTCAGAAACAAAGTCATTATGATTCATAGATATAGGGAAGTTTGTTATTGGCCACTGATTGGGTGAACACTTTGGTTCTCAATTTACACCAGAGAATTTGGATTTCCAGAAAATTTTGATCCACAAAAAATATTTATATATTAAAACTTAGAATGTTTTTTTTAAGATCAAGTAATTTAGATTTCCCAAAAAAAGTGATTCAAAAAAATAATCTAAATGTCACTAGAAATAAAAAAGCATTTCGATTTAATCTAGGGCTTTCAATCGATTAATTTTTAATCGTGTGTAACTTTAGTCGTGTGATTTAATCGCTCGCTTATCGTGAAATTAAGCATACGCCATTTATCTCATTAAACACATTCATTTGGTCATCATTTGCTATATCCAGCAAAGTAAACAATCAAATTGAAGGGTGATTCTCACAAAACTGTATTTTCTGCAAGTTTCAAGGATCATTTGAGACTCCAAAGGACACCAAATAACCAAATATAAGGAGTCCATATAATTCTGTTATATAATACATTTATACACACCTAAGCACCATATACTGACACTAACTGCACCATGGTAGGCTACTGTGGCAGAAATGTGAGATATTCATATAGAATTGTATTATATTATTAATGTAGACTAGACATGTATTAAATGTATTAAAGGAGTAATGGAATATTATTACAGTATTTTTATTTAGCTATAGAATTTGTGCATTTATACGCTACTAAATGTTTTTAGGCTACTGTTTTTCACACAAATACCATAGAAACCAGATACATTTTACCATGACAGTGAAGAGCTATAGGAATGTTTTTAACTGTGGTTATCATGATCTAAATCTATGATACCATGGAAGACCAATGGTTCATTGAATAAAACTGTCATATATTTAAACTTTACCATATAAAAATGAGGTTGTTACTCCGTGTTTTTGTTGATGAACATAAATGTACATCTAACTCCTAACTAGTACTACTGTCAACTCACTGTCAAATGTGCATTTCTTAGACAAAACATGTAATATTATTAATACTGCAGCTGAAGATATATGCCAAAATCAGGCAACATAAATCTGTTTCATGACTAGAAACAATATCACCCGTTAGCACATGCAGAAACTCAGACATCAATTTTTTTCTATTAAGAAATTTATTTAAGGAAAAATGACTGGAAAAGTGTAAGGAATTCAAAAACATGTGTTCTGGTTTCTATAACTTTCACTTAGGAGCAAAAATCTGCCTTTAAATTTAAAAGAAATAAATATTTTACATTTATCGTGATAATTATCGATATCGACTGATATGAAAAGATTTTATCGAGATCATTTTTTGCCATATCGCCCAGCCCTACTTACAAGGTAACACAATGTAACCTTGCTCTCCCCACATTAAGTCCTTGAATCTGATGGTATTGGACCTGGAAAGTTCTTGAAATGTCCTTGAATTTTAAGTTAACCTAGGTGTGGGAACCCTGCTATTCTCTCTGATATGTCTGATGTAATCAGCCTGGCCTTCTTTACATTAGCGCTATTTTGGACTGTTTGAATGAATTCAATAACTGGATCCCTGGAATCTTTCCCAGAGTTTAACGGCTTAAAGTGGCCTGATCAGAATCGGGTTAAAGAGTTAGAATGGAAATTTCCTCCTACCAGGGTTACAGGTGCTGTAGATGCTCAGTGTGATTGTGATAAACTCCCGACTTCTAAGATCAAATAACTGTGTGGCGAACATTACGTTAATGACTCCGCTTCACGTACTTCTGTAATTTATTTGCGTTAATTGAGTTCAATTATTTGACTTTAAATTAATTGCATGCATTAACGCTGACAGCACTAATTTAATCAGATCATTTTGATTTAACCAATAATCTCATTTAAATACTTTTTATAGAATGAATTTAATTTCCAAAGAATTTATTTTTAAGAATTTAGATTTAACAAGAAAACTGTAGATTTAACCAAATATTTGCAATTTAGCTAAAGCATTTAGATTTAACCAGTACATTTGAATTTAACCAATAAATAAATCTAATATTTAATTTAAACAAATATTTTAAATTTAAAGATATTATTTAAATTTAACCGGAAAATTGTGATTTTTAACTAAAATAAATAAACTTAATAACAATTAATGGAGAATGTATTGTAAAGCGTTTTTTTTTTAGATTTAACAACAGAGGTTTAGATTTAACCAGAACTTTTTGATTTAACAAAATAATGAATAAATCTTGCAATGTTTAATATAAATGAAAGTTTAAACAATGTATTTAGATTTTCCAAAACTTAAAGAATCGAATATTAAATCTAGAATTTAAAGTTCATTGTCCGTTTGTGTGTTTTTCAGTGGTACTGTGGCTCATAAAATAATGCAGAAGTATGGATTCCGGGAAGGACAGGGCCTGGGAAAACACGAGCAGGGGTTGAGCACGGCGCTCTCAGTGGAGAAAACCAGCAAGCGTGGGGGAAAGATTATTATTGGAGACTCAACAGAAAAGAGTGAGATCATATATATACACAAACACATAGCACCCATGTACAAGCTCACATCACAAAATCAAAACAAAGATTGTTGTTTTTTATTTCGAGTATCATGTTTGTTTTCAATTCCATGTTTTGTCATTTGCGCAACCATGTATCCACTGTGTGAGTGTATCATTTGGTTCATTCACATTTGTGTGTGTGTGTGTGTGTGTGTGTGTGTGTGTGTGTGTGTGTGTGTGTGTGTGTGTGTGTGTGTTTCAGCATCAGCATCAGCATCAGCTTCCAGTCAAAATGTGGCTGATCCACATGGCTCTAATTCAGGTTTGATTTTATTTTATTTCCTGTTTCCCATATTAATCATTTCTTGTTTCCCTCACTGCTTTTCACTACATGAACACAAAGGAAGAATCATATTTAATCATTCTCATTTATATGCACCAGTATAACATTACATAATCATAAACATAATGCAGATATGTAAACATGATGCCTCACAGAAACATTATTGATAACACAAGCAACTCAGAGTTTTGATTTGATTAATTGACATTTATGATATTACTGTTATCCACATTAAAAGAAGCTGACTTTTCTATTATATGAAGCTGTATGTTTTGATATTTGAAATTGAAATGGAAATCTGAATCTGTTTTTCAGCGGATGCCTCAAAGAAAAACGACGCCAACCCGCTTACAGAGATTCTCAAATGTCCAACAAAGGTGGTGTTGCTGCGGGTACGTTTTGTCAATCATCCTAAATTAAATAGAACTTCATAAATGTCTTTTTTGGAAAGCACACTGAGACTCCAGATGCCAATCGATTTTAATAGAGCTTGCCATTAGCATGTTACTAAGCATGTTACTAATACATGTATGTGTTTGTAAATAATAAATATACATAATAGTTATACACAGTGCACACACACATATATATATTAGTAAACACAAACTTTTATTTTGGAATGCGATTAATCACAATTAACAATTTGACAGTTCTAGTTAATTTCTGCCCCTTTTGACTGCTTATTGCATGAGATATTCAAGACTATTTAGCCAAAAATATTTTTTTGAGGTTAATCTGCGCATAAAAACTGTGTGTGTAGAACATGGTTGGAAGGGGAGAGGTGGACGAAGACCTGGAAGCCGAGACTAAAGAAGAGTGTGAGAAATATGGCAAAGTCACCAAGTGTGTCATCTTTGAGGTGAGGGTTGTGTCGAGCACCTCTCGCATGCCGCTGAAAGTTTACCTGCTTGTGCATGTAAGCTGCATTTCTATGTCATTTCTAGCTGACATGAAACCTGCGTGTCTGGCTTTTGTTTTAAGATCTCAGGTGTGTGTGACGAGGAGGCCGTTCGCATTTTCCTAGAGTTCGAACGGGTCGAATCGGCCATTAAAGGTGAGCGATTAAAGGACAAACTTAAAGAGTGTGTGTTGGTGTGTGTCGGTGGTCTTTATTTCAAGCGCCCCAGATCTTGCTTAATAAAGCAGGTAAGTGTGTGAGGGCCATCCCTTAGGTGTTACATCACTTGGCTTGTTACATCACTTCCTCAAGGGATTGCAGACCAAACCAGTTTTCACTCACTCACTTTCAAACACTGACCGAAATATTAACAAGCTGGATGTTAACTCATTCTTTAAAGCATTTTTATCCTTAACAAGGACCGTTTTAAATTTAATAATTTGATTTGTATATGCGTATTATATAAGTTATAATATATAGTGTGTTATGTGTGTTTGTGTGTGTGTATATATATATATATATATATACACACACACACACAAACACACATAACACACTATATATTATAACTTATATAATACGCATATACAAATCAAATTATTAAATTTAAAACGGTCCAAAAAGAGCTTGAAAACATTACTTAAGTCTCTTATGCTCATCAAGCCTGCATTTATTTGATAAAAAATACAGAAAAAAAACTCTTATATTGTGATATATATATATATATATATCACAATATAAGAGTTTTTTTCTGTATTTTTTATCAAATAAATGCAGGCTTGATGAGCATAAGAGACTTAAGTAATGTTTTCAAGCTCTTTTTGTTGTTCATGTTGATTGTCCTAATTATTATTCCTGAAAAAGAACAAGGAAAATGCACTTGTCAAATTGAATTAACATCAAGCATCTGAAACAGTTCATAGAGGACTGAATATTATGATGACATATTTGATTTCCTGTGGGATAAAAAATAAAGTAAAACACTTAAATAACAACAGGGCTAAACCACACCATTTAAAAAATAAATAAAAATAAAATAATATTTACAGATACAGCAGCCCAAAAAACCTTTGAACACTTTAGCTACACTTAAAGGGTTAGTTCACCCTAAAATGTAATTTAGCCCATGATTTACTCACCGTCAAGTCATCCTAGGTGTATATGACATTCTTCTTTCAGACGAACACAATCGGAGATATATTACAAATGTCCTTGCTAAGCCAAGCATTATAATGGTATTGACTGGCAGCCCAAAATTTGAAGCCCAAAAAAGTGCATCCATCCATTATAAAAGTAATCCACACGGCTTGGGGGGTTAATAAAGGCCTTCTGAAGCGATGCGTTGTGTAAGAAAAATATCCATATTTAAAACTTAAAAAAGTAAAATATAGCTTCCGCCAGACCCGCCTTCTGTATTCAACTTACGAAGAAAGTGTAATGCCTCTCGCAGTTCAAAACGCTTAAGCTACTTCCGATGTCATTGTCGCACCAGTTACTTTTTTTTCCGTAAGTTTAAACATTTCTGAATGTCACAGTGTGTTAGATAATAAAATGTCAAATATTACATACTGATCAATATTAATGTTTATTTTGAAGCTAATTACACAATGTAAGTTTCCAATGACTTTTTTTGGGGTCAGAAAGAAAAATATTTCGAAAGAAGCCTGTTATGCTCACCAAGGCTGCATTTATTTAATTAAAAATACAGTTAAAAATTTTTTTAATATTGTGTCACATCATTCTAATATGCTGATTTTTTTTGTGGAATATTTCAGATTAGAAATATCTAAAGAACATTTATTTGAAATAGAACTCTTTTGTAACATTATAAATGTCTTCATTGACTAGCACAATGCGTCCTTGCTGAATAAAAGGTGTACTACTGGTGTTTGTTTGGGATGACCTGTTTGACGAAGGAGTGTTTGGGGGAAACCTGCTTGAAACGATCATAATTTTTGCAATTCTGCAGCTAAAATTATACACTTTAACTCCCAAAATACTGTTTTTGGCCACTGTCAATCAGGTATCTGAAAACAAAGCAAGCCTGAAAAAACACAGTCTCAGTCTGGCATTTCATGCAGGGACAACTGTTTCACTTCCCAGGGTAGGGCTGTAAGTTTTAAGAATGCAGCAGTGCAAACAAATACGTTTATAACCATTTGTTGGGAAGGCTTTTGTATGTGGTATTTGTTTAAACCAGCTTTTTAAACCGGCTGTGGAGTCCCCCTTGGGTTTTTTTATTTTTTATTTTTAGAATAAGGGTATTTTTTTAATCATAGATCAGATCATTGTCAAGAACCCACTTCCTTAAATGGTTTAATGTGATCTCATCGTAAATATGATGAGATCACATGGGACCAAACATTTTAATGATAGATTTAGCAGCCAAGCAAGCTCATCTGTGTCAGCTCTTAGAAACCTTATATTTGACATTATATGATTGGGAAGTCAACAGGTTTTCCAGGTGCAAATTTCTCTCTTAATTTTTCAAATGTTTTTGAAAGAAGTTATGCTCACCAAGGCTGCATTTATTTGATACAGTAAAACACAGTAAAAATAATAATAGAGTAAAAGTAGTATTAAAAAGTAAAAATAAAAGTACCGGTAATGTTGTGGACAAAAAAAAACACTTTTCAATCATAATATGGTAACACTTTATTTTACTGTGTCTTTGTTACACGTTACATAGTAATAACAGTAAATTATTAGTAATTACATGCAACTAACCCTCAACCAAATCCTACCCTAACCCTATAGTAGGTACATGTAGTTAATTAATATTAATCAGTACTTAAATATATAATTACACTTAACAATGACACCTTAAAATAGTGTAACCATATCTTTTTTTTAATTGTAATTTATTCCTGTGATGCAAAGCTGAATTTTCAGCATCATTACTCCAGTCTTCAGCGTCACATGATCCTTCAGAATTAATTCTGATATGATGATTTTCAGCTCAAGAAAAATGTATTATCGATGTTGAAATCAGTTGAGTTGCTTTTAATTTTTTTACTTTTTGATCACTTTTGATCAGTTAAATGCATCTTTGCTGAATACAAATATTAACTTCTTCTTTTTTTTTAACTCCTACCCTAAGCATTTAAATGCTTATATTCTTTTTGTTTTACTTCAAATCAACATTTTGAAAACTTGCAAAAGAACAGGAAATGAAATAATATCCTGGCAACGCTTTGTTGTATTGAAACAAAGCTCAATATCTTATTTCCAGACTATGACCTTAGTATCTGTGTAACTTTTTAGGACAGTGCCATCAACTGGTCAGAAGTTATAAACAATGCTAAATCTATCCACAGCCTTTAAACTTCTTGTCCTAAAGTCACAAATGTTATAAACAAACAGTTCTATTTCAAATAAACAATTTGTGCTCATGGCCTCATAATTGCAGCTTTATCAGAAATTGTATTATTTCATTATATATTAATAAATATTCAATTTTATAAATTAAATATTTGGATTTAATACCATTTAATATATTAGTTTGTGTGGCCTGGTGCATTTTAATAGCTACATATTTTTACTATATTTGTTTCATGTATTTTTTGGTCTTTTTGAATGTCAACATAACTGAATCTGTGCTGCTGTTGTTGTTTTTCTTCCTCCTCAGCTGTGGTGGATCTGAATGGGCGGTACTTTGGAGGTCGGGTGGTGAAGGCCTGTTTTTATAACTTGGATAGGTTCCGTGTTTTAGACCTGGGAGATCAGGTGTGAGTGGGAGATCCAGACCTGCAGATTCAGGAAAGAGTAAACACCAGGAAGAAGTTATTTCTGTATATAGCATGAGTAATTTTATACACCCTTGTAAAACATTAGCTTTTTTGCCCCTTCCCGCAATACGTTTTGTAATGAGGATTTAATTTGCTCTTTTTTAAAATTGCTTCTAGTCTCTCTCTCTCTCACACCACAGTTAAAATATAATTTTGTCCTTGTGAATAAGATGTGATGAAGAACCCAGAATTAAAAAATGCTTTTGGGAGAATATTTTTCAGGGTTGGTTCTGTTTTAAAGGTAAAATGTTACTTTTTCATATTTCTGCACTTTTAGATTTTCAAAACACGGCTTAAAGGGTTAGTGCACCCCAAAATGAAAATTCTGTCATTAATTACTGACCCTCATGTCGTTCCAAACCCTAAAGACCTTTGTTCATCTTCGGAACACAAATGAAGATATTTTTGATGAAATCCGAGAGCTCTCTGACCCCTCCATAGACGGCAATATAATTAACACTTTCAAGGTCCCGAAATGTAGTAAAAACATAGTTAAAGTAGTTCATGTGACTCCAGTGGTTCAATCTTAATTTTATGAAGTGACGAGGATATTTTTTGTTCGCAAAAAACAAACAAAAATTACTATTTCTTCTAGCCTGTGTCAGTCTCTTACACTGTTGACGCTGTGTAAATGCGTGGACTTCCAGAATGCTGGCTTACCATTGGCCAACGCTGTTCACGTGAGCACCCCGATGCAAGATACGAGTCGTTCTGCCGTAGAACTAGGAAGCGCTGCACTGTTTTCACCAAGTCAACAGCGTAAGAGGCTAGAGGAAATTGTTGAATAAAGTTATTTTTGTTTGTTTCTTGCGCACTAAAAGTATTCTCGTCGCTTCATAAAATCAAGGTTTAACCACTGGAGTCACATGGGTGATAATAACAATGTTTTTAATACCTTTCTGGGCTTTGAAAGTGTTAATTAAATAGCTGTCTATGAAGGGGTCAGAAAGCTCTCGGATTTCATCCAAAATATCAGAATTTGTGTTCCGAAGATTGAATGGAGGTCTTGCGGGTTTTGGAACGACATGAAGGTGAGTAATTAATGACAGAATTTTAATGTTTGGATGAATTAACCCTTTTTACGCAAATACTCTTCTCCAGTAGTTACTACATGGTTTTAAAAAGAGAACAATTGCATACTGATGTTGAATGGGGTGATGATGATGAAGATGATGAAGGTAATAATGAATGAGCCCTGGTTCATGATTTACATAATCAGACACTCCCTGTGTGACTCTAGAAAGTAGGAAACCTACATTCTTCTGTTGTGACATAACGGCGACTCCCATGAGCCCTCACACTCTATGATCCACACACTATTGATAGACTTAAAGTAGTATACTTTTTCTTAATGTGTGTCTTGACCCTAACGGAAATTGGGTTTTGTGTGTTACTCAATAAAAGGTCACTTCAGTACATGGCAAGTTTTTCAAAAGGATCTGTAGGGTGTTTCAAATGCCTATAAATGCATAATTTAAATATTATTTGTGTGTATTATCAGATACCTTCACATGTAATGCGCATGATGTTCATCCAGAATGTGTGCGGATATGTGTTAGATGGGTCAGTGATGGTGTGATGTTCTGATTTGGTGAGAAGGACGTTCTTACGCAAGACGAAAGTGCTGGGGAATAAAGGAAAGAATAGACTGAACTCCATGAGGATTCGCTCAGAACAGAACAGATCCTCATCAAATGACTCTTATATGAGCAGAGTCTGAAACATGTCAGAACAGGGTTGAGCTGTTCAAGTCGCAAGTTCCAACAGTGGGGATTGAGCCGGTACGCTGTGTAAAAGTACTAAAGGTACTATGCATAGTTGTAGATGGTTTTGTAATTTAGAATTGTTCATACTTATGGTTAGAAACAAACCTTAAATCCTACTCATATTTGAGCCAAGGACATGTATGAAATTCATGCTGCTTGTTTAAGTAAGGCATACCTTTCTAAACAATTGGCCTGGTGCATAATGAAATGTGCTAAAATCCAGCTGGATAACACCAAAACGCATTTGTGTGCAATTTCGTATGGATTTATACAATGTTATTTGTATGGGGAAAAAAAGGAAGCTCCAAGCACTAAACCTACCCCTCTGTGGGGCAAGAGCAGATAAAAAAAAAATGAATTAATACAAATGAATCTGCACTGATTCAAAATAGTCACGCTTTGTTGTTTACCTGTTGGAAAAACCATAGAAATGCATTGCAGGAGGTACATGAGTGGTTCTCACCCAGGGGTTCTGGGACCACTAGGAGGCATCAGTAAACTTTGAAGATATATGAATATGTGAAACCTGGATATATGAAGTAGCCCAATAATAATATGGTAAAACTAATGAACTTTTTTTATTATAATGAATAAGCACTTTTCTAGTTAAGCTAAGCTCTAAAATATTTTATTGGGTAAAAAAATATTTAGTCCCTATCCTTAACACTTATTCACAAAATCACAAACAACTGTTAAAGTCACGGGGCCTTTGAATATTATTGTAGACAATGGGAGACTGAAGGCATGTAATATGTGGGTTTCATAAAGACAAAGGCTTACTCCCAACCAATGAGATGGTTGCCACACCCCTTAATTCATTGCATGTGTGGGGAAATAATAATCGTAGAGGTGGATGGAGATATTTACAGTTGTAGTAGTTTATGCAATTTTAGGACATACTATTTTAGATTTGGTGGATTTATTTTTAGCAGGCTAAATGCTTAATTAAAGGCACTGTTCATCCTCATGCTGTTCCTAACTTAAGAAAATAATAAAAATGTCTTTTTTAAAAATGTTTTGTTTGTCTCATGTCTCAGTGTTTTCTGTTTAGTTTAGATTGTCTCAGTTTTGTTTGTCTCATGTCTCAGTGTTTTCTGTTTTGTTTGTCTCAGTGTTTTGTTTGTCTCAGTGTTTTGTTTGTCTTGTTGTTTTGTCTGTCTCATGTATGTTTTCTGTTTTGTTTTGTTTATCTGTTTTGTTTGTCTCCGTGTTTTGTTTGTCTCTTGTCTCTGTGTTTTGTTTTGTTTGTGTCATGTCTCAGTGCTTGCTGCTTTGTTTGTCTCAGAGTTTTGTTTGTCTCATGTCTGTTTTGTTTGTCTCGTTGTTTTGTCTGTCTTGTGTCTGTTTTCTGTTTTGTTTTTTTGTCTTATGTATCAGTGTTTTGTTTGTCTCTGTGTTTTGTTTGTTCATGTCTCAGTGTTTTCTGTTTTGTTTGTCTCGTCTCTGTATTTTGTTTTGTTTGTCTCATGTCTCAGTGCTTTCGGTTTTGTTTGTCTCAGTGTTTTGTTTGTCTTGTTGTTTTGTCTGTCTCATGTATGTTTTCTGTTTTGTTTTGTTTATCTGTTTTGTTTGTCTCTGTGTTTTGTTTGTCTCTTGTCTCTGTGTTTTGTTTGTGTCATGTCTCAGTGCTTGCTGCTTTGTTTGTCTCAGAGTTTTGTTTGTCTCAGTGTTTTGTTTGTCTCATGTCTGTTTTGTTTGTCTCGTTGTTTTGTCTGTCTTGTGTCTGTTTTCTGTTTTGTTTTTTTGTCTTATGTATCAGTGTTTTGTTTGTCTCTGTGTTTTGTTTGTTCATGTCTCAGTGTTTTCTGTTTTGTTTGTCTCGTCTCTGTATTTTGTTTTGTTTGTCTCATATCTCAGTGCTTTCGGTTTTGTTTGTCTCAGTGTTTTGTTTGTATTATGTCTCAGTGTTTTACTTGTGTCATGCCTAAGTGTTTTGAGTTTGGTGTGTCTCAGTCTTTTGTTTTGTTTGTCTCATGTCTCTGTTTTGTTTTGTCTTTTTTTGTCTGTCTCGTCTCAGTGTTTTGTTTCTCATGTCGCAGTGTTCTGTTTTTGTATCATGTCTCAGTGTTTTGTTTGACTCATGCCTCAGTGTTTTGTTTGTCTCATGTCTCAGTGTTTTTGTCTCATGCCTCAGTGTTTTGTTTCATGTCTAAGTGTTCTGTTTTGTTTGTCTGATGCCTCATTTTTTTGTTTTGTCTGTTGTTTTGTTTGTCTCATGTCTCAGTGTTTTGTTTGTCTCATGCCTCATTGTTTTGTTTCGTCTGTTGTTTTGTTTGTTTCATGCCTCAGTGTTTTGTTTTGTTTCGTCTGTTGTTTTGTTTGTCTCATGTCTGTTTTTTGATTGTCTCATGCCTCATTGTTTTGTTTTTTATGTTGTTTTGTTTGTCTCATGTCTCAGTGTTTTGTTTGTATCATGTGTCTTTGTTTTGTCTGTTGTTTTGTTTGTCTCATGTCTGTGTTTTGTTTGTCTAATATCTAAGTGTTTTGTTTGTCTCATACCTCAGTTTTTTTCATCTGCTGTTTTGTTTGTCTCATGTCTCAGTGTTTTGTTTGTCTCATGCCTCAGTGTTTTTTTTCGTCTGCTGTTTTGTTTCTCATGTCTCAGTGTTTTGTTTGTCTCATGTCTCAGTGTTTTGTTCTGTTTTGTTTGTCTCATGTCTCAGTGTTTTGTTTGTCTCATGCCTCAGTGTTTTTTTTCGTCTGCTGTTTTGTTTCTCATGTCTCAGTGTTTTGTTTGTCTCATGTCTCAGTGTTTTGTTCTGTTTTGTTTGTCTCATGCCTCAGTGTTTTGTTTGTCTCATGTCTCAGTGTTTTGTTTGTCTCATGCCTCATTTTGTTTTGTTTCGTCTGTTGTTTTGTTTGTCTCATGTCTCAGTGTTTTGTTTGTCTCATGCCTCAGTGTTTTGTTTTTTTTCGTCTGCTGTTTTGTTTGTCTCATGTCTCAGTGTTTTGTTTGTCTCATGTCTCAGTGTTTTGTTTGTCTCATGCCTCATTTTGTTTTGTTTCGTCTGTTGTTTTGTTTGTCTCATGTCTCAGTGTTTTGTTTGTCTCATGCCTCAGTGTTTTGTTTTTTTTCGTCTGCTGTTTTGTTTGTCTCATGTCTCAGTGTTTTGTTTGTCTCATGTCTCAGTGTTTTGTTTGTCTCATGCCTCATTTTGTTTTGTTTCGTCTGTTGTTTTGTTTGTCTCATGTCTCAGTGTTTTGTTTGTCTCATGCCTCAGTGTTTTGTTTTTTTTCGTCTGCTGTTTTGTTTGTCTCATGTCTCAGTGTTTTGTTTGTCTCATGTCTCAGTGTTTTGTTTGTCTCATGTCTCTGTGTTTTGTGTTTTTGTTTAGTTTCTCATGCCTTTTTTAAGACCCCATTGACTTTCATACTATGGACAAAACCTGTTATTTTGTGATCCATTCCACAGACGAAATAGTCATGCAGGTTTGGACCACATAAGAGCGAGTAAATAGTGACAGAATTACAATTTTTGGGTGAACTGTCCCTTTAATTTCTCAAGTCTCACTTTTATTTCACTCTTTAAGACTTGTGTTCATTACATGAGCTGCTTAACTGCACTAGGGAGGTGTTGATTAGTTGCTGTTTGTTTTTGAATTGCGGTGACGCTTGTACATGTTGTGTGAGAGTAGAGGGGTTGTGTTACTAGTTCCGTTTACAGTAAACAGAACATCAAGATACCAGTCTGAACCCCGTTTACTGGGAAGTGATTCCCTGCACATAAATCAATTTATGACGCATGTCACTATTTTAAACGTCTGGGGAGATCCATAAAAACACACCTAAAGGACACTACATTCATTAATATGCACAATGTTTGTGCATATTAAATGATACATATGCTTTCATTTCCATGTGCACTTCCTATAAAATATAATTTTTGAGGCTCTGCAAGAAACTGTTTCTTTCCTTTAATAAAAGGTGAATACATTTCTCACTACAACATTAAAATGTGTGTGGTTGTGTGTACACTTTACTGTGTGTGTGTTTCATGTTCTCTCTGGTCTATTCCTGGTTTTGACATCTTATCCTTGTGAAGAGTGAATCAGCTTAAGGGACAACTTCAGTATCACATCACTTGCTTTTCTCTGCTCTTTTATTTTTGCAGTTAGCAAGTCGGTCAACACTTCACAGGAACTGCATGTGTGGATCACAAGAAACCTAAGTACTGTTTACTGGAGACTTATTTCCTGTTGTAAGTGCCTGCTTTGTGCATCTGAACAAATAAGATTCTGTAATAAACTGTTTATAAGTCTAAATTTCAAAATCTCACATGAAACAATGTATTATTTTGTGAATAAGTTAAACGACAGCTCTAGCAGTGAATGAAAAGCCATTAATGCTATGACAGGTAGTAACCCAAATTCCAGTAATATAATCTCCTGCATGGAGCTGTCTGATTGCGTGTCCTCATTAATGAGAATGAAACAGGGTTTTTTTATACTGTTTCACGTGTGTGTGTGTGTGTGTTCTGAAACTAGATTGAGAGATCCACTATTTTTCAACTGAAACTTTTTTTGTCTGTGTAGTAGTATAGTGGTTGCTAGGGTGTTGCTATGTGGTTAAGTTGTTCGGAGTGGTTGTTTGAGTGTTGCTATATGGTTGTTAAGATGTTCAGAGTGGTTATTGTGCTATGCTATTTATGATGCTCTGTGTGGTTTAAGTGGTTGCTAATTGACCCAAGTTTTAAAAAAGAGCCCACCTACAAAGCTCCAGGTATGATCTGGATCCATGTAATGTAATTTTGTAATTGTTGTCTTGTTTTAAGCCTGTTTTGGTCAGTCAGTGGTGGACATTGCAAGTTGAATTGGTTAGGAAAGTAATTATTTATTTTTTAAAGAAAGGTAGGCCTAATAGGTGTCGATTTCGTATATGAATTGGCAGGCCGTGATAGCAACAAATAAAAATCAATATATGATTTTTAGAGAGAGAGAGAGAGAGAGAATATCAAAAAATTGCCATGAGAGTATGATAGGCCTATAGCCTACTTCTCCTCATTGTGCCAGAGACATCACGAGATGGGCCTATTATTCATATCATGAGATATCATATATCCGTAGAAATGGTTTAATGCAAAGCTTTTTTTAATATCTCAACAAGTATGAACAGAAGTAGCCTAATAGATCTGCTTGCCTTAGCAAACGTGGGTAAAAAGTAGGCTACTTTGTGTATATAGCCTATCCAACACATTTTAGAGGGATATTCATTTCAGATGACCTGGTGTGCCCCGTAAATATCAGGCATCTAAAAAAAATCTTTGAGAGCTCATGCGCATGCAGCCAGACGGGGATCTGGAACTGGGTCAGCACAGCAGCCAAAGGAAAACAGGTTCACTGTGCAGTAGCTAACAAAGGCTGAACGAGTGGGAAATTGATACCTGGAATCATAAGTGACATTAAGCTTGAGGAAAAAACAAACTCAAGTGACCTGCAGGTAGCTTTCTTTAGGTATCGCGTTTCTGTAAGAGAATGGATTAGAACAATTGTTTTCCGATAGGCTTAAACGGTAAATGTCTTCTGAAATATTGGTCGGTAAATGCTAATGCGCTGCCACGCGTGAGAAACAATGAAAACTAGACCAAAAAAGTCATTTTTTCCTTAACGCAGTAATATTTGCTAAAGAGAGAGTATGTGAGGTAGCTACGAGGTCCAGTGATGTCACCGCAGTTTTCATCCTGTACGTGCAGATGTGCGAGTCACCAACAGCTCAGCATTTTAGTGAATAATCTCAAAACCAACAAAGCCTTTTTTTTAAAACATCCGAGGATTAAATAGGCTACATCGCAGTATTTTCAGCCTGTTTCCATTCAGCTATTAAAAGACGTGGCTATTAAAAAGAACATAGCCTAAAAATGAAAAAAAAAAAAAAAAAAAACCACAACAACAACAAAGCAACCTTAAAATGAATGTAGACTATTGAAACGATGTTCAGCAAATTCACCTTTCATTTAGGCTAATGCTGGTGATTTGCGAAGATTTTTTCATTCATAAAAAAAAAAATTCTCTCAAACCACGGTTGCTGGAAATGTCCTACAAATAAATAAACTCTCGAAATTACACGTTTATTAGCTGAAGTTTAATTTAACTGGCGATTCAGTTAAAAACGAACAACCTTTTTAACAGATTTGCATTTCCGTAGCCTATCATATAATTTAACTCTTGTACGTCACATTTATTATTATTTCACTTGCTACTTCTTAAGGGAAACAATATTGATAATAAAAACCAACAAGCATGATTTACAGCGTGACGATCGGCTACTATTATTCCAGGGATTTATGGATGCAGACTGATGGATTGATGTAGTGACTCCCCGCACGTAGGCATGTGTGGGGATGCCCACTCGACGCGTGACTTGCATCTTTAATGCTTTTGTGCTCTGCCTTTCGTCTCATCCCTTTTACCATGACGGGACTATTAGCTATAAGATATCATTAGCATGCAGAAAATAAATAAATAAATGTAATATCATAATAATAATTAGTTTTTTATTTCAACGCATTGGGTGAGTCTAAAGTAGTTGTGTATAATTATATATTTAATATTTTGCATTTGGCCGCAGGGTGGCGCACGTGAACGCGCTCAATGATAGACACGCCTTCTGCAGGGGCGTCACGTCCTCGTGTCGCCGGTTCCGTATTTAAAGCGCAGAAGATGAGAGACGTGATGTGAGAGATTACCGGAAAGCGGATAGAGGTGACGGTCAATATTATAACAGATACAAACCGCCGCGAATCGTCAAACAGCTTTTAAAGAAGACGAGTATCTTAATTCTGAAGTTTTTGTTTATTTACTCTAAACTAAACTCAACTAAACTACATTTTCGCGTAGTTACAATTTCCGAAGCCGGTGTTTCCTGCCGCAGTTTCTTGCTGATACTTCTCCATCCTAAAGGAATGCCAAGGGAACTAAAACAAAACAGGATCCAAAAAATCTGGATTCCCTCTAAGGATGACAAACCTTCAATGCCCCGCACATGTAAGTAGATTATATTCACATCTTCGTTCTTATTGAAGAATGCAGGGCACAAAACTGCTGTCCAATATTGCCATACTGTTTCTGTGGGCTACATACATACATTCTACTACTATTATTAGGCTATTATTGCTATTATTTCAACGGTAAAGATCACTTTACATGTATGGAGAGACATTTTTGGTTAATTGAACATGTGACTTATTAACTGTCACGAGCAGTTCACTGTCATACAGTGACAGTATAAAGTGATGGTCATCGGTAACCATGACAACATAATTAATTCTAAGATTCTAAGAGCGCTGTCTCAAGTGATTCGGTTGTCATGGAAACCCACGAGCATCGCCTTTGTTAAGACTTTCGAACTCTATGGTGCACGGATGACGACATCATGCATTGAATCGCGCTCTGAATAGGGATTCGACAGTGAGGAATGTGGGAATATTGCGTTTTCTGTTCAGAGTGGGCAATGATTGGACGAATATATTTACCTGCGATTGGCGTGAGCATGATGTCTGTAGGAGATGCGAATGAATTTCTCATTACAAGTGCATTTTAATATCTGCTGCGTCAGTGATGTCACCGCGGCCTCATGTTTTTCATTGTGATATAATGACTGCTGCATCATTTACTGCTGTAAATAATACATATACACAAGAGCTCACGCTTGGTGTGTGGAAGAAAGACAACAATTACAAGAAGTATAACAATAATGGCTCTAATTCGTCTAAATAATAATATAATAAAGCACTTTATTTTATTCGATAAAATAATCCGATTTTAATAATTTATTTAACTATATATATATATATATATATATATATATATATATATATATATATATATATATATATATATATATACACATATATATACATATTTTTTTTATATCTGTATTACAATATATTGAAGAATTTAATGTGAATATCAAGAATAATTAGAATTATAAACTCACACACACGTCAAAAATGTTAATAGCCCTAAAAATAGGCTTCAAATATAATATAATATAATATAATATAATATAATATAATATAATATAATATAATATAATATGATTTTGTTTTAATTCTGGGGTGAATCATGACCTAGACATGAGCAGTTTCTGTCTGCTCAGTGTACGTGGACAGCCAGCAAAAGCCTAATGAGATCATTGTCTGTCTCTGCTGACTGAGCTGAGTTTGAGGTTGTGTTTCCATTGAGGATCTTCTTAAGGATGTTCTGGGGGATTAACCCCTGACTGAGCTGGTTCACACTGCCCATTCACATGGCCACCTGCCAACGGACATCTATAATTCAATGAGAAAAACGGCTGTGTCCTTTCTCTCGCTCTCCCTGTTAGGGATTACTCTAACCCATAAATAATATAATGAAGTAGAAACACAATCAAAATATATGCAAAAAAAAGTGCTTGAATCCTTGCCTAATGCACAACTGCGTAAATACATATATTTTGTGGCAATTCCCTGGAAACGTAAGACATACACACAAACATTTACTTTCTAGAGGATTTATGTGCCTGTGTGTGTACGAGAAAGGGAGAGTTATCTGCGACTGACCCGGTTATAACGTCTCGCCGTCGGCGGCGTGGAATGTGCACGTGCATTTAAGTGTAGTAAATGTTTAGTTTTGAAAGTGCATCTGTGCGCACATGACCTGGCCCATGGCTGTGCTGTCCGGTCGGCAAGTGGGGAGGGTCGCTAACACGTGCTGAGAAATCATGCAGGCAACCACTGGAGTGAGATTGACAGAAAAAAAAAGTGTCCATACCCTTTTAAACCCTTAGGCTAATGGCATTTATGTTCATACACTTTTGTTTCAGCAACGTGTGATCATGTATTTCTCTTCATCTTTGCATTTTAGCACGTGGAGGCCCCCACCTGGCAAACCCTCCAACGGTGATAGTGATGGTTGGGCTTCCTGCTCGGGGCAAAACCTACATTTCAAGGAAACTCACACGCTACCTCAACTGGATTGGTATTCCCACAAAAGGTACAAAATCAAAATGTACACAAAAAAACAGCAATGAAAAAAAAAAAACTTTGGTCAAACTTTAGTAAAACTAGGTTGCTGCTGGTAGAGGTGTTAGTGAGGCCAGCAGGGGGTGCTCACCCTGTGGTCTGTGTGGGTCCTAACACCCCAGTATTGTGATGGGGACACTATACTGTAACAAGCACCGTCCTTCAGATGAGACGTTAAACCGAGGTCCTGACTCTCTGCGGTCATTAAAAAAATCCCAGGATGTCCTTCGATAAAAGAGTAGGGGTGTAACCCCGGCATCCTGACCAAATTTGCCCATTGGCCCCTGTCCATCATGGCCTCCTAATCATCCCCATGTATATATACGATTGGCTTCATCACTCCGTCTCCTCTCCACCAATCAGCTGGTGTGTGGTGGGCGTTCTGGCGCAATATGGCTGCCGTCGCATCATCCAGGTGGATGCTGCACATTGGTGGTGGTTGAGGAGATTCCCCCCTTCTATGTAAAGCGCTTTGAGTGCCTAGCAAAGCGCTATATAAATGTAACAAGTTATTATTATTATTATTATTATTAGTTTAGGATCCAATTTTCACCATTAACTACAACTTTTGCCTCAATAAACTGCTAATTACTGCTTATTAATAGTAAGTAAGGTAGTTAAGTTTAGGTATTGGGTAGGATTAAGGGATGTAGAATATGGTCATGCAGCATTAATATGTGCTTTATAAGTACTAATAAACAACCAATATCTTAGTAATATGCATACAAATAAGCAACTAGTTAATAATGAGAATTGGACCCTAAATTAAAGTGTTACCAAAACGTTTATCACACTACTTAATATTAAATGATGTATATATTTGCTTTATGCATTTCACAGATACACAATAGTAACGTTTTGCAGGAGTTCTTAATTGTTGAATGTCTATTTTTAGTCTTTAACGTTGGCGAGTATCGTCGAGAAGCAGTGAAACACTACAGCTCCTACGATTTCTTCAAATCAGACAATGAGGATGCGGTAAAAATTCGACAGTGAGTATATATGGAGTCATTTTTATGTATATATAGAGATATAGTAAATGTAGTAATATCAATGGAGTAATCCATATATTAATGGGTATATATGGAGTAATTTTTCATTTTGTTTTGTCCCCAGGCAGTGTGCGCTGGCCGCTCTGAGAGATGTCAAGATTTACCTCACTGAAGAGGAAGGTCAAGTGGCTGTAAGTATCTGCTACAAATGCATAAACAGTTTAGACACGCAAAAAAAAAGAAGAGTTGATCATCACCGCCGTATCTTTCCATAGGTTTTTGACGCTACAAACACAACCAGAGAGCGACGGGATATTATCCTGGAGTTTGGTGCCGAAAATGGCTTCAAGGTCAGTCGTATTCTCTTGAAGATTGCTTTTGATGACAATTACAGTGAGGAAGAAGACCACTAATGCAAATGTACTTTGCAGATTTTCTTCATTGAGTCTGTTTGTGAGGATCCAAATGTAATCGCCTGTAATATTTTGGTAAGTTGTGTTTAGTCTAAATTCTTAGTGATATATCTAGTAATTATTGCAAAAGTCTTTTAGATATAAAGTCTGCACAACCACTAAATGTTACAACACTCCCCAAACAGGAAGTTAAGGTGTCATGTCCTGACTACCATGATTGCAACAAGACGGATGCCGTAGAAGACTTTAAGAAAAGAATCGAATGTTACAGAGTGAGCTATGAACCACTTGACCCTGACCAATATGACAGGTACACTACTTATGCACCCAGACTTTCTTTGGCGCTGACTTTGTATCTTTAATATCACAGGCCTAACCACTTTTCCTTGTTTGTCCTCAGAAAT
Organism: Gobio gobio; assembly: GCF_949357685.1. NCBI lineage: Eukaryota > Metazoa > Chordata > Actinopteri > Cypriniformes > Gobionidae > Gobio > Gobio gobio. The sequence goes on along the minus strand of NC_137101.1, from coordinate 25,849,176 downwards.
ATGTCTTTCATCAAAGTGATTGACGTCGGCCGCAGATTCCTGGTCAACCGAATTCAAGACCACATCCAGAGTCGGATTGTCTACTACCTGATGAACATCCACGTGCAGCCGCGGTCTATTTACTTGTGTCGTCATGGCGAGAGCCAACACAACTTGCAGGGCAGAATAGGCGGAGACTCCGGCCTGTCTACACGCGGACGAAAGGTATTATGCTCTTAAATCTTGGAAAAGAATGAACAGAATGCAGTAGGTACGACTTGGGTAATGACTTTTTAATAGCTCTTGCATCGCTGTAAAATGGCCTATAACTTTGCGAGCCTTCATAAACAGTCATGTTTTGCTAGGAAGCTCAGTTTGGTGCCAAGGACATGTTTGTAACATTTAAAAACAGTGCGTGCTAGCTAAGAGTACTAAATTACCCAGATTGTCCGATTTGTCCAAACTCTCCAGAATAACAAATCGTCCCACCCTTTAGTTTGCAGGAGCTCTTTCTAAATTTGTGGAGGAGCAGAACCTGAAGGACTTGAAGGTTTGGACAAGCCAGCTGCGTCGTACTATCCAAACCGCCGAGGCCCTCAATGTGCCGTACGAGCAATGGAAAGGCCTGAATGAGATCGATGCAGTAAGTTCTCCAGCATGCATCTCTGGTTTGGTTTTTCGGCTACGTTACTTGATTCCCGTTTCCCTAAAACGTGTGTATGGCGTCTGCAGGGTGTGTGTGAGGAGATGACCTATGAAGAAGTGAGGGAGAGGTTTCCAGAAGAGTTTGCTCTGAGAGATCAGGACAAATACTACTACCGCTACCCCTCCGGAGAGGTACAAAACTGATAAAACACCTTCACTTTAATATGACACAGTAGAAGAAAGTGTCTTTTAATTAAAAGCTTGTGTTTCTCCAGTCATATCAGGACTTGGTTCAGCGGGTGGAGCCGTTGATTATGGAACTGGAACGGCAGGAGAATGTTCTTGTCATCTGTCACCAGGCTGTGATGCGCTGCCTACTCGCCTACTTCCTGGATAAAAGTGCAGGTGAGATTCTTAAAACGAATCGTTCATGCAGAACTAATAATGCTTAAGTCATTCCAAACTCATATACCTTTCTTTCTTCAATGGAACACAACAGGAGAAGTTCAGCACATTGCCCCACATACTCTTTTCCACACAAATGGAAGTGGAAGTTGAAGTGAATGGGAGTGGGTGCTGCTGAGCTCCGAAAGTAGTCCAAATGACTTCTGAAACCATTTGTAGGGTAATGCGAGGAACCGACATAGAAAGAGAATAGAAAGAGCCCTTATTACATAAATGGAACACTTTAGTAATATACTTAAGTAGCCTATAAACAATGTTTGTAGTGTTTTCTGACACTTTATTGCATGTTCATCGCACTTAAATGAAAATGCATTATAGTTTAAATTGATATTAAATTCTTTTTTGATCCACTTAAGTAGGATTTGAGCACGTCTTTATATGTAATAATATAATTATATATAATATATAATTATGTCATCTCTATTGAAACTTGTGTCATGTACATTTGCAATGAAGTTGCAGTTTAGAACATTTAAACTATTACATTTATATGTAATATTGAATAATACACTACAGTTCAAATTATAATCAAGAACTTTACATGTGCTTTAGTATGTTAGTACTTTAAAGCATGACAAAATATAATGAAATAAAAATGTACTTTAAATCTTTTACTTTAAAGCCAATACTTATTTTTCAGATTCAAATTAGGGCATTCTTTTTTTTTAAATGTATGTAACTATTATGACCAGGCTTAAAGAAAAAAAAATCAGATGACTAACTTGTAAAACTAGTCTCGGCATTTTATGCAACCAGCCCATAAGTCATATGGACTACTTCAATGTTTTTTGGAGTGTGACAGCACCAATAACTTTCATAGTATGCAAACGAGTAGCATGAACGTTCATCAGATTTATCTCTTTTTGTGTTTCATCCAAGAAAAAGTCATACAGATTTGGTGAAATATCCCTTTAAATTCATCCCCTCATCTGCATTAGCTGACACTTTTCCATCCTTGGTAGAAGTGAAATCATACTAACCTTTAATTTCCTGTTGGCAGATGAGATGCCATACCTGAAGTGTCCACTCCACACAGTACTGAAGCTGACCCCAGTGGCTTATGGTAAGACGTTTAGCTTTCTATCTCCAAAATACCTAATCTGAATAATATTGACAAGTATAATTAATTGTGTTGCTTTTGGTATTTTCAAGGGTGCAAAGTTGAATCTATCTCTCTGAATGTGGAGGCAGTGAACACACATAGAGACAGACCAGAGGTAAGCACAAACTCTCACACTTGCATATACACACAAAAGCTGTACTGTACTATTTCAAGCTTCTGATCTCCTGTTCTGTATTCTCTCTCTCTCTCACACTAGGAGGTGAAGAGAGGCCCGAGCACTCTGATAAGGAGGAACAGCGTGACCCCTCTCACCAGCCCTGAACCCAATAAAAAGCTTCGCATTGACGGTCTAGATGACCCGATCATCAGAGAGGTGATGCCCGCACAACTGACCCTGTGTTCAACATCACACACCGCACTCGCTCTGTCCACACAGGTGAGCCACAGTTACTGTTCATAGATCAAAAACCTGTGTCATATCTTCACTGTCATAACCCTATAGTGACATACTAATAATTTCATGCTTCGCCCTTTCCTGTTTCCTTCCACTTATCCTTCCTCATTCACTTTCATGTGCTACAGCACTGGCTTAGTGAAGCTTGTCTGTAAGTATTTGCTATTTCTGTTTCTTCCTTATCTTCTTCAAATAATTTCACCTTGTTGCACCTTCCCAACTTGACTAGAACATACTTGCGCAACATCCTTAAATGGGCCATACAGTATAATGGATTTTTCGACTTTGAAATGCAACAAGAATATATTTCTCATATCTTTGGTTGTTGACATCCAACAAAATTCGAACTATATATGGGTGAATTTGTTACTTGGTTATTTATGGAAACTACGCTTCAAAAAGGGGCCAATCAGAAGTCTTTGTGATTATGATATCACAAGCTCATTAACATAATATCACCCTAATTTACATAACATTACCTATTCTTTATTTTACAACTTGACCTGCCTTGATGAACGTTATTGTGAACCATGGCATAACAATTAGCCAATCATAACCGCCTTTTTTGCATAAAGAAGTCTTAAAGGTACAGTAGCAATTTTAGAGAGAGGGTGGAAAATGTTCATTTAACCAAATTACAACTGTTTATGAAGATGAAATGCTATAACCGTACAATATGGGCCAGTTAAAGGTGGAATTAATAAAGATGTACATGTACTGTAGTTACACACCACTTCATGTTTATATCCAGATAACTACTTTCAAATTTTTTTCTATAAATGGTCAGAGTCTGTCTCTTGCTTATCTTTTACATGCTTAAAGACGCACTTTTTTACATTACCTACAAGGGGTTTCAGTGCTGCTCTTTCAGAGGTAATGCTCACCGAACCGAATAATGTAGAATAGCTAAATAGCTTTAGCAATTTGTGAATAAGAAACGGATTTTGGGACAAAATCTACTGAATCCTGCAGAATGCATTTGAATGTGGTCAAATGTGTTAAATGGAGGTAGAATTACACTTTTTTTGCCCTGTTTATAACTGGTATTAACATCTGGTACTTCCATTTAGCGCTTGCTAACCACCCAAAACATGTTGATGCCAAAATACCAGGTGTAAACAGGGCTGAAAACATGAATCAAATTAGCAAAATATTCACTAAACAAACTCGAAAGGCGTGCAAAATATGTAGAGCTTGCGTTCATTCTATGCTTTTTCTTGAAAAATTATTCGATGTAGACTTGTAGGCTATAACAATAATAGCACATTTCTGTTATGCTAAATGCTATTAGCTAGCTGCTACTGTCTCTTGAGTAGACCAACTGTTGAGTAATTAACCGAATGTTCTGCATTATTCTTTCGCAGAACCTGAAAAAATGCTCTATGGAGTGCCACGAACCCCCTCAGCTCTGCCTGTGAGATTGTTCGGCTATATTGCTTTACTCAGCGTGGAAGAGTTTCCTGCCAAGCTGCTTCCTCTTTTCCTCTCACAGAGGAGTGTGCATCCTTCTCCCAAAAAATGGACACTGAGTGCCACCTGGGTTTTTCTATTCCTCTTAATTCATAATTAATGTTTGTATTGTGTGGTTTGAATGGTGTTTTGTGTATGGAGAGAAATCGGATCCCATTGGCAGGGATTAAACATTCGGCTAAGTCATGTTGTCAACCACCCCCACATTTTTAAACACTATTCCCTGTTTTCGTAACAGGATACCACTTGTAGATGTTTTTATTCTGGTCTCGGCTAGTTTTTTTTAATAAGAATATGTCCTGAACTTTGAAGGGTGATACCAAAACAGACCAAAGATCTCCTGCAGACGCTCGCGGGCTGATTCATGTCTATTCTGCACTCACTTTCAAAGATATGCTGCAAATAAATCGCACATTATAATTGCACATTTAGATTATTTGCATGTATTTGTTTCCTGGGGGCAACAATGAATCTTACCATTTTTAATGCTGCTGGCTGTTTTGAAGTCTGTTTAAAAGTTCTCATGTTGTCCTCTGCAGTTTCAGATGATTTGTGTTATGGATATGTTATTTATAAGGGGTTTATGTGCGTTTGGATGGGACAAAGTGAAACAGTGTTTATATTTGTTGTTTATAATTAATGTATTTTATGGCGTGACAGATATCAGCTAGATTTTTATACTGTTCATTTATTAATTCCCTAGAGTGCCTAGTGCTTGAGTTATCAAGCCAGACTTGCTTTTGTATATTCTACTATGAGAATTATGTTTTAAAAAAGAACATTTGAATGAAATTAATTTTAGTTTTTTTTCATTTCAGTTTCGCTTTTGTTAGCTTGGTTCAGCCTGATCAAGAGATTAAACTAGTAGTTGATAATGTGTGTACAGATTTACCCTTGTAAATCAAATGTTTACGGTTGGAATTTGTAAGAGATTTTGTAGGAACAGAGTTCTTTGAATCTAAGTACCAGCTTTAACTGTAAATGTATGGTTTTGAGAAGACGTTTAGTTGTTGACGTCTGTTCACACAACTATAGGTGCAATGTTGTACATTGGCTCGAAATGGTAATTCATTTGTTTGCTTCTAATACTTGAAACTTATTTTGTAATATCTTTCCTTTTTTGTTAAAATAATATTTATTTATTTGTACTAGACTTTATGTTATTAAGCACCTTTTTCATTACTGAGTTTGTATCGCATATCAAGTCTAATTGTGTCTTTCGGAAGAAAGTGAATAATTTATATGCATTTACTCAATCAATAAACAGTGTAAAAGAGGATGTGTGGGTGTTTATTTGTTTTCACAGAACTTGCATTTCCTTATCTTGCCCTTTTTCCATAAATGGTAAGATACAGGGCGACATTTACCCATCCTGAGCACCCTGTGGTCATCAGTTTTCTGTTTTTATTTAATTACACCGCAGTATCAGTCCTCATCCACTTCAGCCGCAACCACATCCTCCCTGTTTCTAATGAGCACTATCTATGTTTTATGGCCCCTCTGGACTCTTTGCTTTGCTTAACATTTGGAACAAATATTAACTATTGCCCTCAATGGAAACTCGTTGTATAACCAGTCAGCCTTTCATTTACCATTCAAATTATTGTGAGATGATGTAATTTGCATGTCACTTCAGTCACATGGCATCTGTCACATGCCAACTTTTCCCTGCAACAGGAAGGCAATATTACATTAAATTTGAAAACATTCGTATAAACCGTTTAATAACCAGTGTAAACAAAAACAAGCATCGGTTACAGGAGAAGCATGGGAGTTTAATTGTTATAAACAACAGTATAACATGATAGCTTTGCATGGACAGAATATATGTAGTTAGATAAATCTCAGGAAAACCAGTTGAGTTTATTTTAAATCTTTGTGTTCACAATTTATTTATATTTGTTTACATTAACAATAATTTTACTTTAATAAAAACTGAATTTATATTATATATATATATATATATATATATATATATATATATATATATATATAATTTTTCTTATTTAAAACATGAAATGCTTTATTATATATTTGATATGTATTAAATATTTTTCTTTTCCTGTGCTTTCAACCCTGTTATACCATTTTCTCCTTTTAAATAACAAACAAAAATAAAATGTGATACAAACATGTTGATGTAGAAAAATTGCTAGTACATTTCAGTTATTTACACAGAAACAGCAAGTAATATTGAATTACATATGAAATATTGAAGTAGAAAGACCTCTATTTTCAACAGATTAATAAAGAAAAAGTTTATATATATATTCTGAGTATTCTTTGTGCCAAGGACAATAAATATATATATATATATATATATATATATTGTCCTTGGCACAAAGAATACTGACTGTATATAATGTGGTGTGGTGCAACTAGCATTTTTGCTATTTAAGGCCATTTTTCACTGACCTGCAAACGTTTTTGAATGTATCTGAAAATTGGAGGAAAGCATCTTTCCAAATGTCTATGGATATACAGACATGGTACTGAAATTGGAAAATATAATTTTCAACAATGATTTCTTGTGATCAACAGTAAACTTTTCGAAATAAATTATTCAAAACCCTAAATATACCTAATTATACCTCTTGAATTGAAATGACCATGTAGTAAATGACAGTGTTCAAGAGTCTATGTCACTGTTATCAGGGAGCTCTAATAGTTATTTATAGCTCAGTGTTAAGTCTGAGCTCCAGGCTAAAGGGATGTTGAACATACATCGGCAGACTGCAATCAGATCAATGAGAAGTCAATTAGGTCGGTGTTACAGCTTATCACATGAGACGAACCCAACGCCCCCGGTTATTCACGTGCAGATTGATACAGTTGGCTTGTGCTGCACGCTATGGAAATGTCCCACCAGCTGCTTCCCTGTTTTGGAAATGTCTATAATATCTGGAAAATCGACTGGTGGTTGTGGAATGTGGCACACATTTAAAATCAAAATAGTTTGTTATTATTGAGACCTGACCAAATCAGAACTTTCGGATGAGCAAACGTTATGGCAATGAACGTGATGTACCAGTGTGCTAATTCTAGTTGGATGCAGGTGGTATCAGGGAAAAATACACTCACCGGCCACTTTATTAGGTACACTCAATAGTATCGAATTGGACCCCTTTATTCTTCATGGCATAGATTTAACAAGGTGCAGGAAACATTCCTCAGAGATTTTGGTCCGTATTGATCCACATCCATGCTCTACTGGATTGAGATCTAGTGACTGTGGAGGCCATTTGAGGATAGTGAACTCATTTGTCATGTTCAAGAAACCAGTTTGAGATGATCTGAGCTTTGTGCGTTATCGTGCTGGAAGTAGCCATCAGAAGATGATACACAGTGGTCATAAAGGGATGGACATGGTCAGCAACAACACTCAGGTAGGCTGTGGCGTTTAAACAATGCTCAATTGGTACTGAGCAGCCTAAAGTATGCCAAACAAAATATCCCCCACACCATTACACCACCAGCAGCCTGAACCATTGATACAAGGCAGGGTGGATCCATGCTTTCATGATTTCTACGTCAAATTCTGACCCTACCATCTGAATGTTGCAGCAGAAATCAAAACTCAATGTTTTTCCAATCTTCTATTGCCCAATTTTGGTGAGCCAGTGTGAATTGTAGCCTCTGTTTCCTGTTGTTGGCTGACAGTAGTGGCACCTCTGTCTTCTGTTGCTCTACCCCACCTACTTCAAGGAACAACACTACAGCTCTTTACAACTCTTTAATTGTTATGCAACACCTACAAGTTTGAGTTAGAATAAGTTGCAAGAACATGAGAATAAACACAATGAGGCTGTAAAGGTGCTGTTTTTGCGTGATGAAGTATAAGGTCCCGTAATCCCATTTAATAACCTTTTTTAAGACACATAAAAGCTTTAAAAAAAAGCTTGAGCTAAACTTGCTAAACTATGTGTAAACTTGTGTATTTCAGCCGTTTAACCATGAAGGGCAAAAAATGCTTAATTGTTTCCAGGTTTTAGGGCTCATTCCTGCAGCACTCTAGACTGGGTAAACCCAGCCTGTTCTGCCGGAGATTTGCTTTCGCCCTGCAGCTCAGTCTGGAAACCTGTACATTAATTTCTACATGCTTCTGTTACACTTTTGCGGGAACCAATAACAGACGGGCTTATCCACCTGGTGTGCTATTGGCGGGTTTAACAAGATGACGGATAGAGAAGCTATGGGTCGTTGCCCGTTGATCACGCCTCTTGTGGTCTGATTGGTTGAAGGACTATCCAATTGCGTAAAAAGTCCAAAAGTAATTTGAATAATGCTCATTTATCACGCATCTTGTGCGGTAGAAAATGCATAGCAGACTCCGCAGACCAATTTTCAATCTTAAATTGAGCTTGGTTTGGTGAAAGCCAGACAAGCAGCATTCTATATGACCTCAGATCTAAAGCCAAAGACATGGGCGAAAAGCCACATACAGTAATTAAGCAATGATATGATGATATAAAGTGACCATGTCAAAAATAACCCTATGAAACCAGAGTTGTAATGTTTGGACTTTCTATTTTAAGTTTTGTTTTTCACGAAACATGCTAGACATCTTGTGCTCTTTTTTTACAACCGGAGACTGGCTGGAGGAAGTTGGCTCAGGGTCATGATAATAATGAAACCACACAGCTTCCTGTGGGCAGAGTTGACATAGATGTGCAATGGGCAAGAAATTCCATTTGTTCTCAGAAAACAAAGACGGTTCTAATTACTTTGGCAAATTGTGCTGGTTAATTAACGCTCATTTTCCCAAACCTGACACAAACCAGACCATGAAGTCTGACAGACATTACGAAGTTCCTGTGAAGTGGTTATTTTTCTGGATATTTTGGTCTATTTTGGAAAACCTTCATAACATGCAAGATCCAGTAAGCCAGTGGTGGAATGTGACAGAGGGGGAATGTAGCTCAAAGAATAGCTGATCCATCTAAGGGTACGTTTAAACAACAACGTTGTACTAAAAATGAAAACGTTTTTTTTTTTAATGTTTTTCGGATAATAGAAAATGGGAAAAGAGGCGGGACATGGGCGGAGCTGAGGTGACGCAATGACTAACAGAGAGCAGATAAATGGCTATCCACCTGTCACTCAAAGTGGCCACGCCCTTAACTATGCAGAACTTTAAGGCATTATATAATGTAAACGAATGAGTTATAAAAAAAATTCACCCCCCTCACAGTTGTCATGAAGGGCAAAATTAGCCGTATAGACCAAAACCACAATTTGTACCAGGCTGTAAACATGTGTTTTTCTGCTGTAAAGTTGGCCATTTTAGCATGGGGCTCAAAGAGATTCTGCTCCCTTCTGGAGCCTGTCCCTACCGGCCAGTCGAGGAATTGCAGTTTAAATCACTCCCGTATTGGCTTCAAGAGAAATTGCGGGAGGTTGCTAGCTTGACAAGCCAGACCCACATCAAGATGTTGGGTCTGGAAACTCACCATTGACAGGGCTCAATCCGAGGGGCGGGATAAACGGTTGTCTTTCAAATTCCCTCTGCATGCAATTGGATAGCGCCATGACTGCCACAACCAACCAGAGCAAAGAAGAAGGTGAAGCCGAGCTAATGTTAGTTGATAGACTTCCACCGTATCCGGTTGGCAAAACTTCGAACATATCTTCTTTTCTTTAGAATGACTTCAGTGCCGTTCTTTGTTCTTTTCTCAAATAAAAGCTTAACTCCAAGTCTTCCAGAGTCGCGATTCAAAAGACCGCTGTTCGCCAGCTTCTGTGTTTACGAGTAGCACGCAGAACCTCCGCAACTCTGCCGTGACATGCCGTCATTATGTTAAACCCGCCCACCGACTCTACACACGCTGTGATTGGCTTGACCAGAGTTTGTTTTTTCCAGCTCTCAGGTCTACCGAGAGTTGCTAGACTCCCAAACCTGGAAAATTCTGCCTTCGGAGGACATATAACAAGGTAGGAAGGCATCAAGGCACATCCGAATCTAATGTTAACTTCACTTCCTGTCTCCTGAGATATTTTCATCTGATCGAGTTTTGAAGGCAGCATATATGTATCCTTCGCTGCCTTTGGTATCCCACAATCCTGTGCGTTCCATTCTGTGACAGTTGAGCTGAAAAAAAAGATGGCATCCGAAAGTTGCATTTGCTGTTCAGTTTCTGTGTAAATGTACATTTTTAACAAAAATGTTCCACTGCTTATGTCATTTCTTGCAAGAAATTACTAATGTAGTAATTAAATATTTGTTTAGTTCTCACCAAAGCTCTCTCTATTTTGCCGTAGATCATTAAACTGTTACACTGCCTTAGAAGTCAGTCCGAAATCAGTTTCGTGAGGTTCTTTCATGCACAAACGCTGCCTGCAGAGTCATTGTCTGATAAGGTAGCAAGGCAGCTGCCTAGGTTTTCAGACGCAGCCATTGTCACAAATTCGAGGTTTTGTAGTTTACATGGAGACGAAAGCGGTATCGTTTTCAAAAACATTCCCGTTTTTTTTGTTTTCAGTGTTGTCTTGTTTGTGCAACATTGTCTAAACGTCTCACGAATGACAGTAAAACCTAAAAAGAAATCTGTCCTTCATATTAAAAATTAGCTTGATTAAAATCAATAACTTTCACATGGGTGGGACTTGGGCGCTGAACATGCTGATCGCAGCATTTGATTGGTTGACTCCACGCAGCATTTTATTTCAACCACCATTTTCAGTCAGTTGCGTGCAGTAAGAGTTGTTTACACAGTCCTACATCACCGCTTTAGACCGCTATGGAAATGCAGACAGCAATAGGTCTGGGGGAAAAAAGTTCCTGGGACAAATTGTTCCGGATTATTTGAGTGGAAATTAGGCTTTTGATCAGGGGTGGAGCTGAAATTTGCAGGATCTCCAGGAACAAGATTAGGCACCCCTGGTGTACACAAATTCAGGCTCTGGTAAGGACCCTGGCTCACTAAACATCAGGAGACTGACGACTCTGATTCCAGCAACATGACAATGTCCTCATTGTACAACGTCATAGGGTCACATGGATTTTGCCAAGTGAGACATGTTCCTGGATCAACATATTTTGTTAATCATGGAACAACATTCCTGCCCTAATACCTACCCCTAAACCTAACCCTATCAATAAGTTATCCCTAAAATTAGAGAGGAATGATAGATGAATAACACTGATGTAGAAGCACCTAACCCTGCTGTAAGCCAAAACTTGACATAACCTGTAAACCTGTCCCTCAAATCTTGACAAAATGGTTGCTTGCAATGTTGTTCCAGGATCAAAGATGTTGTTGTTGATCCAGGAACATATTGTACTTGGTGAAATCACCTTCACCTCATCACTACAGTGTGAGGATGTAAAAGACTTGTTTTCCTGTTCCAACCCCCTCCAAGGGCACAAGAGGTGCTGATAGTAATCAAGGCCTGTAGGCCAAATGAGGGTCTGCTAATTGTCACACCTTTAGTATGGTGAGGAAAGTTGTAATCTTCTGATTGGTTGGTTTGAATGACTCACATTTGGGTTTCAGTCACATGGTCAAAGAAGGGATAAAATAAGATTGTATATGTTGCTCTGGTCTTGTTTTCTTGGGCACTCTTCCTTTCTCTGGGCTTTTCTTTCTTTCATTGTCTCTTCTTCATGGGGGCTTTGCTCTTCCTCTCTACCTGAGCTCTGCCTCCCATCTCTCTCTCTCTCTTGCTCACTCTCTTCCTATCTCTCAGATAACATTCTGCTGGGTACAATTAACTGTGTTTATACATCTTATTTGTAACACATTCAAATGTAACCATAACCAAATACTGTTATTAAACCTTCTCAAACTGTGCTAACTTCGTATTAATATTAATGGGCTACCTATTGCAATATAAATCGTCATACTATAGTAATGCTCCCATATTTTGCTATTATAATTGCTCTTATTTCCGTCATTGGTATAAGTAGCAGTGGGTGGTAATAGACAAGGAATTTACAGTTTTATTCCATCTTGCTAACGCTTCTTTAGTCATTCAGCAATCCTACAGCCTGAACCAAAACCACCCTTACAATGGCAACAAATATTTTTGTTTGGGAGCAAGAATGGGTTGCAAATTATGATAAATACTTTGATTCTTTCAAATCACTTCAACATTTCAGCTGTATATTAATTATAAATGGTATATGTTCACTACTTGTCCACCAATGTATGTTTATGCTGAAATATAGTTAAATTATACATCATGTGTCATGTTGTTTATTGAGTTTGTGCTTGTGCAATTTATGTTTCACGCTTCAGAATTTTTCGTTAAGGGAACATATCAAGCATCGATGCTCTCTGGTTTTCACAGTATTGTGGGACTTATGGGACCTTATTGTGGGAACGTTTTAGTGCACTGGAAGGATTTTGTGATTGATGGCTGACTCCCTGATTAGCATGTAGCAATTCCATAACAATGCCCTAGCAACACTAAAGCATTGTGGGTTGAAAGATATACCGTATGTTCTTTGCATTTAGCCACAAAGAATATAATTAGTTAGGACAAAGGAACAACCGACTGATGACTAGCTAGTTTTAGCGTTTTTAACATTTTAGCATGTAGTTATGATGGCTTCGCACGCGGATGGCCCTCCGCGCACATGGCCATCAACGTTTGTCTCTAAGCTCTTAAAAAAACTTTTTATATAGTTGTTCTACTGGCTGATTTGGCATTATCCTGCTAAGCTCGGTGTCTTTAAATAGAGCTGTAATTCTCTGGAGATTAGTTCACTGTGATGACTTAGCACGGCTGGCAACTTCACACGCAATGCAGGACACCTACGGCTTCTCATTCACTTGATCATGTAAATCAATTATCGCCAATTAAGTGACATGTGGTTTTGAAGGGAGAAAGAGCTGAGCTCAAGTTCTTTTTTGAAGGTGAAAGTGACATGCTTCTGACTACACACAATAAAAGGGTAAATTCACATCCTGTTGACGTGCGGTATTCAGTTGGGGCAGGGGTTCTCGTAAAACCCTGAGTCAGATCTTTTGTTTGATCTAATGAGGAAAGGAAGGCCAGTTTCTAATCCTGTCAGTCAAAGCTGACCCATCAGGTATAGATTTACCTGCGTGCTGCGTCACTGGGACTAAAATGACAACGCTACGTGCTCAGCAATGCCTGTCAGAAGCGAAAGAGAAGAAGTGACCTGTGTACAACTTAATCAAAGATAAAAGACTTAATTGCACCTTGAACTCTTTGTAAAACTCTTTTATCTGTATCATAGAGTCTGATAAAGGAATGTTCAGTGCAGTGTTGTTTTAGTATTATTTATATAAAGCTATTGCATTTATTAATATTTTAACCTCTTAAGCTCTGGGACGATTTATGGGATTTCCGCCTGGATTTGGCCTACCCAAATTGAAAAGCTTCCCATACCCACATATACAGTGGTCTAAATACACAATTTTGGTAAAAAATTGCTAAAAGTGATAAACATGTAAGTATATGTTGTCTAAGCTGTAATAACAACAAAAAAAAGAGACGCTTTTTGATTTTTTTGGTTATAAATTCAGTTTAGAAAGTGTGCAAGTCAGGCCCTGTGGGCTCTAGCACTCTGCAGACAGTTTGGGCTGTTTCCAATGGATTCCAGAAAATAGTGGAAAAAATAATTTTGTCTGTATCATGTTGTATGGAAGATTTATACAAATGGATCTGAAGGGAGGACATCCATCAAAGAAAAATATGTGCATCAACGGATCTATGGGGTATTAAAGATATTGACTGAGATGGCAAACTGACACAACTGTCCTCATGTGGCATGCTGCTCTCTTTCACGTTTGCCCCTCCTCCTTTTTTCTCTCTTTATCCCTCGTTCACGGCTGAATAATTAATCCAAGAGTATGCTGTGTTCGGACTCACGTACTCACTTTCCGTCTCTCCACCCCACTCTAACCATCCCTTTCACATATGCATGCTCATATTTGCCAACATGTACACACAAATAGAAAAGAAATGCTTAGTCAGCACTCGTTTTATTCAGAACAGAAGCGACCACAACAGTGTAACAGACTGCAGAAGTGACTGTATTTGGTTTAGTTAACTTGGCATCTTTTGGGATTTCCATGGAAACGCTACACCAGGCTTCACTTTAACTGTGCCCAGTATTAATATTCAATGGAGGAGATATTCAATGCTCTCAAGCAATAAAACTTTCCATAGGAAAAATTATAAATGTGATTAATAGCTACATTTTTTCTTCTAGCCTCTCTTTAGCTGTTATATACAGTGTATATATATATATATATATATATATATATATATATATATATATATATATATATATATATATATATATATATATATATATATATTTATTATATAATATATATTATATACTACCGAAGGTATTCAGAATATGTGTGCTCGTTCAGAATATGTGTGCTCGTAAGTGATCGTTTGTCTTTTTGTAGTTTGAATAATAAATAACTGCTGTCCCTTTAAGACCTGACGCACGAATGGATCCCACTGTTCCTGTGAGCTGGTTACGACTGTGTTTACGTTAAATGTCACCAAGATGGGCATTGAGACATTTTGAGTGTATTTGACCATTAATAAACTGGAAAAAGGAGCTTATTTTTGCACTTGTATGTCAGAGGCGGCTTTATTATGGTATGTGTGTGTACGCTTTAGATGCGAGCGCGAAATCGCAATGTTCAGAGGGATTAATCGGACTAAATGAGAGGAGGCGGGTGCGTGTCAACTCGCTGTCGGTCGGAGAGGAGAGCACAGCTGATATCAATACTGTAGAAAATGAGTATCGTATCGTTTCAGATATTTCAGTATCGATACATAGCGAAATATGGATATTTTTGACAACACTAGTAGGCATTCACACAGATTCGTTCTCTCGCCCCCTAAAGTGCAATTCGGCTAGGTATACATCCGTGCTAAAATATCAAGGTGAAAGTCATCACAGCTTGCGTAGTATAGACCCAGCTCCCAACCCAACTTTGAGAATAGATTAACGGCAATATTTTTTTTAATCGCCCGATAAGAGTCTCACTTTAACGCAGCACGTTAACGCCGATAATGGCCCACCACTAATATATATATATATATATATATATATATGTATATATATATACACTCACCTAAAGGATTATTAGGAACACCATACTAATACTCTGTTTGACCCGCTTTCGCCTTCAGCCTTAATTCTACGTGGCATTGATTCAACAAGGTGCTGAAAAGCATTCTTTAGAAATGTTGGCCCATATTGATAGGATAGAATCTTGCAGTGGATGGAGATTTGTGGGATGCACATCCAGGGCACGAAGCTCCCGCTCCACCACATCCCAAAGATGATCTATTGGGTTGAGATCTGGTGACTGTGGGGGCCATTTTAGTACAGTGAACTCATTGTCATGTTCAAGAAACCAATTTGAAATAATTCAAGCTTTGTGACATGGTGCATTATCCTGCTGGAAGTAGCCATCAGAGGATGGGTACACGGTGGTCATAAAGGGATGGACATGGTCAGAAACAATGCTCAGGTAGGCCGTGGCATTTAAACGATGCCCAATTGGCACTAAGGGACCTAAAGTGTGCCAAGAAAACATCCCCCACACCATTACACCACCACCACCCTGCAGAGTGGTAACAAGGCATGATGGATCCATGTTCTCATTCTGTTTACGCCAAATTCTGACTCTACCATCTGAATGTCTCAACAGAAATTGAGACTCATCAAACCAGGCAACATTTTTCCAGTCTTCAACTGTCCAATTTTTGTGAGCTTGTGCAAATTGTAGCCTCTTTTTCCTTTTGTAGTGGAGATGATACCCGGTGGGGTCTTCTGCTGTTGTAGCCCATCCGCCTCAAGGTTGTGTGTGTTGTGGCTTCACAAATGCTTTGCTGCATACCTCGGTTGTAACGAGTGGTTATTTCAGTCAAAGTTGCTCTTCTATCAGCTTGAATCAGTTGGCCCATTCTCCTCTGACCTCTAGCATCAACAAGGCATTTTCGCCCACAGGACTGCCGCATAATGGATGTTTTTCCCTTTTCACACCATTCTTTGTAAACCCTAGAAATGGTTGTGCATGAAAATCCCAGTAACTGAGCAGATTGTGTAATACTCAGACCGGCCCGTCTGGCACCAACCATGCCATGCTAAAAATTGCTTAAATCACCTTTCTTTCCCATTCTGACATTCAGTTTGGAGTTCAGGAGATTGTCTTGACCAGGACCACACCCATAAATGCAACTGCCATGTGATTGGTTGATTTGATAATTGCATTAATGAGAATTTGAACAGGTGTTCCTAATAATCCTTTAGGTGAGTGTATATATTCCATTAGAATATCCATCCCTCTGTCTGTCTATATACACACATCCACATTATATTAATTATATTATTTAGACCATTTTACCTTAGATGACCCCAGTAATCTCAAATGTGTAATTTCAACAGTGTCACAAGCTTTTAAAAGTTTATATCAAAATGTATTATAGGAGAAACACCCGAGACAAATGTATAAGCCAGAATAAATGCAAACTCTATTAAAGGGATAGTTCACCCAAACATTTAAATTACCCCTTGATTTACTCACCCTCAAGCCATCCTGGGTGTATATGACATTCTTCTTTCAGACATTAATAGAGTTATATTAAAAAATGTCCTGCACTATAATAAAAGTCTGTAAAAATAGGGCATAATGTACTGTAAATATGAAGGAATTTTCCGTATTGTTTTTTTTGTTTGTTTGTTTTTTTTACAGGGGTTTTACCTGCATTTTGAATGACACATTGCATTAGTTTGTGTTTTAAGGGTTAATGGAAATTTCCATAAAATTACTGGATAATGTCTAGGCAGAAAATTACCAGTACATTTTAAGTTTTATTTTTTTTTTACAGTGTGGCTAATCCAAGCTTTATAATGGCAGTGAATGGAAGTTTTTTATTTTTTATTTATTATAACTCTGATTGTATTTAGCTCAAAGAAGAATGTCATATACACCTAGGATGGCTTGAGGGTGAGTGAATCATGGGGTAGTTTTCATTTTTGGGTGAACTATCCCTTTAAATCTCGAGTTACAAACGTTCCACCTGGGCTATTTAGTGAGGGAAGGAAAAGTCAAACACTAAACTTTATTTTTCTTTATTCCTTTACAGTGCAGATAAAAATTGAGGTGATGTCCGCATCTCATTTGTATCAAACCTTGCCCAACTCTGTCTCTAAATTACTATGGTTTGAACAGCAGAGGAAGAATAAGATGGGTGGAGTGAGAGAGAGAGATCGAGGCAGTGGAGGACAGACTTTCAGGTGGACGTGATACTTCTCACATTCACTGGATGGGGCTTGGTTTAGTTCCTTTTTTTCCCTGTCTTACTCCAAGTCCAGCCTCAAAGGAGCGAGTGTGCATCAGTAACCTAAACCAGGGCCTGAATGTCATCCAACAACTGTCCCTGGAGTCCTGAACAGTCAGATCTCAGGTGAGCACGCACTTATTAGCCGTGCTAAAAGATCAAAATGAACGTGACTTAACAGGTTGATATATTGTACAGTTGCCCAAGCAAAACTGACGTAATACTGCTACTGAGTTACAAAACATCCAAACTTTTGATTTGAAGTTTGAGGGCAGATGAGGAAACATGTACACACAAATGCAGAAGTGATCGCCGTAAACCATTAAACAAAAGGACATGTCACACTGTTTTATTAATATTGCAAATGTTGGTATTTCAAAAATGTGTATATCTGTGCACTTGTGGCCTAGACATCTGACAGTACGGGACCACAAAAGCTTCATTGTTTTAAAAAATGTACAGGAAGTAATGTGACGCATGCCAGTGAGAACAAGCAAGCAAACCCGTGCACACATGCAAAAAAAGAAAAGAAATCACATATTTAGCAGTGTTTGTTTTGGTTTTTTTTTTAAGCTTATTTGAATGGATAACTTATTTCTGGAAGACAATGAAACAGAAAAATGTACACTGCTGGAGCGACCCAAATGAATTTGAATTAGATGGCTCATGAGCACCCAGTACATTTCCCTGGCCCTCTTTTGCAATGATGTCATTGAGTGAAAAGGAATTCGAAGGAGAAAAATAAACAAGCACTGCATTTGCCAAAACATTACCTCACAAGATTACTGGCATTGTTGAGCCAGAAATGGTGTGACACATCTTACATGGGACATTTCATAATGTAGGCTACTGGAGGTTGCAATGACCAAAATAAGGAATGCAAATAGAGATTTGAGATAATAAAAAAAACAGCTGTTAGGTATTATCATCCAATTAAAACTCAATATTTCTTCACTGATTAAAAATAGCACCTTAAATGATTCTGTCAGTTGCTTCATAAATATAACCTTTTAGGGGTTTCAATAATGGGATAATTAATTAATTTTGCTTTAATTTATTTTTAATGAACTTTTTATGAACTAATTAGCTTGTAAACATACAGTACTTTATCACTAGAAAAAAAAACCCCTGTCAAATATGCATCATTCAAGACATATAAAACCCTTTTGGCATTTAAAGAAAGAACCCTAGGATTTTATATAGAACCCCATTGAAACTAGTCTAATAAAAGCTGTTTTATTTCACATGGAGATCATAGGCTACATACAGCCAAATACTGCTAATTTGTATCTCTGTAAAACCTTGGACACTGCTCGCGGAATAAAGTAACGGTTGACTGCAAATAACACATTTCTGCGACTTTAGCTTTGTTTGATAATACATCCACACCACTAGGTGTCAGTATAAATCCCAAGACAACAGTCTTATTAGCCAGTTCAACAAAAACAATCTCTGAGAACACATAAAATAGGGTTATGCTAATGTTTCTGTTACTGTATTTCTGACCATATACTGTAGATAAAAGTTACAACCTTTAAGTCACCTGATTCGAAGAAAAGCTGATGTTTGACCATCCAGAACAAACTAACATGATTTAGTTTGTTGTAAGTTTAGTTAGCTTAGTTTGTTGTTAGGGTGTTTTGGATGTTTGCTAGGTGTTAGCTAGGGTGTTTCCAGGGTGTTGCTAAGCAGTTGAGTTGGAGTGGTTTTTAATGTGTTGCTGGGTTGATCTAGGTGGTTGCTAATGTATTACTGGCCTGAACAGAAACCACTCCTAAGTCTCACCTTCAATGTAGTCTATAGGGCTTTTTGTCCAATCACTTAGAAAAAGTAATAGACCACCTTAAATGACAGTACTTTCCAGGCAGAGTTAAAAGACGTTTTCAGGACCGCTTTCAATATTACCAAAGTGTTTCAGGAAATCCCAGTATCAGTCATGGGTTAAACTGATGCTTCTGTGTATCTTTTCCTAAATAAGTTGTTGTTGGTTTGTGTTTGTCCAGAGTTGCTAAACTGACAGACTAGGTGAATGTTAGTCAGTTTTCTGGTTTTGTAAACATTTCAGTAAAGAATTACAATAAGATGAGTATACATTGAGTGTGGGAACATTGCTGTGAACTTCCTATTTGTCATTTGTCATCTACTTTCACAACCGGACACAACCTTTGCACAACCTTGTGAACCTTAAAGGGGTCATGAATTGAGAAATCAACTTACCCTTGAGCTTTTGATATATAGTAATAAAATAATAACATTCCAATCAATCGCAGGTGGATGAGAGATAAATCATTGTGTTTGTTTGATAAAGACATTTTGCGAGCCCTGTGGGAGGAATTATTCCGGTTGCCATTTTCCCACATGCTTCAAAACACCCCTCGTGTACTCGCGGGGAGCCGAAGCTCATTAAATATGCAAATCTTATCCAATCATTGCAGTGGGCGTTTACTTCCAAGTCTTCAGTGCGGCATGCCCATAAAATCAGAGCATGCAGGAGAGAGCCTCAAAACCAAGGCAGAAAATAGCCTATTACTTATTCATTATGATGTTTTTGAATGTAAAAACCACACAAACATAAGTTGACCTGAATTTTTTTTTTAAAAAGCCAGTTCATGACACCTTTAAATGAGGAAGCTCAAATTTCTTTAATTTTTTCTGGCTACTTAAATGTGTAATGGGATTTTGATGTCTTAATGACAGTCCATTCCCTCCCGTTCAGATTGCCCTCCTTGCTAACCTTGCATCATGCACACTCACTGTTAAACCTAATCATGTTACCACAAAACCAGTAATAGATCACTTCCCATACATGCTGTCCGCCATTCAGCCTTACAATAAAGACCTCATAATCTAATTGTGTTTTGTAATTATGTAATTTCTAAATGTATAATTCCATTTGCGTATTGTGTTAACATCTCACCACTTTCAATTGAATGTTTTTCAGCCTCCTGTTCCAGTTTTCTCCTATGTCACTTTCTCCATTTTCTTCTCACATAATACAATAGTTTGACCACTGCACCCAGTTGAGTGTAAGAAATCGTGACTGAGCGATGGTGTGCTTAACTCTTCAATGCCGAATGTTTAACACAAAGGAAAGACTAATCTTGAAAGTGTCTAGGCTGGATGAGTGAGATTGTTGTCTGCTCTTGACCCTGTTCACTTTAGATCCCATTACTTTGCACACTGACTCTGACCCCCATCTAGATTAACTTACTCTCAATTCTGCACCATCAGCCAAGCACGTCGTGCACATACACAAAGAGAAACACATGCTTACTTTCATGTACAGGTGCGCACAAACACTGGCAATGCTATATGCACATTGTGTATGTGACACATAGCATAATGCCAACCTATGTGCACTGAATCAAGCAGCATTCTTAAACGAACACTGCCACTAAGCGATAGATAGATAGATAGACAGATAGACAGATAGACAGATAGATAGATAGATAGATAGATAGATAGATAGATAGATAGATAGATAGATAGATAGATAGATAGATGGTGGATTGAGGATGGATGGACAGACAGACAGATCATTTGACAGGAAGACAAAGAGATAGATTGACGGATGAACGGATGGATGGATGGATCAATAGATATAAGGTGGATTGATGGATGGTGGATGGATGGACAGATCAGTTGTGAAAAAGACAGCCAATCAGAAGCTTGGCCCACCCTGGCCATGCCAAATAACTGATTTCAATATTTCAGCTCCAGATTTTGAGAGAGATCATGGTTTTCGGTTGTTATTTAGAAACTAGAAAGCCTGATTTAAGTCTCTTTTTTGTCTTAATATTTATTAAAATACCAATACTTTTTTTTGTGGTGGGGCCAGTGAAAAGACCTGCCTCCTTTGTAATAAAATTAAGTTTTGTTACGTGGTAAAAAATAATGTTAAAAGTCTGGACCCACCAGGAATTTCTCTTGGCCCACCCTGCATCTCAAAGCTGGAGCCTGACCGTGTCAGGACAGGACACTGTCAGGACATCCACAGATAGCAAGACGTTCTCTTTTGTCTTTGCCGCGCTTGAATGGCTTGAAAGCATTTGCGTGAATAAGAGTGTGATCATGTAACACTAGCCCATGGATGACGAAAAAACAGATGCTGTGTTAATTTTTAACGTGTAAAACTGAAAATAATAATAATCGGTATGCGTTAATGTGCTAACTTTGACAGCACTAATGTGCTAACTTTGACAGCACTAATGTATTGTCTGTAATACATAGTGCTTAAAGTACTTAAGCAACAGTGACATGGCTACATTCTTTAACCTTTAGTCACCATAAAGTTACGCTCCGGGCACCAATACAAACAGCACCGGGATTCCATGTGATACCGGGTTGATGGTGATTTGCAGGGTGCGACCGAGAGTTTGCATGAAGGCTGTGGGCAGTTCAAGCATTTACCCAAAGCATTTGGCTGTACCATCTTAACACTTTCAAACCACATCAACTAGTATTTTTTTTGAACATACGTTTGAAAGTAGGCTACATACATACACAACTCATAATTCAGCAAGCAATAAAAGAACATTTTACAGCTAGTAATTAATGGCAACATATATATAAGTGACCTTGAATTTCAGACAACACGTGATAGAAATCACAACCATGTATGGGCTTACACCTGAGCATCATAAAGTGACCCGTGTATGCAGGGTGTGTGGTGTAGGGGAAATGCCACGATGACTGTGACAGTTTACACACGTTCAAGATGATGAAATGTGTTGTCTGAAGGTGAAAGATAAGTTAGACCGTCCAATCAGGGCATCTTAGGAGACCGTCGAGACAATAATCCGTCTCCAAGCCAGTGGACATATTGAATATCAATGTCGCGTACTAATCAATGCAAATGATCAGAGTCACTTCCAATAATTGAACTCACTTGTCCTTGTGCTGGATGACCAGGAAACCACGGGGAATATGTTATATCACATTGATAAGGAACACTGACTCATTCTGACTGTGACTCAGTGGTCATGTGCGCCGAACATTTTCCTTGTGCTTCCTGTCTCCCGCGCTCTCCAACTTCATTCTGAAGTAAATTCTGACCTCTAGTGGACTCAAGATGCCATTGTAGATTTTAATGTAATCGTATTGGATATCACTGTTCACTGTATTCACAAGGGCTACATTTTTGTTACTCCATGTTTAGAGTCAAAAGTCCAAATATGTAAATGCTATGTTGAGTTTAAATGCCATCTGAACCTAACTATACATATTCATGTACTTCAATGTCATATTTTTGGAGCTGTTTTGTGACCTCCTGCTCCATTACCGGGGCACAAAAGTTTTGTCTAGAGTCAAAAAGAAACCTATTAACTATGTTATACTATAGCAAATGTGATATAATATGCCAAATTTCCATATACCAAATTCTGATTTTGACAATTTGGTCTGAAATACCTTGCTTAGTTTTGTCCCAAAGACCCCAATCAACAATTCAGCTTTTGTTGTTGTTATTTGTGGCTTTGTTGTAGCAAAGCTTAATTTATTCAACAATAAAGTTTCATTTTTGCATGCACCATAAAATAACCAAATATTATAATATAATGACAATGAAATAATTTCTAGATGACTCACAAGAAATCATAATGCAGACTACACAGACACCATGAATTTGTAACAATGATTTATCTCTCTAAATATATTCAGTTTTTATGCACTACACATTGATTTTCAAAAATTCATATATAACTTTGTACAATCCAAGAACACCATAGAATTCCACTGAACAGTTTGCTACAGTGTGATATTTTGCCACTACACTTCTATACAAGGCCTTTAGAATTCAGTTTCATGGAACACAACAGATCATTATTAAAGATATGGATACCAGCACATTCATTTTAATAAAACATATCTAATCAATTATTTTTTTAAATATGATTTTGATGACGCACAACCAGGCACAAGTATCTTGATAGCTTATGACGATAAATGCATTTCAAACAAATACAACCCACAATATGCGATGAACATGACGCTTTATCAAATTCATATCCTCCCATATTTAATAATGTCTATCTATACACTGTTGACAGGGATTCTTCATTGACCTTTTTTGTAGTTCGTCATTATACCAGTGGGTGGCGATAAGTGCCTCATTCACTCGTTCAAAATGGATTCATTCAGGTAAGGATGATTCTATTTTGAGTTTGTTCGGAGCTCTTTTCGATGGCTGAGTAAAAAATAGAATTATTGTGGCAATATTGTGTCTACAATGTCATTTAATCAATATTAATTTACTGTGTATGTTAGTTGTTTGAGTCCCCTGAACCAACATGTTCATTTTGCTAGTTCATATGCTCTTTTGCCTTTCACATCACAAAAATGTGAGGCACCAAATAATATAATAATAACAAAATGTGTCTTACATTATATATAATTTGACACTACTGTGTCTTTTATTCACTGCCCATAGTATGAAATGAGGTTGACTAGTGGCTGATATGATGTTCAGGTGAGTGTTTGCCCTTTGCTTTGGACCTGTTCACAGTATTTGCACAAATGTCTTTAATGAATGTTTGTTCGTGAGTCACGGGCTCTTGAGACGGGCCATGACGGGGTTAATGAAGGAGAAGTTGTCAAACATGCTCTGGTCCACGCTGTTGATCATGATGCGATCTGTGACGGAAAGTCGAGGCTTCTCATTTATGAACTCCTTATCGAAGTTACTACAGTCACTTGCTGATTTCTGTAAACAGAAAGGCTCAATGTGTCAGTCACATGTAACAGTTTGTGACACAATCCGTTCTAAAATATAGTGAGCTGCTGCTTTGCCTTTTACTGTCTACATAGGCAGCTGTCCGCTAAAATCAGGACCTTAAAGGGATAGTTCACCCAAAAATTGAAAAAATAGTCATTATTTACCCTCATGTTGTTCCAAACCTGTATGAGTTTCTTTCTTCTCTTGAAAACAAAAGAAGATATTTTAAAGAATGTTGGTTACCAGACGGTTGACGGCACCCATCGCCGACTAGGAACAAAATACTTTGGAAGTCAGAGGGTGCCGTCAACTGTCAGGTTACCAACATTCTTTAAAATAGTGTTGTCAAAAGTACCGACCGCGATGACAACACTACTTTAAAATATCTTCCTTTGTGTTCAAGAGAAGAGAGAAACTCATACAGGTTTGGAACAACGTGAGGGTAAGTAATGACAAATGTTTTTATTTTTGGGTGAACTATCCCTTTTACTGAAATGGAACCTGAAAAGTTCCTGAGAAATTATCTGTATAGGCAATAATGTCACACACAGTGTTAAAGGATTAGTTCACCCAAAAATGAAAATTATGTCATTAATTACTCACCCTAATGTCGTTCGACACCCGTAAGACCTCCGTTCATATTCGGGAACACAAATGAAGATATTTTTTTTGAAAGCTGATGGCTGAGAAAGGCTTCTGATAGGCCTCCATTGGCATTCAGTACATTGACACTTCCAAGATCCATGAAAGGCACTTAAAACGTCGTTACAAAGTCCATCTCACCACAGTGGCTCTACAATAATTTTACGGTGCGACGACAATAGTTTTTGTGCGCAAAAAAAAAAAATCAAAATAACACCTTTATCCAACTTGTTCTTGTCTTCCGTGTGTGCCTCCACGACGCATGCGCGAGAATATGACGCAGATCCGGCGTTCGGACAGATGACCCAGAAGCGATTTGTTTACAAGCAGAGGAAGACGCGCGTATTTAAGCTGTTGAATTCTACATTGATCGTGCTTTAGGTCTCGGCGTAGTTCTCAAAATGGGGTTAAAGTGTGCATTTCATGGATTCCCGAACCCCGGCGCTACGTCATATTCTCGCGCATGCGTCGTGGAGGCACACACGGAAGACAAGAACAAGTTGGATAAAGGTGTTATTTTGATTTTTTTTTGCGCACAAAAACTATTGTCGTCGCATCGTAAAATTATTGTTGAGCCACTGTGGTGAGATGGACTTTGTAACGACGTTTTAAGTGCCTTTTATGGGTCTTGGGAGTGTAAATGTACTGAATGCCAATGGAGGCCTATCTGAAGCCTTTCTCAGCCATCAGCTTTCAACAAAAAATATCTTCATTTGTGTTCCGAAGATGAATGGAGGTCTTACGGGTGTCGAACAACATGAGGGTGAGTAATTAATGACAGAATTTTCATTTTTGGGTGAACTAACCCTTTAAGTGTAATTAATTACTAAGTAATCAAATTACTGTAATTTAGTTACTTTTCCCTTCCCTTCACTTTTCTACATGCGATCCTTCGTTTTGGAACAGCCTATGCCTATAAAAGACCTCATTCACAGCAGTGCCATCTTTGATTTTTAATGGGAAGGAAAGTGAGGCTGTGAGGGATAGACGCATCTCTTCAGTGGGTTGTACTGTCATTTAATGTTTTTTGGATTGTTCTGCTGATGAAACAGCAAAAATATCTTTCCAAGAAATTTCTGTAGACAAAAAACTCAAAAAAATACAGCGGATGCCATTGAAAACACAGTAAATTTATCCCTCACAACCTCACTTTCATACCTGTCATGGCACCACTCTGAATAAGGTCTATAGGCAACTCATTAGGTTTTGGAACAGAACATACTTTTTATGGCTGTAATGAACTTACCACAGTGGGCCTGAAGGGCGGCTCCACCTGTCGTTTCTCCAGTGCGTTCCAGTCGGTGTCTCTGAAGAACGCATGCTGTCGTATATTTCCTTTCACACCCAGCCTTCGCTCTGGTTCCCGGACAAATAGCTAGAACCAGTCATAAAACCCAGTTATGGTTTATAACAGGTTGAGACCCATACATCAAAATGAGAGTTAAATGTGTTTTTTTTTTTCAATCGTTAGCTCCGACGTACCTTTACAAGCATGTCCCGTGCATCTCTAGTTAACCAACGTGGGTAGCAGGGGTCATCAGTGCGAATCGACTGAAACAACTCTTCCTCATCATGTCCATGAAATGGAGATTGGCCAATCAACATCTCATAAAGAAGGACACCAAATGACCACCAGTCTACAGAAGTCCCATATTTCTGCCCAAGCAGAATCTGTGAAGAATACAGCATATAGTACAAATATAATATACATTTAAAATTATAGTGGATGTTGTAGACATCCTCACCTCAGGGGCGATGTAGTCTGGTGTTCCACAGAAGGTGCACGTTCTAGCTTCTCCAATCATGTTCTCTTTACACATGCCAAAATCGGCAATCTTGATGTGACCATCAATGTCTAGTAAGATGTTATCCAGCTTAAGATCTCTGTGAAGTCACAACACGCATACTGTATAAATCAGCTGTATTCTGAAATGAGGCAAAGTGCTTGCTGTTTTTTTTTTTTTGTAATCCAATGTCAATTCATATTCCAGTTACACTTAAAGGGGTCATGACATGTGACACGAGAGATCAACTCTGCCTTGATCTTTTGAAATATAAGAGGTCTTTGTACCATTAAAAGATCCTGTTTTAAAGTGTCATAGCTTAAAACGTCCTCCTCGTTTTAAACAAAACATTTATTTAATCAAGCTCCAAAAATGACTTGTTTGGATAATTGGGGAATCTGTGACATCACACGGGCAAAGACACTTGCATATGACTTGCAAGACATCAACGACCAGTTATACATCATCACACATAGGCCCCGCCCACATGTATTCTGGGCCCGCCCATATGTATTCTGTCGCTTAATGGCTAACATTTGTCTGCACTGGATGTTAGCATCTCCTTGCATCAAAAGCAAACATAACCCATTATAATCACTGACGCTGTCTACACTGGATACAGTACAGATGTGCGTTCAATTTCTGACGTATACTCCACGCACTTGAGTCTGCCGACAACAGGAAAAATGGAAGAGTTTGCTTTGACGCATCCAGTTTAAACCGCTCATTTGCATCTCTGTACAGACTTCAGAAGGATCCTAGCGAGGGAAATAAGTGGATTTTATTTTAAATGCCATCCCGGATCGCATTAGAGGATTGTATGTTTGTTCGGAGTATTTTGCTTTGTCAGCGAGACACAGTCTAATGGAGAGATGGTGAAGAAACTTTTGTTGGAAGATGAAGCAGCCAACTATATTGGATCTGACAGCTGCTGCATCGCAAACCATAAGTAAATGATTTCATAATGATTTGTCTGTAAATTACAGTTTTATATGGGTAATGTTTTCAGAACACTTACTCACATGCAATAGCAAGTGGGTGTTGATACTGTTTCCTATGCAATGTTGTTAGCCTATCATAATAGTGGCCGTATATTGACAAGCCTTAAAGAGATTGTTCACCCAAAAATTAAAATTCTGTTATCATTTACTCACCCTCAAGTTGTTCCAAACCTGTATGAGTTTCTTTGTTCTGCTGAACACAATAAAAAACATTTTGAAGAATGTTTGTAACCAAGCAGAGAGAGCAACCATTGACTACCATAGTAGGGAAAAAAACACTATGGTAGTCAACGGTTGCTCTATCTGCATTGTTACACACATTCTTCAAAATATCTTCTTTTGTGTTCAGCAGAACAAAGAAACTCATACGGGTTTGGAAAAACTTAAGGGTGAGTAAATGATTACAGAATTTTCATTTTTGGGTGAACTATCCCTTTAAAGGAGCCGCCCCTTAAAAACGGATCATTCCAGACAGAAGGTCAGAATGAGGGTTGAAAATAATCTGTCTGTCTGTCTGTCCACTTGTAGCTCATTTTATGGTATAGAGTAGTGAATACCTGTACACAATGCCTTTAGAATGTAGAAACTGTAGGCCACATATGATCTCTGCTGCGTAGAACCTATCAACAAGAGAGAAGAGAGGAGGTGGAAGAGGGTGAAAACCACAGAAAAGAAGAGTAGGCAGAGTCTCAGCTTTTAAAATGTGTTTGTGGGGGCTGCATATGAGTCTCACGTGGACCGTGGGATGTCAAATCTGTGGCAGGTTTGAATGTGGAACATTAAGTCGCCTCCGTTTAAGTACTCCATCACAAAGAAAAGATTTTCCTTTAGAGACCGATACAGAAACAATTAGTTCAGACTGGTCTAACTATTATAATTATAAAAACTATTAATACATTTAAAATATACGACCTTAATTGCTCTTCTTTATCAGATCCTTGTTATTTTTTATAAGATATTTTAATAACCATATTTTTAAATCCACCGAACAAAAGAACTATAACAAATACATAGCAACCAGTCTCTACCAGTACTAAGTGTGTCAGTGTGTATTACCTTGGTCTGGAAGGTGCAGTAGAGGTGTGTGAGAAAGGGGTGTTCCCAGGCCAGAGACAGCACTCTCCTCTCCACCATAGTGCATTCAACATCATCATCCATCAGAACTACATCTTTCTTCAGAGCCTTCACTGCAAAGAACTGCCCGGAGCCTTTCAGCTCGGCCAGGAAAACCTGCAAACACACATGCACATGTGTGCAAGATTTGTAGAAAATCCATGTTCCCAGATGCAGTTTAATAGGCTATTCAGTGGTGCCATTTTTAATAGCTGCCAATGGACATAATAGCCAAAATAGCCACAAGGGGCATTGAGTAAGCAGTTAAATCGAAGCATAGAAGAACTTTGGTTTTATGCCAGTTCCTTAAACTATTAAAAAGCAGATTAAATCATGCTTTGCAACCTTTGACCAGTAGATGTTTCCAAATTGGAACTGGTCATGGGTATGCTCCGTTCAAAGTATTGCGAACAATTACCAAATTTAGTTTCAAAACGGCAATGTTTTCCCAAGATTTCGCTTAATTTCCTTATTTATTTTGTCTCAGTTTGACCCAAAGAATCAAAGGATGCCTTATTTTTTAGGGCAGTTGTTTCAAATGTTAATATATAGTAACCGTATATAAGAGTTAAAATGGATATTTGAGTCGAATACATAACTCTTACCTTCCCAAAGCTTCCTTTGCCCAGCATCTTATGCAGAGTAAAATTGTCTAGGGTGAATTTGTGGTGCTCTTTGCGTGGGGTGGCATACAGGGGCTCAGGCTCTTCAAGACTTGGCCTGCGACCCTGAGTTGTAGAGTCCCATGAAATACCTTGATGCTCTGTTGGAAGGAACAGAGAAGAGCTAGACATTAATAGATGGAACAAGACAGCATTAATCAATCAATAAGTCAATCAATCAATCGCTCTGTTCCAAAAACCTGATGAGCTGCTTAGAAAGGCAATGTTTTTTTGGCATTATACTGCCTCATAGGATGGCATTTTTGGTCAAATTATAAGGTAATATGTTTCTTTCTCAGATAAGGCAATCCTCAGTCATGGTGAAATGAATGTCAAGAGATGTTTTTTATGAAGATATTTTAAGTACTGTTCAGAAAAAAATCCAGTTATTTGTGTGCTATGAACATTTTGTGATTATTTGTGCAACATGCTAATGTCAAATTCCACTGGAATCAATTGTAATTTCAGTGTTACGGGAGTCCTTACGGAAGTCCTCCTAATCAACCTCAACCTCCTAATCAACTACCTAGTTCCTCATAAACACAACTCCATTCTGGGAAGTTCTAGAGAGGGAATGTTTGAGTAATAATTTTGACAATGTTATAATCCTAGAAACAGCCGACTCCATCCTGGTGCAGTGCCCTTAAAAGATCTAAAAAAAATATCCTGTAAGTTTCAGAACTCAAAACTTCCTTGTTAGTCCAAAAACAGTTTTTATTGAAACCACCATTCCTTCTACAGAAAATGTTTCAGTAGCCTAAAATAATTTTGACAATGTTATAATCATAGAAATGGGCGTTCCCTGTGCAGTGTACTTAATATTGAACTCTGTAGTGGACTGTCTAAGGGGCAGTTTTCAAAGTCAAAGACAGTGGGCTTCCCGTTTGACACACCGTACACAATGGCACCTCCCCACCCCCAATTTAGCGATCAGTGCACCCACACACACAGTGTCGCACACACAGTTTGTTTGCGCATAAATAATAACATACTCTCTTCTCCTGTGCCTAACTGTACTCTCGTCTCGTGTGTCACTGTATCGTCTTTATCTTGATTACAATCATCATCCATCAAAACTTTACTAGTGACTCTTTACTACAGTGACTCGTTTAACCATGTACTACTGTCTTTGGAAGGCTTTTGCCTTTTGCCTGTTCATTATGAACGCTGCCATCCGAACCCTGCTGCGCACCAAACAAGGAGACCGAGACTCCTGAAAAGATGGCTCTCAGTCTGCTTCCAAACTAACTTGAATGAAATATGAACCCAACACAGCCCAAAAGCATGTAAACGAAAAATAAACTTGAAGATGAGACCCTAAAAAGGACAGAATGCTCAAGCATACCTGTTTTTTCTCATCGTAGTTGCGATGTTGAACCGCGTCGCCTCAGCAGATCTGTCTTTGTGTGTGAGACAGGGCGATTCCTGCCACTGTTTTGACTCCTTTACACATTTTATAAGCTCTTCACGAGTTCTCAGCTGGTCAAAATACCATCATATGCAGGCTACGCACATTTAGCCCTAAGTTAAGTAACTAAATAGGCAATACATCATAAAAGTAGACCAATCAGGTTGTGAACGTATCCGCATGCTTTTAGGTCATGCTAAACTAAGGACTAAATGTTTTTGGGGTTTTTTGGTCCAGACCAAGCGAACCGAACTACAAGTGTGAACACACCCTAAATTAGTTTTTGGTTAACAGCAAGTTCGACACTAAAATCGAATCAGAATTGTGTGAATTGTATGTTGTTTTGACATATGGTATATGTACCTTTGCGTGGCAGAGGTGGTGCAGACGTGAGAGGAGAAATGGGCAAGTGGCCTGAAGGCTCTCTAGTGACCCCTGCCCCACTTATGCCCACTGGACCTTCTCGACCAACAACCTCACTATCCCGTGAACTCCGAGCCTGCTATGGAAAGAAACACATTGAATTCATATTAAAGACTGATTAAACAGCTTACACCACATGATAATGTAGGGCATATGCATCCTTCAGGCTTTGTCATGTTGTGCCCAGCATGCGCTACGTTGATTTTGTCCAGAAACCTACTCTAATGCATTACTCGCATATGGTCCCATTGTACATAAATGCCATTTTTGCTTTGATTTGTATTGTGATAAACGGACGGGTGTCAATGGATAGTGATTATAAATATAATTAATCCAGTGCTCTAAAATGTATTTATAGCATGACATTGCTAGCTTAGCAACATGCTAATGCCAAACTCCATTGGAATACACTGTGCATCAATTGAGTCTTGTGCTGTGTTAAAGTGCTGCCCATGAAGATGGTAACAAACTGATTAAACCCATGTGTTATTAGGTAGCTAGCTATTAACATGTTCTCTTGGTTCTTCTCAATCTGTTGCTCTGCTGAACTAAATGTGTGAAATTTTGGCGAAAACCAACTTAAAACTCTAACAAATCATGTGATATTCCCAAATTACTGGATTACATCCGCAAAAAATCACCAAAAACAGTAATGTGACATTTGTTTCATTGCATAGCATGTGTGGTTCATAATGTGTGTGTCTTCCAACCTGTTGAGTGGTCTCAATCATAGCCAGGGCTTCTGCCATTAGCTTCTGGTTGACGCCACAAAGGTTTGCTACTTTCCTCTGACATTTATGGTGAACGTTCATGCCACATTCTGCAATGAGAACACACTTAAACTGAAATGCAAATCTAAAAATGTTATGTGGATATTTTTATACATTAAAAAAAAAAAAATACAGGCAGGCCTTGTGAGTGTTTAGGGTTCATTCTTCAAAATATTACATTTATGTTCCTAATACAGTTTTTTGTAAATTAAATTATTATTAATTAAATTATTTTAAACTAATAAACTCCATAATTTCATGATAAAAATATATCATCCACCTGGTAAATGAATTTACCTAAGGAACAAGCAAATTTTACGTCCGTTTTATCACTTTTTCGTGCAAAATAGCAGAAAGATATAATAGAAATTTGCTTTTTTTTCCAAAATGGAAAAGGAGACTGTTTCACAGAATGACCCTTAGACATTTATAGTTGACATGTGGTTGTGTAATGAATCACCTTCACATTTAAGGCCCTGCCGAGCAAGACCCCATAACAAGGTTCCACAGTGCTCACAGAATGTCGGGCTCATGTAGTTATACACTTTAAACCTATGAGGCATGTCAATCTTAAAACGTTCCTTATGGATCTGAAACACACACACACACACATATATTTAGCATAGAACACATACTGTACATATACTGTGACACAAGTGACTGTGACACACCAGGTCAACATGGAAAATATCCAAAACGTCATACTTTTTTTTTTTTCAGCGTGACTCTGTAAAGTGTGGAAAGAATATTTTGTGACGTAATTACAGAAAGAGGAAGGAGTCTGAAACTAAATTATTCTTAAATATTTATGATCATTCTTTCATCTATTACTAAAGCTTTGCTGAATCTATACTTAGCCTACAGTTTCACAAAAATGTCCAAAGGTCTCTGGCTTAAAATCAGGGCACCAAAACCCTTTTGTGAGTGTATACAAAACAAAACATTGTGTGCTTGATGTGTTTGTATGAAAGGGCGATGGAAACCTTGTATTTACCATAGTTTCTTTACTGTTTATTGCTGAGCCTGTGCATTTGGCGATGACTTTGTCGATACACTTTTTATGGATGGCGGCATTGCATTCTGGTAAAAAAAGAGAGAAGTGTGTAGGAGTCCTGACATTGATAAAATGGAAACTTGTTTAGGAACTGCGAAAGCAATGAGGATGTGAGATCAAGTACTTACGGCGACACTGATATCCCTGTTTATTCAGGCCCCTGAAGTAGGAAAAAGAAACCATTAAGAACATTTTTGTAATATGTAATGTAATATATAAATCTAAAAAAGATTAAAACTGTTATATTATCAGCATACCATACACTTCATATCATACATATCTTAAATTTAAGATTTAAAACATCAAAAAGTCTTACTGTTCACAATTCCTCAGTGCACAGCATTTTAAAGTTGTTGTTTTTTTCTAAATGTTTTCTAAATGCATTGCCTCTTGAAATTATTCACTTTATTTTACAGTGTCCTTGTTACACATTACATGTACTTATAGTAATAACAGTAAATTATGCATAGTTACATGCAACAAAACCTGACCCTAACCCTAGAGTAAGTCGATGTAGTTAGTTAATAATACTCAGTACTTAAATGTATAATTATAATCTATAAATCCAAGTCTTGGCCCACATTATTTCCCCCTGGAAGTTTCACTCAAAAATCCATCAAATTATGGAAGTTGTAAATGGTGTTTTGAATGTTGTCTTTAAAGAGGGCTGTGGAAAAAAGTAATTTCTTGTTTGCATAATACCAGACAAACTCCTTGCAGACTGAGCAGAAAGTCGGCTGAGGGAAAAAGGTGGCGGTAAACTCGTGACATTTGACCACGTGAACTTTGGCCTGTTTGATGGCTCCTCGTCTGTGGTGCAAGGCGAACACCCCGTCTTTTTCCTGTTCAGTTTCTCCATCAGCTTCACCATGACCAGTGGCGTCTAACAAACAAGAACCCACACAAAAATATTTATGAAATCCCCCCGTTTGAAAACCTCTGGGATAGATCCATCTGTTCATGAAAACATGTCTAATTAAAGAAATAATAATGTTAATGTACTAATCTGTGAGAGATCTGAATAAAAGAAACACTCACCACTCCTCTCCAGAAAATACCGTGCCTCCATCAGTAAGCGACCCTGTGGCTTCAGTTCCACCTATAATACACCAAAAATCATTGAAAATGTATTGAAAACATTAATGCCATGGTATGTCTGAATACTCGATTCTGATTGGCTGGAAGATGTGCAATAAAAATGTTTAATTCACAAGTCAGTTGAATTACCGTTCTATATTAATGCGCTGTTTTCATTGAAATGCACACACACATAGGCCTACGTCACTCGCACACAGAGCGGAGATTGCGCTGCGCACACACACATACATTCAGGAGCACAGAAACGCATCAACGCTGCCTGCAAATTCTAGTCATAAAATAGCTAAGCTACTGGATCACTACATTATATTTCTCAGCAATAATGGGGTTACGCACATCTTCGTTGTTAAGAGAGACACTGAACAGACGCAGGTACAAATATCTCTCTCTTGATAATTAATTCAAATAAATGCTATAATTCATTCATTCAAATAAATGTAATCGTACACACTTTATCTCTGTGTCTGATTCAAAGCGGGCAGAATGCTAGATCTTACTAGCCATTACTAGTGGACTACTTAATAACCGCTTTAAGTTGTCAATGCTGGCAAATAACCGTGGTGGGATAATCCACGGCTAGCTGTGCATTAAAGGATTTTAATGCAATTTGCGGAGGCAAAATTCACTTTTATACGGTGTTTGCATATAAATGTGTCTTTGCAGTGTGTGGACACACCACCCTACAATGATAAAAATGTATTCACTCCTTTTTATTTTTATCCTCATAAAGCCTAAACGCTCTCAATAATCAAGTCGTTTTAATTTTCTGAACAATATGATGTCATATTGCTCATGCTCCACCCACGACCGCTGAAGGACTGTCCCATATTAGCATATTTCCGCCCTCAGCCAGTTGTACACTGTCCGCCAAGGCAGTACTTAAAGGATTAGTTCACTTTTAAATAAAGTCATAGATGTATACGTAAATGCCTCATTAGCGCTTGCACGGATCAGTAGAATGAGGCATCTACGATCAATATATCTATGACCAGGCTCGTATTTTGACCTCACTTAGCGGAAGTTTAGCTGAGCTCAGAGATGATCACGTTCGTCTGATAAGAGGTAAAATAATAGCATAAATACTGCTCAGTTTCTCGAAAAAAACTGATCGTTTCGCTAGATAAGACCCTTATTCATCGTCTGGTATCGTTTAAAGCTCTTTGAAGCTGTATTGAAACTGTCATTTGGACCTTGAACCGTTTGGAGCCCATTGAAGTCCATTATATGGAGAAAAATCCTGGAAAGTTTTCATCAAAAAACTTAATTTCTTTCATTTCTTATTTTTTAAAGGTGCACTATGTAACTTTTCCATCCACTAGAGGTCGCCTATTCAAAACAAAGACGTAGCTTGATGATGCCACGTTTGAGCACAGAATATTGGGACATGTGGTCTTCACCTCACAGCCGGTGGAAAAGAATCGGGATGGGACTCGGGATAGGACTCGGGCAGAAATCATGTTCATGGATGCGATTATTAACGTTACTGTAGTATGAAGCAGAGCAGGACCGAGTGTTGTGAGAGCAGAGCAAGGCCGCTGGAGCGATTGTTAATGAAATGAAAGCAACACACACCAGCGAGCAGAGGGACTTTTATTATGACACAGTCGCCGGCACCACTTCCGCTTTTCCGGTCATGAGTATGAGGTAACGCAGCTCTGTTTATCATATTAGATACATTTGAGTGTGTTGAAAATTGTTATGACGTTACTCTGTTCCCTAAGAGTAAAGTGTTTCTGCAAAATAAAACCGGAAACCGAGGGTAACGCATATATGACGCAATTGACAGGTGACTCACACGTCCTGGTTCCTTGGTTAAAATAGCAATTTTCTAACGATTTACAAATAGTTGGAAACATTTGGGATATTGTAAGTACTCAACTGAACAAAATATATAACACTGGCCTAGTGGTTTTGGGATATTTTACTGAATTTTTTTTTACTTTTTACATAGTGCTTTAATATAATTGAAATTAATCTATTTAAATAAATAAGGACAATGCTGTATAGCTGTATTTCAATAAATACAGTATATCAGCAGTGGGAAGAGTTTTGATTTGGTATAGGGAGCATGTCACCACTGTCTTTAGTAAATCTCTGTCGCACACAAACACTCACCCAAATCTCCAGTTTGCCGTTCTCTTTCTTGCAGCGTGATGCGAGGGTGTCAAGCTGGACAGTAGCCTCCGTCTTTAGCTCAGCTGTCTTGTCCTTGACCACCACATGCATTACCCGTCCTCTGTGGACGTGAGCGTCGAACGTACTGCTCCAGGGGGGATACATGGTGGGCCGCTTCTGCTTGTACACCTGGCCCTTTTCTACAAATACACACAGACACTAAATCAGAGTTACACACCACTGAAATTTTGACTGAACTAACCTATCAGTATACAAGTAAAACAATTCTCTGTGTTTTACAGCATTATAACTGGATTTACTGGATCTGAAACTAATACTACTGAAATGGCACAATGCTCTAACTGTGTGCTAGTAATCTGACAGCTTTTACTGCAGAAAAACCATGCAAATGAAACCATGCAATTTTGGTAGAATGTCAACATAAAGTCAACATGACATTTAAAATCAGCTCTTTCCTTTTTCTCAATGTATTTTCCTGATCTTATTGAGCATGACTGTGGTGTAATTTGTCGTAATTTTTCATTACTTGCTTCGCCTCTCTGACTTCAAGTCATTTAATTTTTTTAGCCCCTCCCCTCCAACCACCTGGTTTTATTCAATCCACCCAACTAAATAAAATCAAGTTCAGCCCTGCATTTCTTTTAAATGACATTTTCACTCAGAAATATATACTTGGTGAAGTAAAACAGGTTGCAAACACTCTTTCGTGTTGAGTTTAATTTATTTTGCATCCAACGCATAAAAAAAACGACTGGACAAACAGTTTATCTGACTTTTACTTGACGGTGAGAATGTTTCAAAGAAGTTTGAGAATGATGTGACACTTTTTATTTTGAAAGGTATGTGTGGTTGCGGTTGGTTGTAAAGAATGAAACCAAAGGGGTTGCTGGGAAATCCTTGTGTTTTCAATACTGCAGTGACCGTGTCTGCGTGTACAACTGCATATCTTTTCGTCTAATCTGATTTTACCCACATATCACTAGCTATAGAGGTCAGTGCACTCAAATCTGCTTAAAAGTAACCACAGTTCTCAAAAACATGCATGCAGTCGGAGACTTCCAATGCACTTTTGCAGAAATGCTTCCTTTTACATACATTTGATTCTTTGTTCATTTGCTGTGTTGATTATAATTTGGAGTTCTAATGCCGCATTCACTTTGCAGTACAGAAGTGGTGATCAATATATAATAATTCACACATTTAAAAAAACAAACTTGCACGTTCTAGACAGAAGTATTGATTTGATGATTGATTCATGAATTAATCATTATTTTAAGTCTTTCCAATGAATTGACTGATCCAGACTGATTCAGTTCTCAATTCACTGAATCAATTATTCAATTGCAGCAGGTTCAGAAAACTTAAAAGAATATAGCACAAAAGTTCTATGGCAATTTTGGTAACACTTTATTTTACAGTGTCCTTGTTATGTTACATGTACTTACCATAGTAATAACAGTAAATTATGCATAATTACATGCAACTAACCCGCAAACAAATCCTACTCCTACCCTATGTTGTTAATTAATATTACTTATAGGGCTGGGTATCGATTCAGATGTTCCGATTCGATTCGCAAGCTCTCAAATCGATTCAATTTCGATTCTATTGTATACTACAATACAAATACTATATTTATAAAAAAGAACAGTGAACATAAGTTTACAAAGTGGGTAATTAAAAATAAATTAAGAGCCACAAACCTGTATATTAAACACTTTTTATTTTAGGGACACTTGGGTACATTAAAACAGAACCCATCTCTACATTTCAAATGCATACAATTATGTTCAATACTGTGGTAATGAACAACGTGCTGACTTATGTGGACTAACTTTTATTTGAGGAAATCTGTTTATAATATAAGCTATTAGATTTTAATTATTGGTCATGCGCTGTCTATTGACTCAGCTGATTTGAATATGTATATTATGGCCAAAGTATGTGCTTAAGTGAACGCTCAAGTTTAATACAATGATTTTGCATGTATGTGATCTATTTTTCTTGTTTGTATGCTCGACTGTGGGGGTATTGCAACGTCTAGGTGATGTCTCATCAAATAGTTCCGCAGATTTGTAGTATTACTACAGCATTTCACCTCAGCGTTACAAATGTCGACAACGCACCGGAAGCCGCCATTTAAGCACTGAATGAATGACAGGCGCGCCTCTCGATCCTTTGTAACATCGCGCAAGGCAAAGAAGAGGGTGACATCTAGTGGAGAAGACTAGTAATTCAATTTACGTTCATCTTAAGTTCAATGTTTGCGGAAATAAATATGGAAAAAAAAACGATTCGTTGCCTTAGAGAATCGATTTTGAATCGACCACATTTAAAAAATTTGGCTATTTTTAACTATTTTTTTGCCCAGCCCTGATTACTTAGTATAAATATATAATTCAAATAAAGTGTAACCGAAATGTTATACTTTTATTTATCATTTTCATCCTTTTTGAAGATTAAAAGCAACTCATTAATCGGAGAAAAGAGCAACCAGAACATTCTTTAAAATATCATCATATGTGTTCCACAGAATAAAGACAGGGATGTGGGTTCAGAACATGTGGGTGAGTAAATAATGGCAGATTTTCTTTTTTTTTTTATGTAAACTATTTCTGTAGGTCTCATGGAGTTTGACATATACAGTACCTATATCAAACATGTATCTTCTGCATCTTCAAACCAACTTGAATTAACGCATATTTGGCTGTCAAAATACTATCAGACATGATGAAAATTGTACTGGTTTCACATTTATGTCTGTCTGTCATAATACACTGATTATTTTGCTGAATTGTTAGTCTAATGACTAAGTACCCACTTTAAATTGTGGGAAGTGTGTGTGATGAATCATAACCTGAATGGTAAGAATAATAGGAAAGAAACAGATAACCACCTTTTTACTGACATTGACACCTATGACACACATTTCCTTTAAAAGCAAAAATTCACATTTAAGACACACAATATTCAATAAACTTTGACCAAACACACTGCTTTCACACTTTCACCTACTGAGAACCGAGTAGGTGGGTCATGTGGGTGTTTTCTTCCACTATGGGCTATTTTGTTCTTCTAGACTTGTAGTAAATATACTTTCTAAAAAAAAAAAAAATCATATACTTATATCACTTAACGTATAACACTTTATTCTTTTCTTTTCTTGAAACATCATATGTCATTTCCACCACAACTCAAATCACCATTTATTTTGTGGTAGAAATTACATTTGGAATAAAATTGACAACTAATTGCTCTCTTGCAGTATAGCATTTTATGCATCATAAATACACACAATTAAATAATTACAGATTTTTTTTAGCATAATTTTCCAAAATTGCAGCTTGACGCACAATAAAACATTCTATTTACTAAATCATTTACTTTTTACATTTTTACATACTTTTACATTTTTAATCTTAAACATGCTTTTTACTGATACTGTTGTCTACTTTATAACTATACGCTAACTTTTGAAACACATTTATTGGGGGCAAAACAGTTGGTTGTTGTGGTAATGACACCAGATTGTCATAGTTTTAAACAAGTAAAACAAAAACAATATTTTTCATATTAAGATTATATATATATATATATATATATATATATATATATATATATATATATATATATATATATATATATATATATATATATATATATATATATATATATATATATATATATATATATATATATATATATATATATATATATATAGTTTTAATATTTATATAGTTTACATATGTCCTAGACTTTTAATCTTATATGAAAAGGAAATGCATTTGAAAAAGTGTCAAAAAGAAATGATGATGGCATGGTAAAAAAGCCTATGTGACCTTAACAAAAGAACAAAAGATAAAATCAACATCTGGCTGATTAAAAACTTAAAAATGCCCATAACTGAAGAAACTACCCAGGGTTTTTTTTTGTTGCACTTTTACACTTAAACTACCCTGATATACAGTATCTGTAGCAGAGGTTTCTTACCAGTCTCCACAGCCTCTTTCATGTAGACAGCACAGTATGGATTGAGTACTTCCTCGTGGTAGGCAAGCCCCGGGTCCATCTCAAAGCTGGAAAAACCAATCCTCAGGAATGGAGACATGATTGTAAACTCTCAGATCCAACAGCAATAGCCTCTGATATAAAGTGTCCGCTGGTTAATTCCGTTGTGGGAATGTTCTGTACAGTGATGCACTCCTATTTGATGCTTATTTTCATATTTGTGGTGTCCGTTATATGGGTTTCGGCTCTCAGTAGTGGACAGTACTGGTCTGGATGTGAGGTGTCCTTGTTTCTGTGGCATTCAAAGTTATATTTTTTTCAAATTGAACATTTAACTTTGTCCTTTGTCCATCAAATCTGTGTCTCTTATAGCCGTAGTTTTAGAAGGAATGATGTTGAGATGTTGAAATGTCTAAAAAAAAAAAAGAGAGGATAAAATAAGATAAATTCAAGAATAATGAAGTATAATAATAAAAGGAAAAAAACTAATAAATAATAAATGGCATAAGAAGATTCTATTTTATATAGAATCTACAGTATATAATATATTGATTCTAAATATATAAAATAATATCTAAAAATATGATAAAATGTATATTTTATATAGAATCTTTATTGAATGAAAATTAAATTATATACACTGTTAACTTCTAATCAAATCAGAATTTAATAATTCATTCTAGCACTTTATAATAAGTTTAATTGGTTACACTTCACAATAAGGTTAAATTTAACAACATTAGTTAACATGAACTAACAATGGACAATATTTCAACAGCATTCATCTTAATGTTAATTTCTACATTTACAAATAAATTATTAAAATCTAA
The DNA here is from genome assembly GCF_949357685.1 of Gobio gobio. Taxonomy (NCBI): domain Eukaryota; kingdom Metazoa; phylum Chordata; class Actinopteri; order Cypriniformes; family Gobionidae; genus Gobio; species Gobio gobio. The sequence goes on along the minus strand of NC_137101.1, from coordinate 25,808,172 downwards.
ATTTGAATGTCAACATTAGTTATTGCACTGTTAACTAACATGAACAAACAATGAACAGCTGTAATTTTAACTAACATTAAGAAAGGTATGTAAGAAAATAAGAATATATTGCTTGTTGTTAGAACATGCTAACTAAAGCATTATCTAATGTCAGCAAATGAGACCTTGTTATAAAGTGTTACTGTTTAATTAATAACATTAACAAACATTATTACATGATCTGATAAGGAACAGATCATTAGTACAAGTACACCCAGTGTTTCAATGATTAGAAATGTCATAAAACCTTTATTTATATATTTTCATCCTTTAATGCTCATTATACAACTGATCTGTTAAAGATTATGATGTTTATTAATGAAGTCATGTAATCATAATCCTGTTCAAATGACACTCCATGCATAACCATTCACTAAACTCTAGAGGAAAAATTGTTGCGAACAAACTGCTGTAAGAACATAAGATCATTGTGATATGCTCTCTGTCTAATGGAAACCAGAACAACACCGAAGCTGAAGACACGCGTTAACTTCTTTCCATACTACACATGCCCTTTAAATGAACATGACACCAGTTTACACCAACCACCAATGTTTCACTCAATCAGTAACACTTAACATGCCATAAACTCAGCAGAAAACAAGAAAACTAAGCAGACTTGTTAAACAGTTAGACCACAGTGAACACTAACTGAGTACTTACCAGTTGAAAACTGTGAGGTAACTGGTGAAGGGAGAGAAACAGAGTGAAACGACTATTAATAGAAGTGAAATACAAAACTCCCATCCCAACAGCCTGCCAGGATTCACTTCCCCGCTGAGTCACAGCCAAACAGTACTAACACACACACGTCATGGTCACGGATTTACACTTTTGTTCAAACTATGTATTTTATTATAGAAGCTTGTTTCCGCAATGGAATAAATTCATGTAAAAGATAACTGCACATTTTTATCTCACAAGTCTCTCTCAATTTCAAGTTCATATCATGCCGTTCTGAGAAAAAAAAAGTCAAAATTGCAAGATAAAAAGTCACCATTACCTCTTTTTAAAAAAAAATTCAAATATTATGTTATCTGAGCCACACAAGTAATCTAAGTTGATCTGACAAAAGAAAAAATGTTGTGATAAACCATGAGAATATTTTTTTTACAGTGTTAAGTTATTATTTTTTACATGCAATAATTGTGAGTGACACTAACTTGCCACCACTATATTAAAGGTGGCATAAGAAACCAATAATTATATATATTTTTAATTGTTATAAAAAAATATTCTGTTAAGCTCAATCGACAGCATTTGTGGTGTAATATTAATATCACCACATAAAATAAGATAGGAAAATATAGAAGGAAAAATCTAAGTTGTGGAGAATTGCTTATCATTTAATTAAATGGAGCCAATTTTTGGAAGCTTTAAAAGCGAAAATGTGAAACTTACAATTGCTTAGTATAGCACTTGCATTAATTATTCTGTCAATGTATGTCATTTTAGGTTTTTAGCATTACATTATCTTGGCAACAAAGATGTAAAATTGGATATACCTTTACACAGAAAAGGTTAGTAAGCAATTTGTTCACATCAAAATCATGTTAGTACCAAGCGGCAACCTCCCGCAGTTTCTCTTGAAGCCAATACGGAAGTGACATATACTGCAATTTATCGACTGGCCACTAGGGACAGGATCCAAAAGGGAGCGGAATCTCATTGAGCCCCATGCTAAAATGCCCAACTTTACAGCAGAAAAAAACATGTTTACAGCCTGGTACAAATTGTGGTTTTGGTCTATATCTAATTTTGCCCTTCATGACAACTGTGAGGGGGGTGAATTTCTTTAATAACTCATTCATTTACATTATATAAAGCCTTAAAGTTCTGCATAATTAAGGGCGTGGCCACTTTGAGTGACAGGTGGATAGCCGTTTGCCTGCTGTCTGTTAGTCATCACGTCCATAGATATACATAATAAAGGCTAGATGTCTTATGGCGGAGTCTCTAACGCCATCACCGGCGGCCATCTTGTCACAGGCAAGCTTTCTGGCGGGCTCTGTGGTACCTGATGTACAAGGTGAGTGATCTGCACAAACACAAATACTCTTATCTCGCTGAAATCTTGACGAATTTACAAATGGTTTGGTTTCTTACAAACGTTATTAACGCGTCTATAATTCTGGATGCTTGAACAAATTATGAATAATTATTCATAAGTATGCAGTGTCATAACTACATCTCTGACGTTTATAACAAACCAAACAGTTTGAAAATCGGTAGAAAATTTAGCACGTTATGGTTCTTTAAAAAGTATATGCACCATTAAAACACAATGTTACGAGTGAGCAAGCTAACTGTGACAAGATGGCTGCCAGGTGCAGACGTCAACCTCCATTGGCCAGCAGCGTGGACGACATCTAGCCTTTATGTATATCTATGATCACGTCACCTCAGCTCCAGCCACGTCCCGCCTCTTTGTCCATTTTCAGTTATACGACAGTGATGCGTGGTGACGCCAAGATGGCAACAACCGACTTTACGCTTCAAAACTGCTCTTCAGAATCCTATGGGTGACGTCACGGACACTACGTCTATATTTTTTTACAGTCTATGGTTAGTACGCATACTATTTACGTCTTGTAGCTATACTATTGAAAATGTTGGCTCCATTTACTTCAATTGTCAGCAGGGATGCCACAATTCTCAATATAATATTGAACCGTTCGGTACGGCATTCACGGTTCAATACGCGCTTGTGAATTGCGTTTTTTTCGGTTTCACATTTAATTAATTATTTTTCTACAAATTCTATCATTTGCCTCCATCCCAATATACTGAACAACGCGACATACATTCACATCACACGTTAGTTGTAGAGTTATACTCATGGAACACTATAGTTATTCACAATCACGAAAGTTCATTATTTGTATGCGTTTTAAAGCCTTGCCGGTTTCATTCGCGTGCGCAGTTTTAACATGCGCTTTTCAGAGCGCGCACACTAAAAGCCTGTCAAACACGTGATTACAGGACTAAGTAGTTGTCTTACTGCGCTAATACTGTCAAATACACACAAGGTTAACATAAACACAGTCGGTTATGTCTAAAGTGAAAGTAAAATCGCAATCTTGTCTGTATATTAGATGCAGGCAGGTCTTAAATTGACAACAGGGCAGTAGTGAAGACGAGATCCTTAAAGGGACAGTTCACCTATAAAATGATGTCATTATTTACTCACTCTAATATTGTTCCAAACCTGTATTCATTTTTCGATGACAAAATTTTCATTTTTGAGTGAAATATCCCTTTAATGTTGATACAACAACAAAAGACAAAGAGAAAATCACTCACTGCTCTTGACTGAAAAACTAATACAGTAGCTAAGAATCAATGTATATTTTATAGTGAAGTCTATGTAGTGTTTTATTTTTACATTCATTCATTCAATTTCATACTTAAATGCTGCTGTACAGCTCTGAGCTGCCAGTGTAAATCTTTATATATATTTATTTTATATTAATTATTTTATCCAATACACTAGGAATGTGTACAAGGGTTTTTTTAAGTAAAGTTTTAAGTTTAAGTAAGGTTTTTCAATTCTTTTAAGTAAAATAAAGAAAGAGTATTGCAATAAAAAATAGTCTTTTTTCTCTTTAACCTCTTGCTGTTCCTGTCGCCTAAGAATAGAATAACAAAAAATTGATGTGACAAGCCATCAGAACCGAACCGAACCGAACCGAACCGAAAACCGTGGTTAAAAACCGAGGTATGTATTGAACAGTGGACTAACTGTATTGTTGCATCCCTAATTGTCAGTGACTTGTTAAGAAACAAGTCAAAATTAAGTTATGTGGTAACCAACATTACTAAAAAGGAATTTATGTGGTAACCAACATTACTAAAATGTTGCGAGGGTGTTGCTAAATGGTTATTAAGATGCTCTAAGTGGTTTGTATGTGGTTGTTAAGGCGTTGCTAAGTGGTGTTCTGAGTCAAATAGCCCTTCTCCAAGTCTCTATGATATACATTTTTTCATGTTTTTACATCAATCATATGAAAAAGTGAAAACCAGATGATTGTAGATAAAAAACATACAAAAATGTAATGTGTAAACAGAAAAAAAAACGAACACAAATTAATTCTCGTACATTGTTATGCTTAAAGTTGGAAGCAGCTAACAATATACATTCATATTTAGTTATTTTTCTTTAGCTTCTCAACTCTCTTTCTTGTTTGGTGCGTCTGCATGACTGCCAAGTACTTCCTGTCGTGAGACTGACAGCTCAAACCGCACTTCCTGTATCATTGAAGGACTGTAACGAGATAGCAAGTTGCTGCTGTTACCTGCTTCTGCTACCAGGATAGACCGAAGAGAGACAAACAACAGCAGACAGATAGAAAGAACACAGCAGGACACAAACACTTTAATGTCATAACTTTATAGTAGGCCTTTATTGGCTCCATGAGCGTGATATTTCATCAAACGGTGTGTGGGGTCAATACTGACTCTATAGAGTCGGCACAGTTGAACTATCCCAGCTTGAGAAAGCTGCAGGGGTGGAAGAAGTGTGGGATCAAACAACAAACCCCTCTATTGAACTCACACACTGGACTGGACTGAACTATAAATACATTTGAGCTTTTGCAAGCCTCTCGGAAGGTTAAACTCATAATGCTTGCTAAAATAATATTCCAGATTCAACACTTAAGCTCTATGACATACTCTGTGGTTCATTGACCACAGAAAACATCATCTCATCTCTCAGTTTGTAAAAATAAAAAACATTACATTGATTCACTTACATTGGAAATCTATGGGGCAAGTAAACCTGGAGCGTTTATAAGCAGAAATGTGAAGGTTGTACTTTCTTAAAGCAATTATTTTCATTCTTCTGTATAAAAATCTTCTTTGAGCTGTAGTTGTATAATTTGTCTTTTTGATATGGGATCAGGGTTATTATCATTCATTTAAAAAAAATCTAAATGTTTCCTTGGCAATAAACTGAAATATGTTTAAGTTGATGAGTAACTGGAAATAAATGCAGTATAAAATAAAACTGAAATAAAAATTTAATAAAACCTAAATTAAATAATAATAAAATATAAAATTGACAAAAGCACATTATGAAATTACAAAAAATTTCAACTAAATTTAAGATAATATAATATAATAAAAATAAAAGCTATTTTAGCATTCCGGCCGCCCGCTTCCCACGCTGGAGAACCCGGTTCGAATCCCACTTGGAGCAGGTCGAATAGGACCGGTTATATTTGGTGCCGCGACCCGGATGAGAGTGAGGTTTAGAGGGGTGAGTGTATTGTAGGCCAGTAAGAGCTGTGCGTGTAAACCTAACTCCCCTGCCCTCAAGAGGCGCGTTAGCAACCAACGCTAACAGCTGCGGTCTTTAGTGTCCTGCCTCCCACGCCAGAGATCCTGATTCGAATCCCGCTCAGAGTGGGTCGAGTAGGACCGGTTACATAAACAGTACTTTGAAGATCCCATTCTGATATCCTCTTGCATGTCTTTTTAGTATATTTAATTTTTTTTAGACCTTTTTGTTTTTAGTGTTGTTTAATGTATAACTGTTCTTGCAAGGATACCAGACTTACTCATTTATTACGAATTAGGACTGCACAGCGATATCAAGACGGTGTGTGCATCCGCGATGGTCACATCGCAGAATGTGCGATGTCAAATATTGGTATCGTAGTTGATAAGTATGGACCAGACACCACAGTTCATAACGCACGTGATTTTCTGATTAATTACAAAAGTTTAAAAATCATAGAGCAAATGTTTATCATTAGCATGTGCGAAAGTTTATCACGGTTTAAACAATCAAACATTCACACACAGACAGCACGCAAAACCAAATTCCGCCCTCTTCCACATCTATTTGTGCTTGAAAGGACACACACACCCAAAATTATGTCAAAATGCCCGTCTCGGCAAGTATTCTCGTAAACACAGTCGCTTATGGCTTACGTAAATGTAAACAATTGAGAAGGAAAACAGATGTGTATCATTATATTGGATCCGTGCATTTGGTCTTAAAGTGACAGCAGCCTAATATTTTTGCTGCTGTCGTTGTCAACAAAAAACAAAGAGACATTTTTTTTGTAGCTGTAACAAAGATTAATTATATTTAATTTATACAGTGAAGACTATGCAGTTATTTTGCATTTGATTATTCAATTACCTGAAAAAACATAAAGCACTGTTTATTTCATTCGTATCTTTGTTCTATTGTATTGATCGATGCTTGCAATTTGTTTTAGTTTCTATGCAGATTCACTCCCCTAAAACAACCCAAATCATTCTAGAATGATTCATTCTTTCCAAATAGAGTTATTTAAGTCATCTGGTGAAATTGTTTCCATATCGCAATATATAAAGCACAAAAACGAAATATCGCAATGTCGGTTTTTTCCAATAACAAAATATAAAATCGGAGGAAGTACCATTTGTTTAGGTATTTAATTTAGTATAGCTACCACCTTATTTTATATATACACTACTACCATTCAAAAGTTTGGGGTCAATACTTTTAATCAATTTTCAAATTAATTTTATTCATATTAAATTGATCAAAAGTGTCAGTAAAGACATTTAAGATAATGTTTCAATTTCAAATAAATGTTTTTTGGGGTCAAATAAATGCAGCCTCAAATAAATACAGCTTAAGAGATGTCTTAAAAAAAAAAACGTTTTAACCGTAGTTCAAAATATTGTGGTCACTCTAAAATTTGGGTCATATTATGGACATTTTTACATTAAATTTTTAATCCAACAGTTGGGTTTGTCTATATTTGCCCCAAAATTGGGTTAAAACAACCCAGCATTTTTAGAGTGTATATACTGTAAAAAAAAAAAAAACTTTCAGTGTCCAAATTTGCGCACTTGTTTTCATTCATTCAGTGGACTATAGTGGAGTAATGTAGGCAATAGTATAGGGGGCGTTTTCGGATACAGCCTGGGTGTTTCAGGAAAGGGAGAACCTGGACTGTTAACCACATCTAATGTTTGACATAATGTGAGTCCAGTTTTAACAGCTATGTAAATTCAAAAACAGCGCATTTCTATCTGAGAGGTAAAGAGACACCTGCATTTGTTGTAATCAACACTTTAACAGTATATGGAGTGCATGAAAAAGCAGATATTCTCATACAACACCATTGTTCCGTATTATTCTAAGATAAAGAGCATATAAATCATATGTATGCCTTACAACTTACGACTCAACTTACGACTACATTTTAGGGTTAAAAAGACAAAGTAAAGACGAAAAACTGAAAAACAACACATTCACTATATTTTTCCCCAGCCTTTTCATTCAAAGCAATATTGCTTATAGCTGCTGTTATTCATGCTGGCATTGACTTATTCTTGCACATGGTTGTATATTGCAGTATTTTTAACCCCACAAGGCTGTTGAAATAACATGGCACCCTCCACAAGCTGTTATCGTATTTGAGGTTACCATTATCAACCTTTGTAACAAAGTCAACGATAACAATAACCATTGAGCAGTACAACTTTCATCCACATTTTCTATGGAAGTCTTTGTTTAGCATCAATCATAATGGGAAATATTATGAAAAACTTTTCCCTTTTTGATTTTAGAGCTTCATAAACAGTTGAAGTGACCCGTTTTAAATAAAATCATGTAACCCTGACATCGTTTGTGCTCTTGGTTAAAGTGTGGTTGGAAATTGCAGTCTGATTGTGAGTAAGATGTTCCAGTGCCCGACATTTGCAGTTCCTCTAATTCACACATACTGTGTCATACCACAGAAGGTAGGTACATAGTATGTTCATATCTGTCTTGTTACTTGATTGATTTATTTTTCTAGAGCAGCCTAGTGTATTTTTATTATGGATGGTGGAGCACTACACACATTACACATGGTGTGTTGAGTGTAAATATACAGTACAATGCTTTAAATATATATTATAGGCATCCACTTTGTGTAAACTAGCCTAAATCATGCCTTTTTAAATGCACATAATCCTTCAGAAAATGTGATTCTTTGACAATAATACAGTAGTTTCCGAGCAATTAATGGCAAATAAAGAGTCAAGTGAAATGTACTACAAATCTCAGTTTAGATACTTTTTCTTATAGAGATCTCAAGGCCTCAAACTGAGCTCAGATTTGCCAAAATACCAATCTATCAAAAGAAATCTCGATATGAACTCAACATTTCTCATCAAATTCCTCTATAGTTGTGTAAGTAAACAATTGTCGAATATTAGGAGAAACAATTTAAAGTGAACTGTAGTGTAACTTAATTCTGAGATTTGAAAGAGAAAGATTTGAGCAACAACATCTCTTGAAACCTATAAATGGCTTCATTGACCTCTGTGGGTAGAATTTACATCTTGGTATGAAAGGCTAAAGCCACAACAATTCAGAATGTCAACAACTGACTTAGAATAGAGCAAAATAGCAAAAAGTGCTCAAATAAGGGATAAACAAGCCCTCAATCCTTCTATAGAATGAAAATCCAGGCTTATGCTTTGCTTTGCTTTGAACTGCAACAAAAGCTCGTGATCCACAGCTTTTACTACACTTGTGTGGGCAATGTTAGAGAAAACTGTGAGAAATCATGTTTTCTTCTTCTAACTGAGAAAGAAATCTTCTTGATGCATCCCACACATGGTGTTTTAAAAGATCACATCACATTATGTTTTCAGAAGACCAAGTTCTCGAACGCAAAGTTAACTTCTACTCTTCTGTTTTGTGGTTTCCTGCAACTGCCACACGAACTGCTGAAGCAAAACCAATGGGAAAAGGCTGCATAATATAGCCTATGTGATGGTGCTTTAACATATTATTAGTGAATTTTTAGACAACAGTTAACTTGCTTATAGTCAGCAGTTGGTACATCAGCAGCACTGACAGCCAGTGTGTTTCTCCTCTATTATTATCCTTGAAGCAGTTCTGTTTATAGGCTACGTGTCGGTTAGTTAATTATTTAACCTAAGCTTAAAATCAATCAGAAGGCTCATAGGCTATATAAAGTAAAGAGAATAAAAACAGCACTTACCCAGAACAGTTTAAAGCAGCGCAGCGTTTCAATGCAGTACTCTGAAAGTATACGCCTGCTTATGGAACTTCTGTAGACCGTCAGGTTCAGGTTGCGCGCGCACGTCAAGCGCGCGTTTCACACCTCTCATCATCACACACTAAAGGAAGCAGAAAGCAAGTGCTCTGCGGTTTGCACAATTGCAGTTAACTACCTGAAAAAAAATATAGGTCAGCGTCTTTTAATGGAATGTGGAATGAAAAGCTCAAAGTTCGTATTGTTCATTTTTCTGCGTAATTTTATGGACAGACGTAGCCTGAATATTGCATACAATGTGTTTTGTTGCCTGCTTTATTTTATTATTATTATTATTATTATTATTATTATTATTATTATTATTATTATTATTATTATTATTATTATTATTATTATTATTATCATTGCTATTATTAAGAAGCAGGGGAGTGTTGTCGAATGCTACAATGTTACACTTGCCTGTCATATTTCAGCAAACAAAGTCTTGATTTTTAGACTCTTTCCTTTTCCCAATGAAGTAGCTAGTCAAACGGTTTAAAACCGTATTGAAATGGTTCGCGATTCAGTCTGAATGATTTGAACTGCTCCCTCACAAAGGGAATCGTTTAGATATGAAGTTATTTATAGCCACTCGTAGTCTAGAGGACTTTACCAAAGTTATTTTAAATGATACAGTCATATAGCCTTATGGACACAATAATTGTTCTGTTTCGGAGATGTTTTTTAAAAAAAATTAAAATAACATGTATTAGATTAAATTAGCCTACAGCTGACTATTTATCATATTTCATTTTTATTTGTAAAGTAGGCTAGACTAGCTTGCCCAAAACATTGTTTCTTTTGGGTTTATCCGGCACAAAACATTACAGAGTGACAGAAATTCCTGGATACGTAAATTCACTTTTGACTGCTGATTGGAAACGGTGGAGCGTTTTTTGAATCGGTTCTTTTGAAACCAAACGATTAAATGAATCATACATCCCAAACTGTAGCAGGTGACTGTTCTGCCAGCCGGTGGCGCTAAATCACAAAAATACGACGAAGAGCTTTTCTGAGGATATCATTTTATAATTTATACCCATGATGTGTCTTTCTAAAAGTGTTTAATGATCGAAAAAAATAATTTATTTTATTTTATTGATGAAGCAACATAATTTGAGTAAAATAAATTATTAAAAGTGTATATTGTTGCCATAGTGATATGGCACAATGTATCAGCATAAGCATGCTGCTTGAGAAACATTTTATTTATTTTATTTAATTTTGTTTGCTTTATTTTATTGAAGCAAATTTGAGTAAAATAAATTATAAAACGTGTGTATATATATATATATATATATATATATATATATAGAGTGATATGGCACAATTTATCAGCATGAGCAGATACAGTTTGAGAAACTTTTTATTTGATTTTATTTTATTGATGAAGCAACATATTGTAAATTTAAATGTTGTGTATATATAGGTGCCATAGTGATACAGCATGTGCAAATACTGTTTGAGAAACATTCAGGTATACCTTTTCAAAATAACTTCAGCAAATAATCTTTTTTTTTTTTTTTTTACCTCTAAATGACAATTCACCATGTGTCAACTTTCTACAAAAGCCAACAGATAAATCAGCCTTAGAAACAATATGGTGTGGATATGCAGTGTATACTCTATACTGTCACTGTATAGCTGTTAACCTAGTTATAAACATAAAATAAAGTAGGCAATTCATGTTATAAGCAGCTAAATGACAACCAGTTAACCAGCCACAGATGGAAGATTGATTTGTATGGTGCATTTTTTTGTAGTAGTCATGCATGGAAAGGAAAACGTGCTGAATTGTGGAGGATATTTTTTTTTGGGAGGGAAAGTAAGTGAACAACATTAAAGAGAGAGAGATGAAGGAGAAATAGGGAGGGGTTGAAATATGGGGGGATGGGACAGAGAGTAAGAGAATTGTAATTGTTGCGTTGCATCAGGGAACGTGCCTTCACTCTATATTTCTGTTGCCATGGAAACCTGTGAGGGAGCTGGCGGATGTCTGGGAGACCCCCAGCGAAAGTCCTCCACACTCTTTCACACACACACACACACACACACACAGAGAGAGAGAGAGAGAGAGAGAGAGAGAGAGAGAGAGAGAGAGAGAGAGAGAGAGAGAGAGAGAGAGAGAGAGAGAGAGAGAGAGAGAGAGAGAGAGAGAGAGAGAGAGAGAGAGAGAGAGAGAGAGAGAGAGAGAGAGAGAGAGAGAGAGAGAGAAATCCTGTGTGGTTGTGTGGGCATGTCTGAATAAATTTCATTTTAATTATTTGAATCGAATCCAAAGCTTTGGAAAGAAGCGATTGTTGTGTCTGTTATTTAGATTTATGATCAAATCCCACGGATTTGCCAAAAGCCCCACTTAATCTCAGTTAATAAAAGCTCCAGGGAAATTAACTCATCTCTTAATTTTATTTTATCTAATGAGATTGATTTACACCAATTATGACAGAATGAAACACTGACTGTAGAATATGACTGTGAAACGGTCTTTAGATCATGATCGAGATATGCTAGCATCACTTTTTTTCTTCTTTTACTCCGGATATACCAGATCTATATCTGCTAAATGATATCGCAGGGATACTTACATTCATGGTTCATAAATTGAAGTACAAAAATCATAATTCCAAAGTAAAACCTTAGATGAAAAAACGTGACACTTTACTTAAATTTAAAATGCAGTTGTTCCCAAGCATTTCTTTCAGCTGAACTTCTTTTGACCTAATATATTTAATAATGAAGTCAATAATTGAACAACATATTTGCATATTCACATTTCTCTGATGTTGATTAATGCACTCAAAAAATTATCCAGGCCCTTTATAGATATGACACATTAAAATTCTGTCCACTTAAACATATCTAATTTTGTCTTAATTGTGTTCAATCAACCTAATATATTTAAAAGTGAAGTTTACTTAATTAATTTGTGTTAAAAGTACATTGAATATTTTTGTTGACATAACTAACTGGACAGTGGATCTGTAGTTCCCAGCATGCTTTGCAAGGGACTCCATTAGGAGAGTACATTTAGGGATTAAGGGATTTTTTTTGTAAAGGGGAAGATTGTGTTAATGTTAGTGTTTAATGTTCAGTTGTTGGACATTTAGAGGAGTTTCTGTAATGTTTTGGAAATGTTTTGGTTACCACAATGCTGAAGAGTGGCACCTGTGCTTATTTGGGCACTGGGTGACCTATGCTAATGTCTGGATTGACACCAGCCTTTTCTTATATTTTCATTATATGCATTGTGTATGATGATGAATGAAACTGCATATAATTGATTTTCAGGTAACACTTTACAATAAAGTTCATTAGTTAACATTAGTTAAATACATTAGTTAACATGGACTAATAATGAACTGCACTTATAAACCATTTATTTATCTTTGTTAATGTTAATGTCAACATTTACTAATGCATTATTAAAATCTTGTTAACATTAGTTAATGCACTGTCAACTAACATGAAGAAACCATGATCAGCTGTATTTTTATGAACTAATATTAAACAAAGATGAACAAATACAGTAACAAATGTACTGCTCCTGGTTAATTCTTGTTAGTTAATACATTAACTACCTTATTGTAAAGTGTTACCAATTTTCCAATTAAATGTTTTAATTTAAGTTTGACAAGTATAAAAAAAGTCATGATATAAATATAATTTAAACTGTATTTGATAAAATAGTTGTACCAACTCGATTACATTGTCTAAAATTGAGTTGGACCAACTTGTTGCATGAATAATTTTTTTATGAGTTGGGGCTACACAAATTTATTGGATGGAAAACCTGCCCTCAATTAAATGGAGTTTGTCCAATGAGTTATTGTTTTTGAGTGTGGTCACATGACATGCAGGTAAACAAATAAAATATTTAATCTTTTTTAGTGTGTGTTGATTTGTTTTCATTTATTTGTTTTAATTTGACATTTTTATGATTTAATTAACCATTAGCTTTTCATGAACTCACAAACCCCCTGCAGTTTCCGAACCTTTGGGAAACTCTGACTTAATGTTTAATGCCCTTCATATTGTGGAACATTATTTATTTTTTATGTATTTTTTATATCAATATGGTATCAATATAAGATTGTATTCAAATTTCAAATCAATATGATACACATACACATATGTTTACTGTATATGTATGTATGTGATTTGATTTTACTTGTATAATTAAAAAATAAATAAACATAATATTGAAGATGTGATTTTGAAGAAGTGTGTGATCTTGCTTATAGTTTTGAGAAAATTTAGCGTCATCTCAGGAAATGTGTGCTGAGAGAAACTAATTAGATGCGTTGCAAAACCCAAAAGCTTAGACACCATCTGTGCTAACAAAAGCAAGTTAACTTACATTGCATTGCATTGTCTTGACTTATTTTCAGCAATGGATAACATTATTTAATCCAATTAGACTTTAATAATAAGTTATTTTTTAATAAGCAGTAATAATAAACTCTGGAGTAAGATCTTTTATCTGCTATACAACAAAACAAAACAATCTGCATTTCAAATTGTTTATGTTGCGTGGAAAACATAGAGTGCAAATGTAACATAAGGCCTGTTGACGCTTAAAGGAAATGATAGGAAACCACTTTCTCTATTATTGCTTCTGCTTGTGTTATTTTTACAGGAAGTATGAATAAATATGAAACAGTTTTCTCCAAACCATCTCTGTTTAAGCAGTTTGCATGCTGAGATTGTACTGAGTCATTCACAGTGAATACAAATGAAAGTACAACACACAAACACACACACACACACACACACACACACACACACACACACACAACAAACACGCACACACACACACACACACACAGATTGCTGGAATGCCCCATGCAGTGAAATATCCAGCCGCGTGACTGAATTGGCTGTTGAGAGAAACTGTGGAAACGTTTAGTGAAAAAATATTCAGTCAGTGATACTTTAAAACAGCTTGCAGGAAAACCTAAATACAGTGGTTCATTTGAATGAAAACATTTTAGTGAAGGTTGTATCGGTTTAACTGAAATGTTTTTCACAATTTTATTTTTATTTTTGAGCAAATAATATTCAGTTTGTTTTCACTATTACAGCACTTTTCCAAAACACTCCCCCATGACTGGAACAGACAGGAAATGATGTGTTGTGCCTTTGTGCCAACTGAGAGATTATGTGTCATAGGATAGAATGAAAACAAACAGAATCAAACACAATTTATCGCTAATGTGTATTTAAAAAATCACATGATAAACATGCATTTGTAAAGAACAATAACAAATTAAATCTCATATACAATTTAAAATGGTTGTTTATACAGTAATTAGAAGAAATGGAGAATCTCAGATGTTTACTGAAAAACAGGCATAGCCGACTGAAAATCTTGCTCTTCGCTGTCGCTTTTAAATCTTATTATACAGATTGTGCCAGATTTGGCTTCTGTGTTTAAAATTGTCTTGTTTATTGCATATCAAGATTTTTAATGAATAGCAAATACTATATTGAACTTTTCCTCACACCAAACTATATGGATTCAGAATAGCCAAATGGACCATTTAACACGCCATTGAACATTTTTGGAACTCAAAAGACTCAAATCAACCCTGAAGCCCATTTTTATCTTTTAGCATCTGTCTTTGACATCTCAAAGCCTCCACCTACTTCTTCACTCTATAGTCTTTTCAGTATTTCAAAAAGGACTAATAGTGCATCTTGAGGACTTAAAAAGCTGAAATCTGCAAGCTATTGTCTGAACATGAATTGAATCGCCTACTTCATGTCATTTATTCATGTCACTTTAATATTTTCCCCATGGAGCGCAAAATGAATAAACATGCATCATAAAATGAAAGTGGATGGGGGCCGACTATTTGAGGATAAAAGCTGGCTCCAAAAAGTGCTCAAAAAGGAGTTCTGTGTGTCACAAATGATTAAATATTAAATTAGTCTTTGTTTGAAATTGAATGGGGACAGTCTGTCAAGCTGCACGAACATTCCGCTAAATAACTCCTTTTGTAAAAAAAGAAATTCATATAATGATGCAATTATTATTAATAATATTTCTGAAGTTATTAAATGTCAAATTAGTATTTGAGCTTGACAGTCTGCATCCAATTTCATTGTATGGAAAAGAGCGGCATGAACATTCTGCTGAATAACTCCTTTTTTCAGTATAAATAATAACAATAATAATAATCACCATCATTTAAATTTGAAGTTATTAAGTATTGAATTTTTAGTATTAGTTTGAGCTTTATAGACAGACCCCTATGCAATGTTATTCAATTTTTTGGATAAACTATAATTGTTTTTTGTTTGGTGATTTTCTGTTGCTCACTTGAAATATTGTGCACTATTTTTAGATTATATTTAATGCCGACTATGACTCCAAACCCTTATATAAACACCTAATTATTGTGACATCTTTAACTTTTTAAAACCTTGTCTGCAAAATAATTACATGCAAATAAAATGAGATATTTTGTATGAAAAGCATCCCTTTAAAAATATACACAACTGTAACAGAATAATGAATTGCTTTGAGTAGAGTAAACTTAAACTAAACAAATTAGTTCAATCAAATGAACTTTTATGAGTTTTTAGATCTCCTTTATCTTTTGAGTTCACAAAACAGACACATTTTAAGTAATCGGAATTGTTTCATTTAATCTAGACAAACTTAAAGGGGTCATATGACAGTTCTAAAAAGAACATTATTTTGTGTATTTGGTTTAATGCAATGTGTTTACGCGTGTTTTTAGGTTAAAAAAAGTCATTATTTTACACCTAGCATACATTATTGTTTACTTTCTGAAACATGTCGATTTTTACAAAGCTCATCGTTCTGAAAAGCTTGGTGTGCTCTGATTAGCCAAAGATCCTGTGCATTGTGATTGCCCTGAATACCGTAAGCATGTGATAGATATGTCACACCCCTTACCATATTTGGAACATCAGCTCCCAAAGCAATACTGCAAAGTGATAATGTCGGTACTATCTTATCAATTTGAGCCCGAATCTGATCCGGAAAAGACAGATGACCAAGCTGATCGATCAACTTTGCCAGTGCAACTGGACCAGAACATATTAGGTTGATAAGTTTGCATTTGTGATTGTATAAAAGACAAACAAGCGCTACTCTACTGCTCAAAATTCTCGTTTGAATAGTCAGCAATTTCTAAAAAAATGAAAACATACTTACAGGATGTGTCTGTGAGTCAGAAGCGCCAGACTGTACTTACAAAGATGGAATTGCCCCACTTTTTAGAATCAGCCTTTGTGCACAGCCGGCCTTACTCTCCCAGGTTCTGAAAAAAACTATCATATTGTAAAAAGTCCTAAAACAGTCGAATATTTGGGTTGTACTGTTCTGGAACAGTGTTGCAAACAAAGCTTTACCCCTGTTTTCTAATTGAGTCCTCTTTCGGAAGGCCAAACAAAGTAGTTTGGCTTTCGCAACGAAAACGCCATGGCGCCATGGCGGCGTCAGCAGCAAATAATAGCAGCGAATAAAAGTTACACCTTCTTTCTTTGCGTATACATTTGGGCGGTATTATGAAACTCTGCTCCCACATGACTTAAATGAAGCGTTTTAGGAAGGCGTGGCTGAGCCTTAACTTTTACAAAGAATATCTGTTTGGGTTTGAGACTTTGAGCTTTGTAATTCTGCAGATCTTATACATGCACAAACAGCTACATAACACAATAAAGATAAAGAAAACAAGAAATTGCATCATGATCCCCTTGAAATTGAACTGAAACTGGGCTGGGATTTCTATTTCCCAGCATGCTTTACCGTGAAAGTAAATGCTAAAATTAAGTGTTAGGGTAAACGTACTGTACCTATTAAGCTCAAGTACCCATTAAGCACACTACTATCTTTGAGCTCAGATTATAAAAATATATATATTTATCATCCTTTTAAATTATTTAGACATCAATGTCTTAACCAATTGATGTGTTTGTTACTATATACCTCCTGTAATTTCAAGCTAATCAGACCATTACACACTGAGATATGGATGTGTTCACACTCCCTGGTGGCCATTTTGAAAGCTGTCTGAAAACTTTCACCAGAAGAGGATCCCCTTAAATGTGCATTTTTTTTTAGATGTTTAACCCTTTATTTTCAATAAGTATAACTTATTACAAAATTAAGAGATTAATGTTTAGACTGCATATTATAACCTGGGACCTGGATGTGGGAAATAATTACAGTTAGATCCAAAAGATAGTTTTAGCAACATAGCGCAGGTGCTACGGAATATTGTTAGCTTACTAGCATAAGATTGTGTGCTACACTAATATATTACTTCACAGGCATTACTGGCTTAAATCCATTATTATAAATTTACAGTTTATTGATGTTCTGTGGTTTTACACTAAAGACTTCATATTATTTTAAGGTGAGCTTAAAGGGTGCACTACTATGAAAATCACAGCTTCAGTGTGACATCAATAAGAAAAAGTACTTTCATAGATACTTTCAATAAAAGCTGTTCATATTGAAATATGTATGAACTTACTTAATACATGACCTAGATTATTTATTTAGCAAAATTGTCCTTTTAAATTAAATTTAATAATATTTATAAATTTAAAAAAAGGTTTGCTGTTCCAATAAAGCTCAGTGCGCTTCCTTTAAGCTCGTCTACATTAAATGTCTATGTAAATACTTTAAATATTAACTCATGGTTGTCACTTCAAGTTAATCTTTAGAAAATGATTCTTTAGAAATGTTGAATTTTTCCAAAAAAACATGATGTGAGCTTAATGGCAACAGGGGTGTGCTTAAAGGGTACAAACACGTACATGTAACAGCCAGACTTTTTGCATTTAATTATGTATATCTTAATTTAAATGCTTTTGTCATTTAAAATAAAATAAAATATTATTGTGTGAGAGATTAATATTTAATTTGAACATAACTTCTTGTACTCAAACCAGTTACCCTGTGCACTAAAATGTCTCAATGTAGACTTTGGTAATAGGTTTGTTTATCCTACTGTATATAATGTTTAATATAATTTTTTTGCAAGATTATGTTAAGTGGGAGATTTAGTATAGAGTTTAATGTTTTGTGTTGCTAATTTGTTTTTTGTTTGTTTTGTTGTTGTTGTTGTTTTTATTTGGGGGGGGGGGTTACCATAGTGACAAGTGGAGCATGAGTTTAGTTTGATAATGAGAACAGATTTATTTTAAATGCTCATACTCATTCAGCAATTGCTATGCTATGCTAATGCTTTTTGTTTTGCCAATTAGCGACTTAACAATTGCTGAATTAGCTAGATAAGGCTAGCAAAGTTTCCACTGCTAAAATTTTTAAAATTGAGATTACATGATTATTTTAAGTTAAATGTTCAAATTAGTTTACTCGGTTATTTCAAGTGAAGAGCAATTAAAATGTATGTGTACAAAATACAAATCTGCCAGTTCTGCTTACTTAAACCTTGAATTTCTCAACTTAAACATTTTGATTGAACTGATTACCTCAACAACAACAAAAATGAGTTTTGCCAACTTATTCAGGTTCACAGTGCAGCTCTTTTCCATTGATGGAAGTTTTTAAGATGTTTATTCATGTTTGATCAGGTTGATAAATGCGCACACACCTACAGGCAAAAATGCAGTTACAAGGTAGCAACAGAGTGCTGAAGTGGAGCTTGATTCTTTTTCCATGATGAGTCATTTCACACAATGTCGAAGATCAATATGACTAATACTAATTATGCCTTTGCATTTTACAAAGAGCCCATGCTCATTTGAATGCATGTGTTTTTCCCTGCTCAGAAAAGGGTTATTGCAGGAAAACGTTGAGGCTCATTACATTCACCTGTTATTATACTGCAAGAAATGTGATGCAAGGCTGACCTAGAACCAGCAACAAATGCATAAAGGCATCAATGATTCTTATTTTATAGACATAAATTCTATAGGATCACAGATTCCCAGCAGTGTGTGTATCTCAATGTTTGACTGATAACTCTGATATTATATGACCACCTAGCAACAGCCATTTAGAATACCTTGGAAAGTATCAATTCCGATTACATAAGCTTTCTATTCGATAGGTTTCTGATTCATTTGGGTGTACTTCAGTCATAATGTCTAATTTGCTTACATGAAAGAGCTTATGTACTCATGCTGTAAATTATACAGCACGGTGTAAAAGACATTCGTCTTAGTAATTGTTCGCTTTGTACGTTTTTGAGTCACTAAAAAGACTCAAAAGAGACGTTTCTTGCGCTTATTTCAGAACACTGTCTTTTTATTGCTTCACATTCAGTACAGGCATGCTCCCTCACTGTAAATAGGCAATTATGATTTCTTTTACACAAGTGAGTGTGCCGCTGCTTAAAAACGATGCAGTAAACACTGATTCTGGCAACCTTCTAACTAAAATATTAAAAATGTCCTTATGCAGTTGAGCTCTGCAGAACGAAGTGACATCTGCAGGACAGGCAGTTCTGTACAAATGTTTTAAAATGCTAATTATGATAGGCTTAGTATAAAGAACAATCTTATTATTATAAGAATTGGTAGTGGATTAGTTAAGAAGATGATTGGAGTTAATTAATTTTTTCCCTCTTCATAACATGTAAAACCTAGTTATTTTGATTTTGATTATGCTAAAAAATAATCCAACCTGATATAATGAGAAAATTTAACTATTTTACAAGGTGGTATGGAGCCCATAAACAGACATGAAGGGAAAAAAAATTTAATGATTGTGCGTTCTCTCATTCCGGCGAGAAACTTTGCTTGTGTTTACTCGCAAAAAGCTCAAAAGGTTTCAACAAAAGGGAACACAAAACATTTGCGAGAGAACGCAAAAGCATTGACTTATTGATTTTCCCATTTCATATTTTTTTCCCCACTATACCATGTCCCTTCAGGGGCTTTGTAAGGTGGTGATTTTGTATGAATTTGTACAAAAATGTATGATTTTTAGGGAAAAAAAGTAGGCTAAGCCAGAAGTGGTTGTGTGTGTGTGTGTGTGTGTGTGTGTGTGTGTGTGTGTGTGTGTGTGTGTGTGTGTGTGTGTGTGTGTGTGTGTGTGTGTGTGTGTGTGTGTGTGTGTGTGTGTGTGTGTGTGTGTGTGTGTGTGTGTGTGTGTGTGTGTGTGTGCGCGTGTGTGTGCACAGTTATGTGTTTATAAGAGCACAAATGTGTATAATGACATGGGTATTACAATGTAAACATAGTTTATGAGGACACTACCTGTGTCCTTGGAAACCAAATATCTTAAAAACACACTAAACTGTTTTTTTTTTTATCTTATTCCAAAAATGCGGAACGTTTTGTGATGGGTGGGTTAGGGGTAGGGTGTAGGGATATATAATATACAGTTTGTAAAGTATAAAAACCATGACGTCTATGGAGAGTCACCGTAAACCACATTTTGAATTTAAAAATTGAATATCAGTAAAGCCTTTCCACTTTATTTTATGCATCAAATTATTAATTCAATTGATTAATTGTATTTCAGATCACAATGTTAAAGGGGAGAAAGACAGTGAGAGTCTAAAAAGCCTTGGCCAAAGTTTGTTTGTTTGTTTAACTAGAGAACAGTCAGGACTTCTAACTGTGCATTTAACTCCTTTCCATCGACATAACGTAACATCCCGAACCCGGTGGTGGACACCGGAAGTAAGGGATGCCGTCAAGCTGAAGAAGGAGTCCTATCGGGCCTGGCTGGCTTGTGGGACTCCTGAGGCAACTGACAGGTACCGGCAGGCTAAACGGACTGCAGCCCGGGTGGTTGTGGAGGCAAAAACTCGGGCCTGGGAGGAGTTAGGTGAGGCCATGGAAAAGGACTATCGGCTGGCCTCGAAGAGATTCTGGCAAACCGTCCGGCGCCTCAGGAGGGGGAAGCAGTGCCCTACCAACGCTGTTTACAGTGGCGATGGGCGGCTGTTGACCTCAACTGGGGATGTTGTCGGACGGTGGAAGGAATACTTTGAGGATCTCCTCAATCCCGCCGTCACGTCTTCCATTGAGGAAGCAGAGGCTGGGGGCTCAGAGGAGGACTCGTCCATCACCCGGGCTGAAGTCACCGAGGTGGTCAAGAAACTCCTCGGTGGCAAGGCACCGGGGGTGGATGAGATCCGCCCTGAGTACCTCAAGTCTCTGGATGTTGTGGGGCTGTCTTGGCTGACACGCCTCTGCAGCATCGCGTGGCGGTCGGGGACAGTGCCTCTGGGATGGCAGACCGGGGTGGTGGTTCCTCTTTTTAAAAAGGGGGACCGGAGGGTGTGTTCCAACTATAGGGGGATCACACTTCTCAGCCTCCCCGGGAAAGTCTATGCCAGGGTACTGGAGAGGAGAATTCGGCCGATAGTTGAACCTCGGATTCAGGAGGAACAGTGTGGTTTTCGTTCTGGTCGTGGAACACTGGACCAGCTCTATACCCTCTACAGGGTGCTGGAGGGTTCATGGGAGTTTGCCCAACCAGTCCACATTTGTTTTGTGGATTTGGAGAAGGCATTCGACTGTGTCCCTCGCGGCGTCCTGTGGAGGGTGCTGGGGGAATATGGGGTCCGGGGTCCTTTGCTGAGGGCTGTCCGGTCCCTGTATGACCGAAGCAGGAGTTTGGTCCGCATTGCCGGCAGTAAGTCAGACTTGTTCCCGGTGCATGTTGGACTCCGGCAGGGCTGCCCTTTGTCGCCGGTTCTGTTCATAATTTTTATGGACAGAATTTCTAGGCGCAGCCAAGGGCCGGAGGGTGTCAGGTTTGGGGACCACACGGTTTCGGCTCTGCTCTTTGCGGATGACGTTGTCGTGTTGGCCCCTTCTAACCAGGACCTTCAGCATGCACTGGGACGGTTTGCAGCCGAGTGTGAAGCGGCTGGGATGGGGATCAGCACCTCCAAATCTGAGGCCATGGTCCTCAGTCGGAAAAGGGTGGCTTGCCCACTTCAGGTTGGTGGAGAGTTCCTGCCTCAAGTGGAGGAGTTCAAGTATCTAGGGGTCTTGTTCACGAGTGAGGGGAGGATGGAACGGGAGATTGACAGACGGATCGGTGCAGCTTCTGCAGTAATGCGGTCGATGTACCGGTCTGTCGTGGTGAAGAAAGCGCTAAGCCGTAAGGCGAAGCTCTCGATTTACCGGTCAATCTACGTTCCTACTCTCACCTATGGTCATGAGCTTTGGGTCATGACCGAAAGGACAAGATCCCGGATACAGGCGGCCGAAATGAGCTTTCTCCGCAGGGTGGCTGGGCGCTCCCTTAGAGATAGGGTGAGAAGCTCAGTCACTCGGGAGGAACTCGGAGTAGAGCCGCTGCTCCTCCACATCGAGAGGGGACAGCTGAGGTGGCTCGGGCATCTGTTCCGGATGCCTCCTGAACGCCTTCCCGGGAAGGTGTTTCGGGCATGTCCAACTGGGAGGAGGCCCCGGGGAAGACCAAGGACACGCTGGAGGGACTATGTCTCCCGGCTGGCCTTGGAACGTCTCGGTGTCCCCCCGGAAGAGCTAGAGGAAGTGTCTAGGGAGAGGGAAGTCTGGGCATCTCTGCTTAGACTGCTGCCCCCGCGACCCGGCCCCGGATAAGCGGAAGAAGATGGATGGATGGATGGATAACGTAACATAGGCCTATGATAATAGTTGCTTAATGTCTTTAAATGAAATGCATCAAAACTATCATATTGTATTATTTGTCTGATGATGTTCAGTTATCCATGTTTCATCCATAACCAAGAGAATTACCAACTTCAGAAGATGTTACTAGTCTACACGAATCAAGGTGATTTTGGCCTTTTATCATAGACTTTTCAATGTCCCACATTAGGAACACAAGTGTCTCACATTAGGAAGCTGCATATTGTCTGAAATGCAAAAAAAGGTCCCAAAAAGGGCAATTCACCCTAACTATGTTATGAGATGGCGATTTTGTATAAATGTTAGTTGTTTAAAAAAACGTGATTCTTAAAATAAAAAAAAAGTATGAAGGTCCATCAATCCATCACTGGTGCGTAAGCAGATCATATGAATGAGATTTGCCAAAATAAAATAATAAAAAAAAAAAATGACTCAAATGACTTTGAAATTGTGTAAAAATGTCAGTTGAAAGAAACGTATGAATGAGATTCTAACAAATTACTATATATATTACTATACAAATTCAAACAACACCCACCAATTTACCAAAATGTAAAATAGGTTTAAATTGCCATGAGAATGTGTTGAAATAATCATACTTTATTAGCAGATGGTGCCATCAATTCACTTCAGCAAGTACATTTTAACATTAAAACAGGCAAAATATTAAGCACCCATGGAAGTGCATTTCATTTCAAAGCAGGTGTGTAGGTCTGTTGTGTCTTTATTGCACCTTTCAACTCCATTGCGGTAAAAAAAAGTATGAGAAAAAAAAAAAGAAAGTAGAGACAAAGAGTCGTCCTTGAAGCTGTATCTTGATTTCCGATTGCATGCAAAATGTGCAACTCTAAAGGAAGCTTATTTCAAAGGAGAAACAGCAGCCAACAATTCAAAACTAGCCCCTGTCACCCCCCCGAAGGTCCTACGTGACCCAGTTTCAGTAGTATGAGAATCAGCTTTGCGGTTAACCCATGCAAGCAGCTTTTTTTTCTTCTTACTCAGACAGGCACACATACAGAGCATCGTGTTTTGCCAAACCTTGATATTATCTGTAGACTCGTGCTCATAATCACACACATAGTATAACAACACCAATCTGACAGAATAGCTAAGTCAGCAATGCTGTACCACAAAGAAACTTCATGGGTTTCATGAAAAGCTTTAAACAGCCAAGTGTTTAAACTCCCATAATAAATTGATATTGGAGTGTAGTTAGCATACTGATATTATGTTTGAGGATAGCTTATAGAATTTTTTTTATATGTGACTGTACAAACACCTGCTACAAACATTAAGGATGAGCAAAATCAGCGCTCAACACTTTAAATTTAAATTTAAACCTTCGATCATCTTCGGAACACAAATGAAGATATTTTTTGATGAAATCCGAGAGCTTTCTGACCCCTCCATAGACAGCTATTTAATTAACACTTTCACGGCCCAGAAAGGTATAAAAGCATAGTTAAAATAGTCCATGTGACTCCAGTGGTTCAACCTTAATTTAATAAAGCGACAAGAATACTTTTTGTGCGCAAAAACAAACAAAAATTTCTTCTCCTCTGTGTGAGTCTTCTACGCAGTTTAGATTGGCCAGCTCCTGCGTCAACATCGCACGCATGCGTTGTTGTGCTCACGTGAACAGCATCGGCCAATGGTAAGCCGGCGTTCTGGCGTAGCTCTGACGTAACTCGGAAGCACTGCACTGTATTTACTACGTCAACAGCGTAGGAGACTGACACAGACGTGAAGAAATTGTTGAGTAAAGCCGTTATTTTTGTTTGTTTATTGCGCACAAAAAGTATTATCGTCTCGACTTTGAAAGTGTTAATTAAATAGCTGTCTATGAAGGGGTCAGAGAGCTCTTGGATTTCATCAAAAATATCTTCATTTGTGTTCCGAAGATGAACGAAGGTTTTACAGGTTTGGAACGATATGAGGGTGAGTGATTAATGACAGAATTGTCATTTTCGGTCTTTAACAAAGATGAACAAGTACTGTAACAAATATAGGTAACACTTTATTTTACAGTGTCCTTGTTACGTATGTCAAATGCAGTTATACATTGTGCTTAATTACATCAACTAAACACCCTAATCCTATCCCTACCCTATAGTAATTACATGTTTTTAATGATTGTTACTCAGTACTTAAATGTATAATTACACTGTAATTCTGACAGCTTAAAATGAAGTGTAACCCAAATATATTGCTTAAGGTTAGTTCATGTTAGGTAATACATTAACTAATGTTAACAAATGAAACCTTATTGTAAAGTGTTACCAAAGTGTTAGATATCTAGTTATTACCTAGTTATTACTATTGTAGGTACATGTAAAACTGGGGGCATATTACAGAAACGTTCTATCTTAGGTCTTAACAAAAGATATGATAAATTAATTTAGGATTTTTCACAATTTCGTATTACAGAAGCAAATCTTAACTTGATTTAGGATTCTTATGCTATCTTAAAAAATCTCATCTTATCTGTAGTTAGGAAATCTTAAACCACTCCATTTACGAGTTGGGTAATCAACTGTCAGGTCTGTTACCAAACAACCAACAACGCGAAAACTACTTCTGAGGTAAACCTAAAATCAAAATGGAGAAACAACAGCGTGCTTTAAATTTCAGTGCGGCAGAGATTTAAATTTTGAAGCTCTGTTGAAAGGTTAAAGCCTGTTTTATAAATCACCTTTTGCCAAAAAAGAGAGAAAAAAGTAAAGCGTTAGTCACTTGCAGAATGACCGGATTCTCCGTGACGGCTCCGGTAATGTTGGTCGCAACTCGTCAACTAACTGCAAAATCATGTGTCGTGGGAGTCTGTAATCACTGCTCTTCGTTTTGTATAATTGATAAATGTAACGCCATTCTTGAAATTAATTTGCAATTCTTATTTTGTACTCTGATGTTTACCATTGGATTTTATAAAGGTTTGAAGTCAGGACACCAGTGGGGTTGTCCTAAAGTTAAGACCGCTTTTAGGATTTTTTGTCGAGTTAGGAAGCTTCTGGAATACCCTTTTCCTATCCATAGTTAAGATAAGATTATGCACTTAAGACATGTCATTCTGTAGCTTTTGTCCTAAATGAGGCCCTAACTGAAATTGCAATGGTTACCAAACAGATAATATAGGATTCTAAAGTTAAGATGTTTCTGTAATACGCCCCCTGGACTGTAAAATTAAGCTCTACCCTGTTTGCTGAAAATGTCCAACATGTACCAGGATTGTGTGCAGAAATGAATTAAGAATGCCTATTAAATTCCATTTAACATTTCTGAATTTGAATTCAATTTAAATTGAGGTGGTGAACAAAATTTAGAATTGCAAATATAAGGAAGTAGAATAAAATTAAATTCCAGGAAATGCATACAATTGTAATTTTTGCAACCTAATTTCGATTACATTTCATTTACAATCTGCTGCGATATGGAACACCAACATAATTAAGCGCTGTCAGAAATGTCTTTTTTTTCCCCAATGAGCTTGAGTTGAACTAGAAAGGCAAAGACTGCCAATACAAACCTGTTGACCTGACAAGGTCTTTGTTTGAGAGTTTTGAAAAAAGTGAATAAATGAGTAAGTTTAAAAAGTATAAAAGGTTTATAGTCCGGATGGATGGTTAGAGAGAGTGCTCTAAAATTCCTTCATATTGAGAATATTATACTTGAAGAATATGAGACCTAATGGGCTGAATGGTTTGTACTGAAAGGTTGTGTTTTTCAATTGTCTGGGATTTGTCACAAGAACAGTACCAAACTTAAGTAAAGTATCCACGTCTATACTGGTAAAATGCATGGAAATGTTAATTATGAGGCATCTGATAAATACTGTGAGTAATGATTTTTTAGATCCATTGCAATGTGTGTACAAAAAAATCTAAAGGTCCTGATGTAGTGTTATGTCAGTGTTAGCATTATACAATTTAGTTGCTGAACATGTACAGACTCATTTGGAGGATAAAAGATTTCCTTTCTTATCATCCGCAAAGGGTGGTTGTCAAGGGCAATTAATAGTATTTTTTTGTTTTTTTTTTTTGTTTAAAAAATGTTATCTGAAATGCTGTTAGAATTCTCACAAATATATTCATGTGGGCCTCTCAACCATCAGAAATATATCTCTATTATGGTGTGACACATCACTGGTGAAGCCACATACAGCATACCTTTGAAAAGATGTTGCCTGGCAACCACAGGTTCACAGCCAGACTCAATAGAAAACTCTTAATGGTCATAATGTCGCGCTTCATGAAATATGAAAAAAATTATTTATACAATTTACGCAGTGCGATGAATGATTTTGTTGTTCTCGCTTACAGCAGTTCTCCTTACGGCTGGTCTAATGTAGATTCTGGGCCAGGCGGTGTGTGGGTTCCCAACATGTTTAACACACTGTGCAAAGATCATTACTGGTAATGAACTGTGAAGATTTATGATAAATATAACTAAAGTGTCGAGACCCATTTTGTATGTTGCAACATATAATACTGATGTAAGAACCTAATTGGATGACTATCATTTAACCTCTCAAGAACTTGTCAGGTTCAGAGAAAAGAAAATATAGATATTACTGAAAGAACACAACACCTATTCATAGTAGCCTACAGTAGATCGTTTTTTGTATTGGGACATCATTAAGCTTAAGCACATTTTATCACAATTCTCATTAGCGGAATGAAAAAATGACTATAATGTGAAAAATAATTTTATATAAATTGTAATGCATTTCTATATTGTTATAGTATCAAGTTGTGTCCCAAACGATGCCCTACTATGCACGTATTTACTCATCCGTGTATTGTATGAACTTCCGTGTATGGTGTTCCACACTTTGTTTTTTTTGGTTAATTATCCACGCATCTAAAAACACATTTTCAGAATGTTCGAATAGACAAAACGGCATAGGATAGTGCATAAGTAAGTGAATTGAAACTTATAATTGAAACAAATAATAATTTAATTTGCAAGTTTAAAAAAAAAACGTTGTGCTTGAATCAAGCTTACGGTAAAAAAAAAAGGGAATCACAAAGTTTCAAAAAGTCTGGACACTTTGATGAGGATTGTGTATGCTTAAATGTCAAGATTATAATGTCACAATGGGGTAACAAAAACATTTGTGCTTATAATAATAGTAATTCTTATGAATAAGCCCATCCCATTAGACCAGAAACATACAATTATGCAAATGCAACTGATTGGCCAATGCAGGGGCCAGATTTACTAAACAGGGCAAATTAGCGTGAGAGCATAATCCCATAAAAGTGGCGATGGGAGAGGAAAGTTCAGCGTGTGATCTACTGACGATGCACAAATTAAAGAACACAGACGCAGCCGGATCATTTCCACAATGACCAACGCAATGTCTGCTTTAAAGGGATAGTTCACTCAAAAATGAAAATTCTGTCATCATTTACGCACCCTCAAGTTGTTCCAAACCTGTATGAGTTTCTTTGTTCTGCTGAACACAAAAGAAGATATTTTGAAGAACGTTTGTAACCAAGCAGATAGAGAAACCATTGACTACCATAGTGTTTTTCCCCCTACTATGGTAGTCAATGGTTGCTCTCTCTGCTTGGTTACAAACGTTCTTCAAAATATCTTCTTTTGTGTTCAGCAGAACAAAGAAACTCATACACGTTTGGAACTACTTGAGGGTGAGTAAATTATGACAGAATTTTCATTTTTGGGTGAACTATCCATTTAAGACATGCTTTTTTGGGGAGGTAAATAATGGCGCAAACACCAGTAAATGAACGAGCGCAAACCTTAGCAAATCACCTCGCATGATTCATTTAAATAATCTCCTCCCATGAATTTTGTGTCTGAAAGGGAAACTCCTACAAATACATATGCACTAAGGTCAGCTGCAAAAATATCCCTGTCCACGCCTTTACAGCGCCTTTTTCACTGCGTGTTTTAAGTAAATCCTGACAGTATTTTTGTAACATCAAAAGATGGTTTGCGCTGGTGCCAGCTGTTAGTAAATCTGCCTCCAAGAGTGCTGTCCTGTCGTAAATACTTAACTTGCATACTTGTACGTACTCATGCCGCTAATATAGAGTACTATAGAGCTTCTGTAGCCCCGCCTCTTTTCAGCGCTTTTCACAGCATGAAGGTAGATTATACAAATTAATGAATGAACACAATATTCTAAAGATGGCTGTGCACTTGTTTCTCTGGTGCATAAGGTCTATATGTACCAGAGTATTGGGACACCTGACCATTACACCAACAGGGACTGTAATGATATCGCATTCTAAATGCAGACATTAATATGGAGTTGGTTCCCTCTTTGATAACACTCTTCTTTGAATGCTTTCCACAAGATTTTGGAGTGTTTCTGTGGGAATTTTTTGCCCATTCATCCAGTAGTGCATTTCTGAGGTCAGGCACTGATGATAGACGAGAAGGCCTGGCTAGCAATCTCCGTTTAAGTCCGTCCCACAGGTGTTTGATGGGGTTGAGGTCAGAGCTCTGTGCTCTTCCACACCAAACTCATTCAACCATGTCTTCATAGACTTTGCTTTCTGCGCTGAGCACAGTCATGCTGGAATAGATAAAGGCCTTCCCCAAACTGTTCCCACAAATTTGGAAGCATACCATTGTCCAAAATGTCTTGGTATTGATGAAATGTTTGGTTTATCCTATAGAAAACAATTGTAGAACTAGTTTGAACACAATAAATGAAAGATGTGTTTTGAGGGCTCATGGCCTATGTGACTGTGATTTAAAAAGTATATCTGACAAGGTCATGTGGCCACTGAGCAGTTTTTGCTTAGTCAGAGGTTTTCCACTAAACAACAGGTGGCTGTGAATGAATAAGACCATTATTAAGAGGTGTGAAATAAATATGTCACTTGGAGGCTTCTTGCCTCTGGGAAAGAGTTGATTGTCCTTGGAAAATGGTACATCTTGCCTCTGAGAAAGGGTTGACCGTCAACTGGCGGAATTCCAGAGAAGTAAAACTTAATTGTGGGAAACAGGAGGGGTGTAACTTACCAGGAAATTAAGTCACTTGGTTATTGTGAAATAACAGATAAGAAAAAAGTACAAGAATAGTACCCTGGCCAGAGACAAATTCAGATGTCCTGCTGGTATGCTGAAGCACTGGACGTAGGGGGCCTAGCCCAACCACTGAAAAACAGCCCCATACTATTATCCCACCTCCACCAAACTTTACATTTGGCACAATGCAGTCATCCAGTTAACGTTCTCCTGTCATCCGCCAAAATTAGAATCGCCCATCAGACTGCCAAACAGAGAAGTATGATCACAGAACACGTTTCCACTGCTCCAGAGTCCAGTGGCAGCGTGCCTTACGTCACTCCATCCTAAGCTTGGCATTGAACTTGCTGATGTGAGCTGCTCGGCCATGGAAACCCATTCCATGAAGTTCCGGCCGCACAGTTTTCGTGTTGTTATTAATGCCAGTGGTGTTAGATTTTGCTGTATTTGGCTGAGCAGTCGCCTGGGTGGCTCGCCAATGTATTAGATTTCTCTAATACATAAAATAAGCTTGACCAGAGTTCCTGTAGGGAAGAAATGTTAGCGTGTATCTTAAAAAAATCTTAACCAAAAGTTTTGACTGTTTGGAACTCTTCAGCTATGGAGCCAGTACAGCTTTTACGCAGCCTTGATGCCGTTCCTAAACGCTTCCACTTTCCAATAATATCACTTACATTTCACTGTGGAATAGCAGGGATGAAATTTCATGAACTGACTTATTGCAAAGATGGCATACTATCACAGTACCACGCTTTAATTCACAGAGTTCTTCATAATGACTATTTTTTCCACAAATGTTTGTAAATGCAGACTCCATGGCTAGGTGCTTGGTTTTATTTACCTGTGGCAATGGGTCTGATTGAAGCACCTGAATTCAACAATTAAGAGGTGTGTCCCAAAACCTTTGTCCATACAGTGTAACTTCAATTGTCTGCGCCAAACAACAACCTTCTCTATGGAATCAGAGAAATGTTCATGGCAGGAAAAAAAACCCTCCAGTAGTTATGTAATATCATCTGAGTGTGTGAGTGGGATGTGCTGTAAATAGCCCACATAACGTTGCCTACTGTTTCCCGGAAATTATGTTCGCATTGGGGTGATTAATTCCACATTTGTTTCAAATTCTCTGGAAATCACAGTCAAGTATAAACTATGCAGCCATATATTTTTATTATTAAAGGAATGTTCTGGGTTAAATACAAAATCTATGGACAGCATCTGTCGATTAGCCACAGAAAATAATTTTGACTTGTCTGTCAGTTTGAAAAAATAAGCAAGTCACATTTACATGGGAAATCTGTGGGACAAGACATTGCATTGAAATAAACATTAAAATGCACACTGTTACTAATGTTCAGCAACTACTATTATACATTATACATGTTAACATGAGACTAGATTGATAAAATGACTTCTCATTTCTGCCTTGTCCCATAGACTTCCATTGAAAGTGCAAGAACCATTGTTCATTTTTACAAACTACGTCTAAGTCTACTTTTTATTTGTGGTAATGGACATCTGAGGTTTACATTTGCAGATCTTTCACACATTGGCAATGTTTTTTCATTGCAATAATGTAAATGGATGTTTATGATTGCAGACAATATTTCAATAGCAGTTAATCAAAAAATTTGAATACATTCTACTTGCGAAGTGTTCCAGTTATGTCAGAAAACAGAGAAGTAAAAAATATATCACTATGAAAGTCATTACAAACAAAAAAAAATATATGTAGAAAACATCCAATGTTGCATAGATCAATAACACATTTACATAAAATATAGATAGGCCATGACAAAAGGCAGCTCTTCAAAAATTAATTTGCCCTTAAATTCTAAAGAGAAACAAATGTGTTGCAACAGGCATGTACTTTTGGGGAAACAAATGTGTGTGTATAGTTATGTATGCAACCAACATTCATGCACAAATATATGTACATCTCAGCATACACACACACACACACAATATGTTTATATCAAATATCATTCCTGATATTAAATATAGTCTGTAACTCATAATGCCCAAGTTGCCAAAAGTAGATTTAAAGGTGTTAAATCGCCACTCACTTGACGAACACGACAAACTTTATAAAAATAGTTTATCAGAACAAAATAAATATAACAAATATATTAGTTCACTTCCGAAGTTAATACTTCATATATAATTCGCCATTATAAATATAATTTGGTCTTTGATTTCAGAAAGTTCTGCTGTGAACTCAAGGGATTGGATGTTTTTCACAGTTTAAACGTATCCTCATTCCCTCTTGTTGTCTTCATCCTATCGAGACTTTCTTCTGAAACCAAACGTAAACCTCCTCTAGATTGTTTGGGAAGTCTTCTTCAGGGATTCAGCACACCACCATGCTGAGCAAAACTCTTTAAGCTGAGACCAGCCTAGTTAGTCTGGACTATTTTGATGGCTTTAGAGAGGTTTTGGGTAATTGACCAGCAGGCCAACCAGCTAAATCAACTAAACACAAGTTTGACTAGGCCGGGAGACCAGCTAGACCAGCAGCCTTCACCTTTAAACTTTTTTTCATTTGCAGGGAAAGCATATTCCTTGACTAAATCTCATATTGAAGGCAAAAGAATCCAGTCGGTATGAGGCAACCTGAGGTTTCTTGATGGATGGAATGACTCCTTACATCCCCTGAGTATCATAGGTGTCTGTTGATTTGCGTCCGCCAAGGCTAAAGATTAGCTTAGTTAGCGTACTGGGAGTAGAAGGCCACTTTGACTCGCTCGATTTGATGACACAGTTTGATGGCGGGGCCGAGCTTTAGGTCCATGCATTCTTGGACTGTAGGAAGGGTCAGCAGCAACAAGGCCTGTCCATCAATGTCCTTGAGAAGGAAAAAAACATGTACAAGTTAGCATAATTATTGGAATATTTATTTTTTTATTACAGGTTTTGCTTCTTGTTTGCTTCAGCTGCACACACCATGATAGATGCACATCTAAGAATCATACATGTACTGTGTGTTTTCATTTAAAAGTTTGGATTGTTTTCTAATCTGCAGTAGACCAAGAATGTTTATTAATAAAGTAAATAGGGGAAATTTCGGTTACACTTTATTTTATAGTGTCATACTGAGTAATATTTAGTAACTACATGCACTTACTATAGGGTTAGGGTAGGGTTAGGATTTGGTTTAGGGTTAGTTGCATGTAATTATGCATCATTTACTGTTATTACTATGGTAAGTACATGTAACACGTGTAACAAATGTCATGTTGACTACAATAGGAAGCAAAGCATTCTAGATTGCACAATAATTACCCTTTTAATACAGCCTGCAATATTTAAAAAAATAATGATATTTTATTATTATGTAAATAATACAAGAATATAAAATACTGATAAAAATGTATTTAAATTATAAAAATAATAAAATAATAATAATATAAAATTAATTTAAATCAATTAGCGACTTATATTTGAGTATTGCTGACTTCAGTTGAGTATCGGAAATCAGAGAAGTAAATAAGAACACTAATAAAATATATAACTAATAATATAAAATAATAACATTTAAATTATGAAAATAATAAAACAAATAAAAAATCTAATTCTTTGACAATTAAAATTATGAAAATAATAAAGTTATAAAAAATTGAAATAAAAATGAATAAAAATCATAATCTTTGACTGTTTAAATGTTGAAAATGATCAAATAAAATAATGAAAAAAAATTATTTAATTAACTAAAGACTGCAATATTAAAAAATAAAATAAGTGAGTGTTTAAATTCAGAAATTAAAAAATTAAGAAAACTATTTAAAAAAAACAGAATCTTTGACTATTTAAATTTTGAATATAATCAAATTAAATAATGAAAAACATTTTTGTTTAATTAACTGAAGACTACAATATTTAAAAAAGTTCTTTGAGTAATTTAATTCAGAAAATAATCAAAGAAAATAAAAAAAATTCAATCATTTCTAATAATTGCAATAATTTAAATGATAAACTTTCAAATTAAATAATCTCCAAGTAACTGAAATAGACTACTTATTGAAGTGAGAGATCTGATTTAGACTTGATATGAATTAGACATTAAAAGCCAAAGAAGTGCCAAGTGATGGTTGGTGTCCTGTACCTGCTCTTGGAATATCTTTGCTAGAGAGGCACAGTCTGTGGACGTGATGAAGTCAACCACATCAGATACACTCCATTCCAAAGGGTTCCTCTCTAACACCAGACGATCTTCCTCTTCAAAACTCTCCGTCTACATATGGGCACAAGCAAACTTCACTTTAGCTAATATATTTTGACTCTAGGCATTCATTATAAATGAAAGTTTAGGGAATAAGGGGTAACACTTTACAATAAGGTTGTATTGGTTAACATTAGCTAATGCATTAGCTAACATGAACTAACCATGAACAACACCTCTGTTCAGCATTTCTCTTAACTCGCACATATATTAATTCAGCTATTCATGTTAACAGTGCAATTCATTAACATTAATTAATGTATTAGTTAACCTAAACTAACCACGAACAATGCCTGTAGCTTTACTGTTTTTATCTTACTGTACATATTCACATTCGTTTACGTAGAAATGCGTCAATAGATGCATTAATATATCTGTGAGTTAAGATTAATGCTGAACGTCTCGGTTACGTATGTAACCGAGACGCTCGCGAGAGCCAATCTACTTCGAGTGTAACTAAACGAGCCAATGCACATTGGCATGCAATGATTGCACCAGGTGCTCATGCCACGCCGTGCGGGTATAAATGAGAAACAGGTGATTGCATCAAATCAGCCTTTTGCTGAGGAGCCGAGTAGGTAGACAGGCACCCCAGCAGGGTACAGAGGACATGGCGACGGGACGTGGCGTCTCCGTTCCCTCCTTCAGGGAACGAGGGTTACATACGTAACCGAGACGTTCCCATTCAGTCGGTCACTCTCGACGCCACGTCGGAGTACCGACGAATAGGAATCCCTACCAAAGCGCCATGGCCTATGCCCCCTTCCAGTGCCCTGTGTGAGCCACCTGAGCTCTCTTACCTGATGAGACGGGGCTCACACCGGGAAGTCCATCACTTCCGTTCCGCAAGACCCGCTCAGTGATTCATTGGATAACACTGGGAAGCGTGCCCTAGTGAAGGGGACGCTGCGGAGCCCACATCGTACCCCGAAGGAGTTATGTGGAGTACAATGCTGAGCCGTAGCCCGCAACGGAGAGAGGGGGCTCAGTCCCATTGACGGGAAGGCTCACCCAAGGGAAAGACACGGGCTTCCCGTAGGAGCGACCATGGAAAGATATATGGGATCCCCGTAGGGTCACTCATATAACCCGAGCCCAATACCGGTTCTCAAGGATTCAGCGGCAAGGGGCCTGATGCCAGACGTTCCGCCAAGTCCGGCACCGAGGGCGGTGGAGGACTCACAGAGTTTGCTTCTGGAGAATATAAGCGCCGTAGCGCAGCAAGCCGACAAGAGACGGGGCCTCTCAGTGCTTCTACCCGTTTGAGGTGAGAACACAGGAGGAGACCGGCTCTACACGTAGGCTATAGAATCTAGCGAACATGTTGGGTGTCGCCCAGCCCGCAGCTCTACAGATGTCTGACAGCGAGGCGCCAGGAGGATGCAACACTCTAGTAGAGTGTGCTCGCACCCTGAGCGGACAGGGCACACCTTGTGCTTGGTAATCTAGTGGGCCATCCTCTACTTGGAGACAGCCTTTCCCTTCTGCTGGCCTCCGTGACAGACAAAGAGCTGATCTGACACAAGGACGACTGAACTTTGGCGACCACTCACATCTCAGCAAGGCAAGCCAGGAGATTTTTCTGGACCACTGAGGTGGACATCGTCTGGCCGAGGGCCTGCGCCATGACTTTGATCACGGTTAGTCAACATGCACAGCTCAACCTCAACTCAGAACTACCCATGTGCAGGCAGGGGTGGTCTGCGCACAGCCACCCAACCGTTGAGGGTAGTGAGAGAGGAAAAACTTATGCAGTTTTGGCCCTTTTGGTTTTCCATATCCAAAGAAGTGCCACACTGCCAAGTTTTCCATGCACATCCGGGAGTGATCCCGGGAAGCATGGCTGTTAACTCTGAATCCGATTCAGCGAAGCACACACCATTACAGTGGGCTCAGCATCATCCTCATTCCCAGAGCACAACAGCCCTCTCTCCAATGCAGCGATTGACATCTGATCCTCAGCTGGAGCACTGAATGAAATGCTAGGTTCCCCCATAAGAAGGACCAGCAATTCCACCCAGAGCTGCACAGCTTGCAGTGCGCTAGAGGGGGAGGGGCCCTAGGGGGTTGGTTCCCCGAAGGAGAAGCCCTCCTCTCCTCAGGTCACCCCAGCTATTTCACTGAAGTAGACCTCTCCTGTTGCCAGGGAGGGCGCTACAACGAGAAATAGGCAAGGGGACAGCGCACCTAGAGCGCAGAGCGAGCGCTGGGTTGCCGTGACAACCCGCGCTACAGCCTAGCACTCAACGGCACACGGCACGCAGAGAAGCGAGAGGTCCGTTCGGGTTTCCCCGACGGCAACTCTCGCTGATCTCCGCGGTCTCCCAGAGTGTCGAGCAGAACCGCGGCTGTGCTTTTACACACGAGCGGCGGCTGGCCAACAACAAAGGGGACTCAAGCTTCCCGAAGAAAGATGAGTCGCGACCGGCGTGCCGACATGGTCATGTTCTCATTAGAAAACATGACCACCCACGAACACAGTCTCAGCATGCGCCCAGACATGTGAAACAGTGTTCGTGGCCGTCAGTGAGGACAGGAAACAACCGCATCCAGAAACACACAGATAGAATGTCATCTTTAAAAAGACGCAAGCTCTATCTGTGTAGCTCTTTTAGGGAAACTGCTCTCCGCGGTGCTGAAGCACACAGGGGAATAGTCGCGGCGACACAGACAGGGAAAAAGTGCAGCCTGACATGCGCGCTCTCTCTCTCTCTCATAGAAGGCGATTTCTTACCAGCCGTGAAAACGGCTTTTCAGTGCTCTTAACAGCGCACCGAACCAGCTGTGAGAACAGCCTTTTGTTTTTGCTCAAAATAGAAAAAGAAAGAGAGAAATCAACCCGCTGCAGGGCCGTCACTCCAACACCAAACGAGGAGAGGTCCACCGAAGAGCTTGACTCGTTATAATGTTAACACACGCTTTGTAGAGAGTGATTTCAGGACAAACCATTCACCACTCGGCTCCGAAGCAAAAGGTTGATTTGATGCAATCACCTGTGTCTCATTTATACCCGCACGGCGTGGCATGAGCACCTGGTGCAATCATTGCATGCCAATGTGCATTGGCTCGTTTAGTTACACTCGAAGTAGATTGGCTCTCGCGAGCGAGATTCCTATTCGTCGGTACTCCGACGTGGCGTCGAGAGTGACCGACTGAATGGGAACAGAGGTGTTGTTCATGGTTAGTTCATGGTAACTAATGCATTAACTAATGTTAACTTAAGCCGCGTTTCCACAGCAGGAACTTTCCGCGGGAACTAGGAACTTTGGGGTGGTACTTGGTGTGTTTCGACCGCAGGAACCGGGGTCTAAATAAAGTTCTGGGTAAAAATTTCCCCCTGCTTGCGAGGTAGTACTGTTTTAAAGTTCAGGAACTTTCGGGGGTGGGACTTGGGTGCTGAACATGCTGATAGGTTGAGCTCACGCAGCATTTTATTTCACCCTTAAGTATGTTGCGGTGCGTGCAGTAAGAGTTGTTTACTATTCGAATCAACAATGGAGTTTAAAAAATACGACTGATTATTAGCCGACGAGGTTCAGGCTTTATTACGCTTATATATATGAAGGACGAAATCCAGTGGGCTCTAGAAAGTCGTGCGCAGTCCTACGTCACCGGACTAATCTTCACAGTACTTTAGACCGCGATGGAAAAGCAGACAACAGCTGGTCTGGGGGAAAAAGAGTTCCTAGGACAAATTGTCTCTGGTAATTTCGGTGGAAATGGGGCTTAATACAACCTTATTGTAAAGTGTTACCGAATAATTCACACAAAAGCTTCTATACTGTATGTTTGTGTGGACCTTTGTGTTTGTGTGGTTGGCGGTCTGGTTCTGGCTGTAGGAAACCGAGCGTGTGGTTCTTCTGGGAGAGGACCTGTCGGAGGTAATTGGATGGGTTGCCCTGCGCTGAAGAGCAGCACGGCGTGGTGGTCTTCCTCTCCTTGGGGCGTCCTGGACAGAGTGGGCAGAAGTCTCCTCACGGAGCGAGTTGGAACTGTTCTCACTGCCCCACTCCTCAAAATCCTCATCATCATAATAATAATCACTATCCTATAAAGACACAGTGGAGGAACAGGGTTAAAGGTCACAAATACAGTTGCATTTTTTGGCAAATTTTGCTGACATTTTGGTAATGTGACAATGCCTTTATCCGGGTTTAATGTGCTAAAGCATCAATAAATCATATATCTTTCATGTTATTCAGAATTAAAAAAAAATTCTCAGTTGGCTGGTTTCTTTGTCGCGTCGCACACTACAAAGAAAAAGGTCACTAATCAGCATTTACGTCTTAATTTCCACAAGAAAATCTAAAAATCTACATCTAAAGATCCTGAGAAAATATTAATTTACTTGAGAAAAAAAATGTTCTTAGCACATAATAAGATAATAAAAAATTATTTATATTTTATTTAAATTAAATTAAATTAATAGATTTAAATCAATTAATTAACTGACGTCTACAATACTTTGACAATCTTTGAGTATTTGAATTTAGAAAAGTAAATAACGCTAATAAAAATTATGAAATTCATAAAAATGAATTGTAGTTGAAATAACTGATGTCTGCAATATTTAATAATACTTCTTTCCAGATATTTTTTTTCAATTGTTTTCTTTGTTTTTGTAAAAAAAAAGAAAGAAAAAGATGCATTCAAGATATATAGTATATTAGTAAATCTTAGTAATTTTTTCTTATTTTATGGATATTTAGATATTTTTACTGAAAAAATTGGCTGTGATTTTGTCACTTTGTTCAACATTTACTGTTTAGGTGGCTTAAACATATTTGAAAAGTATGCATTTGCATACTTGCATACTAGTGTAGGTTTCAGGAGTTACAATTGAAAGTATGTGTTTTTGTCTGGGTTCATGTGGTTTGGCAGACCTGAGGTGACTCTGTGGTGTGGTATCCGACAATAGAAGAGCGCCGTTTCTTCTGGACAAAGATGGCTTTGCGTTTTTTTCGGCGTCGGGCTGGTTTGGTCATGTCACCGTCCTGAGCATTCTCTCCTAAACTGGGGCGACCAACTTTCCTCTTCTTGTAATATGCTACATCAGGGATAAATGTACATAAACACAATTATCAACAGTTAGAAAGAACTACATGCAAGTCTGAGTATATCTATGTTTCTGGAGAAAATAATACCTTGCGCTTGTGAAACATCTCATTTTAATTCCAAGTTAGAGAAAACATCACTTTTCATCATTGTAGAAGAATAAAAGACTCACTGTATTTGGTCTTGGTCTGACTGGAGCAGTTTTCAGGGCACTTGTCGGACACGCATGTTGGGCCAAAAAGATTAGGACAGCACTGGAGTCTCTCGCATACTCGACGACAAAACTCTGATACTTGATCTGCTGTTCGGACGATTCTCATGGTGGAGCGATAGCTTTTCCCTTTATATCTAGAAACAAGGAAACGTGTTTTCACGCAGTACTAGTTTCCACTATCAAGAACATTATGAAAATGAAACAGTTTACATATTCACCACACATGACTATGCTAATCAGCTGTCTTAAAACCTCATTATGCAAATGAAGGAAAGCTCTCTGTTCATTATGATTGCACAATTCAATTCTGTTTGTTTGCTAATTTATCAGTAATATTATTGTTTTTAAACACACACACACACACACACGTTGTTTTTCAAGTTTTATTGGGACTTTATATAGACATATTGATTTTTATACTGTGCAAACTGTATATTCTATCCCCTTACAACCTACTCCTAAACCTAAAACCCATCGCAGAAAACGTTCAGCATTTTTACGTTTTCAAAAAACATCACTTAGTATGAATTATAAGCCGTTTTCCTCATGGAGACCAAACAATGTCACCACAGGGACAAGGAATTTGGAATTGCCATCTTTGTGGGGACGTTTTGTCCCCGTAATGTAGGGTTTTACAGGACCACATAGAGAGAGAAAATACACACACACCCACATACTCACACACGCACACTCATATTTTTCTTATCAAATAATAAATAATACAAATATTTTATTTAGAATTAATAATTCTGCAATATTAAAGAAAATCAATCTTTGAGAATACTACAAAAAAAATCAATTATGAAAATAAAATGAATATGCAAATCATATTTTTGACAATTTAAATTATGAAAATAATAAAATAAGGAAAAATAGTTTTAGTTGATAATTTTAGATAATTATCTTTTTAGATAACACACTCACTCACTCACTCACTGACTGACTGGTGTTGGGAAGATTATTTTTAATGAACCTGTTCAAAAAATTTACTTTATAAGATTATGATTATCATCAGGAAAAAATTTTTTTTATATATATAATTGTGATTATTCCTTTCTTTTCAGTTATGATATACTGTACAATGTATCAACTTAATATTTGTTTATAATAGTTAATAACATGGATTAACAATATTGAACGTAAAATAATCAATAAAAATCATTAATTATAATTTTTTTTTAATGCAAATCACTTGCTGAATAAAAATAAAACTGAATAAAAAAAGAATAAGTTCAAAATAAGAATTAATTGGTGGATTGGGAATTACTAAAAGCGCAATTTAAATGAAAAATATATATAAAATGTACAAAAAACATACAGTATTTCCACATACAAGCGCACAGTTACAGCAATAATATCTGATAATTTGCCTCGTATTATTTTACATAGTTTGCTAAATCTGTTAAAACCTCCCTTTAGGGACGTCTTCATTTGACAAAAATATTTATAAATATTTTTAAATTCTACAAATACAAAACCTTTTACTTTAATGGATAGGATTAGTCTGTGTAAACTATAATTAGCTTGATATAAAAATGATCAATGTCTATGATATAAACATGAGCGTGTGTGAGTTCATACTTGGCTTTCAGGGTTTCCTCATGACAGTTCCACTGTGGGTCTTCCACCATCTGTAGCTCTCTGAGCACACGGCCGGGCTTATATGCTGAGTTTATTAACATTGTCAGAATCTGCAAGAAAAAAACATGATCAGGCTATAGTTATGTTACATAAATATATACACAAACAAATTCAAACTACAGCTAAAACAACCACACAGAATTTTCAGTTGTGGGTTAACTATGCCTTTAATGGGTTTTTATTTGTAATCTGAAGTTATGTTTTTAATGAAACAGTATTCTAAATAAGAAACTAAAACTGCGGTAAAATTCTAAATGAGTAAGTCATTGAGTCATTTATTCATTCATTTGATTGGTTCAAACGGCTGATTTATTCAGGACTGAAGTAAATGGCTCTCTTTATGAATGGACCGTTGAGTCATTGGTTCAACCGATTGATTCGCTCAAAATGAGAATTCATTCAGCAGTGTTGCTCGGATACGAACAATTGTTCTGCTGTGGCTTAATATGTAATATTTTTTTTGACGCAAACAGACAATGTTGTGTCTAAAATATAATACAATATTAACTTTTGTATAAAATCAGTATCACATTTGCACTTGTGCTATTCGGGATAAAAATGGCACTCGTGTGATATTATAACTATATCATATGATATAAATATGAGACGATGTTGTCCCAATATCTTGAATTCTAATGGCATTCTATAGGCTACATCACTCAGTAAGTTGTTGCTCTGCATCATGTTAGTCTGTATAAAAATGCAAGATGCACTATGTAGGTCTGGGGCGGAACAGGTGCGTTAAATGAATTTTATCACATGATTTTTTTTCATAGCTAATTAATTAAATTATGTGTTAAACCGACAACCCTATACATAACATTTTACTTGTTCTTGTATAATATTATTGTGTATGTATAACTTTTATTACCTCATTTAATGTAGAATTGTAATGAAATAATTTTTCCTTATAGATTCATGTACATTTTAAAAATAAAAATAAAATTATATTAATAAAACATTTGCAATACGACAACTTCCAATATAAGCGAGGATTGTACCTCTTTGAGGACTACAGCACACTTTCCGGGCCCCACGGCCTTTGGTAACTCAGCGATTCGGCCCTTGTTGAGATACGGACCAGAGAAACAGCGATGATTGATGAAGAGCTGAGAACAACAGTACTTTCCATTCACCAAACCTAAACAACACAACACAAACAGACAGTAGATTAGCAATATCAGCACAAAGTCCATTGGTGAAGAGAACGATTATATGAAAAATGCAAAGGTCAGATGAAGTCATTGGTAGAATATGTAGTAAATATGTAAAACCTGTATCCATGGGAATGGATGGGCACAAGTCAAAAGGGGCATCGGGAGGCTGTGAGGGAGCCATCCTAAAAAAATCAATCAATCAATCAATCAATCAATCAAATCTCTACAGAACAATACAGCATCAAATCATATTTTGAACAACAAAAACAACAGGAAGTAGATGAATATGTTAAAAGTCCCACACTTTCTAACAACACAAACACAAAGGCTCATGGGTAAAAATGTCCATAAGAGAGTATCTACTCACTGTTTCTCAGGCTGAACAACAGCAATCTTCTTCTGAGGCAGACCTGAAAACACCAAAAAAAAAACAACAATGACGCACAGGGGAAAATAGGGAAGTTTCAAGGATTTCTGTGTTTCTCTAGAAATGCCATGAAACTCGGAGGAGTCTTGTTTGGTTTACTTTTGCGGAGCAAAATATGCAGCACAGAAGTATTGTATAAATGAGAGCTGCTTTTGTGATATTACTTTTTTTTTCATAACTAGTCAGGTCAAGTGACGTACAAAAGGACATTTTATTATGTGAAGATAGATCGATACGTCATGGAGCTGAATTAAAATAACTTAAACCTTTTGTGTTAAAGTGGAGTAGATTCTATATTTTTACATTTTGGATTTAGAATTATTTATTTACGTTGAATTTCTGTTTTTAAAAATGTACTGTTGCGGTGTCCATAGACATTTTTGCGTGCTCAAAGTTTAGCGTAACCGCGTATTTATGCTAAAATGCTTTTTTTTTTTCTTTTTTTTCATAAAGGAGATTTATCCTTTAGTTTTTTTGTTTGTCTCTTTCAGTTTGCAAAGTTATTACAAATCTGTTTTTTTGCCTTGGTTATTATGATCGAGTGAAGATTGATGTGAAAAATAAAATGATTTAGGATGTTATTCATTTTCGTGACTTTTTGATTCCAAATGTCAAAATGACAATTTTAGAATTCCCTGATATTTACTGTTTTTTTTAATGATTGTCTGAACCATGAAATGCTTTCTAATTGGCTGTTATTATGTCATGTCATGTCACCCACTCAAAAATGTAACCAGATATTATATTCCTGGGTCTAGCTGTGGCAAAATAGTATGTACTGTATGTACTGTATGTATGTATATATATGTATGTATGTATAAAATAAATAAATAAATAAAATGTATTCA
Source organism: Gobio gobio (assembly GCF_949357685.1). Lineage (NCBI taxonomy): Eukaryota > Metazoa > Chordata > Actinopteri > Cypriniformes > Gobionidae > Gobio > Gobio gobio. The sequence continues at coordinate 25,764,930 of NC_137101.1, read as the reverse complement.
ATAAATGTAATTTATAAATCTATTAATACATCTCTTAAAATATTTTTTTTTAAATAAATAATATAATTGTGCATTTTTAACATTTTAAAATATATTTAAAAATGTTGCAGCACTACAGCATTTTTGCAGAAAACAGCATTACAGTGTTTTTTTTTTTTGATGAAGTAGGCTAAATGTCAGACTAAAAGCATATGTTGCACAAAGGAATCCATCAGTATGTGACACTCACAGACAGTCTTTTGTAAATGTGTTAGTGGATAGCAGTTCGCTTCACACCAGCCCACAGGGAATATATTCATACTCTCAACATCCACTATACAGTCCGGTAACGGCTTGGTCAGACCTACAGACAAAGATAAAGAAAAATGGTCAACAACATGTCAGACTCAGCATGTTATTTCTTCTGGTATTCACTGTTAGGTCATGTGCTTGATAAATGTCTCTTAAATAATATGAAAAGAAGGTGAACATACATGCTCTATTCATTCCTACCTTCCAGTTTGAGCCAGAGAAGCCGACCTTTGACCTGAGTGATACGAGCGACACAGAGTTCAGCAGGTTGAAGTGGATTCACGGCTTCAAGCCACATATCCTTACAGAAGCCCCGGCTCTGAGATGCCTGATCACACGCAACACAGAAAAAAAAATAGGTCAGTGGAAAAGCCTCATGTGTCCAATTACACAAAACAATGAATATCACAGTAAACGCAAACAAACAGGATAACAAGGGAGATACATAACCCTTAAGTTTTAATGAATCCACCAAAATAATGCCAAACACATTTATATAAGACATATCACCATTTACATCCGATAATTGTTACAAAGTAAACCGCAAACAAGCCTACAGTCATAGCTTTTATCTTGAATCCCAAAATAATTAGTGGAATTTGGCTTTAACATTCCAGTGCTGGATGCTGATTGGTCAATATAATCATTCAAAATGTCCAAACACACACAGTATCAGCTATGATGCAGACACATTGGTTAACATGACATTAATTAACCTTAGTTTACATGTCAGGGGCTAATTAGTGGATCCACAGGACATTTAAGGCGAAATATATTTTTAGGAATTTCAATGTTATTGTGTTAAATAGCGGTAAATAAAACAAAATATTTACAAACAAAATAAACACTAAAAACTGTACTTTTATTCTGGAGAGTACAGTTTAAAATGAAATTAATGGTGACTATCACATTATATACTAGTGTACTATTGTAGACATTAGGGAGGGCTAGAGAAATATTTTTAATTAAATAAATAATGTAAATATTGTTACAGAGCAGCATTAATTTCATGATTTATATAATAAAGTATATTATCTAGTGTGTGTGTCCATAATGCTGCTTAGTAAAACAATTATGCTGATTATATAATAAATTAAAAAAACTATGTTTTGTATATTTCTCCTTAAGGTTTATACATCTAATGTCAATATTAGGTAGACTTACATAAATACATATTTTCCTAAATAATATTTTAATTATTTGCTCTTTATTCAGTACTGTAACAATATATATACAGTGTGGAAAATAAGTATTTGAACACCCTGCTATTTTGCAAGTTATCCCACTTAGAAATCATGGAGGGGTCTAAAATTGTCATTGTAGGTGCATGTCCACTGTGAGAGACATAATCTAAAAAAAAAATCCAGAAATCACAATGTATGATTTTTTAACTATTTATTTGTATGATACAGCTGCAAATAAGTATTTGAACACCTGTCTATCAGCTAGAATTCTGACCCTCAAAGACCTGTTAGTCCGCCTTTAAAATGTCCACCTCCACTCCATTTATTATCCTAAATTAGATGCACCTGTTTGAGGTCGTTAGCTGCATAAAGACACCTGTCCACCCCATACAATCAGTAAGAATCCAACTACTAACATGGCCAAGACCAAAGAGCTGTCCAAAGACACTAGAGCCAAAATTGTAAACCTCCACAAGGCTGGAAAGGGCTACGGGGAAATTGCCAAGCAGCTTGGTGAAAAAAGGTCCACTGTTGGAGCAATCATTAGAAAATGGAAGAAGCTAAACATGACTGTCAATCTCCCTCGGACTGGGGCTCCATGCAAGATCTCACCTCGTGGCGTCTCAATGATCCTAAGAAAGGTGAGAAATCAGCCCAGAACTACACGGGAGGAGCTGGTCAATGACCTGAAAAGAGCTGGGACCACCGTTTCCAAGGTTACTGTTGGTAATACACTAAGACGTCATGGTTTGAAATCATGCATGGCACGGAAGGTTCCCCTGCTTAAACCAGCACATGTCCAGGCCCGTCTTAAGTTTGCCAATGACCATATGGATGATCCAGAGGAGTCATGGGAGAAAGTCATGTGGTCAGATGAGACCAAAATATAACTTTTTGGTCATAATTCCACTAAACGTGTTTGGAGGAAAAAGAATGATGAGCACCATCCCAAGAACACCATCCCTACTGTGAAGCATGGGGGTGGTAGCATCATGCTTTGGGGGTGTTTTTCTGCACATGGGAAAGGGCGACTGCACTGTTTTAAGGAGAGGATGACCGGGGCCATGTATTGCGAGGTTTTGGGGAACAACCTCCTTCCCTCAGTTAGAGCATTGAAGATGGGTCGAGTCTGGGTCTTCCAACATGACAATGACCCGAAGCACACAGCCAGGATAACCAAGGAGTGGCTCTGTAAGAAGCATCTCAAGGTTCTGGCGTGGCCTAGCCAGTCTCTAGACCTAAACCCAATAGAGAATCTTTGGAGGGAGCTCAAACTCCGTGTTTCTCAGCGACAGGCCAGAAACCTGACTGATCTAGAGAAGATCTGTGTGGAGGAGTGGGCCAAAATCCCTCCTGCAGTGTGTGCAAACCTGGTGAAAAACTACAGGAAACGTTTGACCTCTGTAATTGCAAACAAAGGCTACTGTACAAAATATTAACATTGATTTTCTCAGGTGTTCAAATACTTATTTGCAGCTGTATCATACAAATAAATAGTTACAAAATCATACATTGTGATTTCTGGATTTTTTTTTTTTTTAGATTATGTCTCTCACAGTGGACATGCACCTACAATGACAATTTCAGACCCCTCCATGATTTCTAAGTGGGAGAACTTGCAAAATAGCAGGGTGTTCAAATATTATTTTCCTCACTGTATATACTTATATATAAAGTATATATTGAATATATTGTATATAAGTATAAAGTATATATTGTCCTTATAAAAATTACACCTTTAATTTATATATTTACTTTAATACTTCTAATATACATTAGGAAGGTTATTCCTTGAAAAAAAAAAATCATCATCATATTTTACAGCCCCAGTGTCACGGGGTGTTTTGGTGACGGTTCATGTTCATGTTTTAAGTGTATCATGTTCCCGGTTATGTTTATGAGTGTGTCATGTTCACTGTCTTGTTTCCTGTGGCACGTTCAAAGCTCAAAGTTAACCGGTGCGCAACGTTTTGCTACGGTTTCCGGATGAACGTCATGTTTCCTGGAAACGGTGTGTAACGGTGTGCAACGGGCTTGAGATGCGTTTTTTCTCGTTTGGTGGGTGTGTCAAATATGTCAGCCCAATCAGCAGCAACATAAATCACGCGGTATTAAAGAGACAGCTCGCACAATGGGTCCAAGTAAAGATGTTTACAAATGTGTCCGCTGCAGCTCGGTATACACAACAATTAAAGATATTAGAAGACATGATTGTCGTAAGAGTATATATATATATATATAATCAACATGATGATGTATTTATTTATATATTTAGCTTCATTGCAAGGCAAGTTTATTTATATATGGTAATTGCTTGACATAAAGTGAGAAAGAAAATACAAGCTATTAAAAAAGTAAGAACTAGAAATAAAATGATTTAAATTAGAATTGATTACCAGGAGATAAAAAAGTTAAATAAATGTGATTGTGGTGTTGTCATTTATTCTGGACGGCAAGGGAAGTGATTGCATGTATTTTGCAGTATTAAACACGTATTTATATCGATTTGATCAGGCTCCGAAAATTCCTCAAAAAGAACACAAAGAATGGCCTTCTCAGCTGCCATAGTTACAACTCTTGCGTCAACAGAACAGGGTGTTCAACGCTGCACTGTTTCCGTTTAAAAAACGTTTTGCAACGTTTTGTGGGGGCTGAACGCAGCCCTGGTCTTTTCATGTGACTCCCATGCCCTCATGTGATCTTCTGTCTTGTCCTATCATTGGTTCACTGTCTGATCATCGTTCACAGGTGTCCCTTGTCTTGTCATTAGTCCATATGTATTTAAGCCCTCATGTTTGCCATGTGTCTTCATCTGTTATTGAATGTGTAACCCGCTGTGTTGGATTCTGTAAATAAAGAGACTGCACTTGGGTTCTGAAACTTGCCTCTCAGTGGATCCATGTTACGCCCAGGCATCAAAAAGTAAAAAAAAAAAACCTGTTATAATGAAGGGATGGCACACATAATTGTGCATAGTATTTTATTAACCTAATGCAAATATATTCCAAATATAGTGCAGTCTCTAGTACCTTTTTGCCAACTTTATGAGGAACAGGAAAACACAAGAGAGGTATTTCTCACAAAAACATGGCAATCTTTTCGCACCTTGTGCGTGTCAATGTGATCAACATCGCAATGGGAAAGCCCAATAGCTGGCACACTGTCATCAGACTTTATCTAATTAACAAGAAATCCCCAAAGCCTCTTTCAGATAACACCAAACCGCACACAGTGTCATCTGAAGACGAGGCAGCTCTGGGGTTTAATCGAGAGAAAGTGCCTTACGTTTGGGAAACACACATCTGGAGCAGCTTCAGTGCCAGTGTGTTTGAGATAGTCCGCCCAGTCGAAGTCCTGTGACTCAAAGCCTATCAGAAAATGAGACAATGAGAAAAACCAAATGAAACAGAAAGACGGTAAGAGAGGCAGAGCGAGTGAGCGATTGAGAGTTATTTGTACTGTATTTTTCTTCATCCTTAATTATTTTTATATAAAATATACTATTATTATTATTAATGTTTTATGAAAATAACAATATATAAATATGATAGTACATTTTTGTATTAATATTCATATTTATTACTGTTATATTTAATGTTTTTTTCTTTGCTGCAGCAGTGCAAATGCTTTAGCAATACAGATACATTCTACACCAATAAAGCACACTAAACTGAAAATAAAAGTGAGATAGTGGCAAACAGTATTGATTAACTCTTATTAATTGAATATGAATCTAACTGTTAAAATCCCATTAGCACTCAGAGATATTACGGTCACACCCACCCCGTGGCCTCTCCAGTCCAACACCATTCTTCAGACACCACTGGATTGGCAGGATGCCCGGTGAGTCAGCGTGACACACCACAGAAGTGGGCGTGGCTTCAGCAGTGAGGTCATCAACTGTGATCTGAAAGTAGTATTCATTGTAGATCTGCAGATCAGAGAGACATAGTGTGAGACAGAAAGAGAAAGAGAGACAGAAACGCCTGATGTCAGGGTAGGTGGCTAGTAATTATAACCTCTTGTGTAATAACCCTTCATCTAGTGTGTGTGTGCGTGTGTGTGTGTGGGGGGTGTGTGTTTGTGTGTGTGTGTGTGTGTGTAAAAAACATACTTTAGTTACAGACACAGGGAGAATGTGGAAGGGTTCCACTGGTGAAACCATTTCAAGCTTCATTCCTGCCCTGAAGGAGTGTGTGTGTATGTCAGCATGATCCTGAAACACAGACATCAGATGTTAATGTTATCAAGAGCTCTGTGTAAAATGATGCCTTACTCCTCCAACTTTCCCAAAACACACACACACACACACACACACACACACACACACACACACACACACACACACACACACACACACACACACACACACCTTGAAGACCTCCAGTGGAAGTGAACTGTTCAAGGCTTCAGCTGTGGTTTGGTCTAAAGCTTCAGTCCATTCTGAGCTACTCCTCAAACCACACAGATCTGAAAGAGAAAGAAAGAAACTCAAGCTCATCCATCTATCTATCCACCTATTTAATCACCCAACTATTCATCAATCCATCCTTCATCCACCCATCCATCCATCCAAACAAGTATTTATTCAACCAACTATTTATCAATCATGCATCATCCATCCACCATCCATTTATCCAACTATCTATCCATTGATCTATACACCTGTCCATTTAACCAACTATCCATTTAGCTATCCATCTATTTATCCATCCTTCCGTCCGTCCGTCCATCCACCTATCCATCCATCCATCCATGCATCCAAACAAGTATTTATTCAACTATTTGTCAATCATGCATCATCCATCCAGCCGTCCATTTAACTAAGTATCCATATAGTTAACCATCCATCTTTTTATTTATCCATCCATCCATCCATTTAATCAACTATCCATGGTTATTCACCCTTCCATCCATTCCAAGTTATTAATCCATCAAAGCATTTTTCCATCCATTCATCCATCCATCCAGTTAGTAATCCATCAAAGCATTTTTCTATCCATGCATCCATCAATCCAAACATTTTTTATCCATCCATCCATCCCAGTATTCATTCAACCAACTATTTATCAATGCATCCATCATTCATCCAAAATTATTAATCTAACCACCCTTCTACCAACTATTCCTCCAGTTGTCCATCCTATTTATAAATCCTTTTTAACCCAATTGTCATCCATCCATCCCTTTATCTATCCATCCATCCATTTGATCAACTATCCATGGTTATCCACCCATCCATCCAGTTAGTAATCCATCCAAGCATTTTTTTCATCCATCCATCCATTCCACATTGTAATTCATCCAGCCTTCCAACCATCCCTCCCAGTATTTATTCAACCAACTATTTATAAATCCATCCATCATTAATCCACAATTATTCATCTAACCATCCAACCAACCATCATTTTAACCAACAATGCATCCAGTTATTCTTCCTTTTATCTGTCAAAAATTTTTTTTAACCCAATTATTATCATCAATCTATCCATCGAGAACTAACTGTTGTTCAAAATATAATAAAGTCAGTGTCAATCAGTCATTTGTATGAAAGATAAGCAAACATGCCATCTCAACACAAGAACGTTGGTGTCAACGCTACACTGACACATAATCAATCAAATATTTTTGCTACTGAAAAGTTACATGATTTTAAAAATGTCACGCTAACACCCTGGTATTGAGACCTGTAGTTAAACTAATTGCTTCGCTATTTGTAGCATCGCTACCACTTAACACTGCTGAGAGTCACAGCAGATGCAGGTAATCACATACAAACACAATCTACTCAAAAATAACTGCTTAGACACAGCCCAAGACATCAATACAATGCTAGAGTGACTCCTTTGAACTAGTAACTGCCTGAAAACTATCTTGAGATATGAGATGTGTTAACCTTATAATACATTTACTGATGTTAATTATTTCTTATACATTACTTTATGCAAGAAAATGATCATGAGAAAAGATCATGAGAAAACATGTTTTCAGTTTATTTGCAAGGTTTCCTTTAGGGAAATGCGAATTTAGATTCATGATAATTAGAGTGTGGAAGTCAGACAGGCTGCACATAGAACTTGGCAATAGTGCAATGGAACAATTTGCATAAAAGCCTCAAGAAAAAGTATGACTGAACGGTGCTGCTTTAACACAAAACTTTAAATGGAAAATTGAAAAAAGTAGAGAGAATTTTAAGGTATTTATTTTAATTTAATAATGAATAATTCATTCATTCAACTTAATTGTGCAATTAAATTAACATTGGCTATATTTTAGAGATCAAATATAGGTTAATACTCTTACCTGTGGGCGGTTTCATCGATAAATTATTCTCTTTGGCCCATCCCAGGGGTCGGAGCCTAGTGTCAAGGTAGAACATCCACATGTAGTAGGTGGGGTCATTTAATCCAACATAGCTGAGGCATAAACGTCCACCGACATTATGCTGGACTTGTGCGGCCCAGTACACGCTAGGTTCAAATGCATCACGCACTTCCAAAATACAGCCTACCACGATCAGATCCACTGTGTTTTTACCTCTTAATGGCTAAGATGACAGGAAGACAGAGACAAAGAAAAAATATTCTTAATTTAGGTAAATCATTTATCAAGGAATTTGCAACTTGACATCAAAATCTTGATTCTGTCAGGACCACTATCGTCAAAGATGATTGATTGACAATTAGCATACAGTTTGAATTGGCGGTATGGTTCTGTTCTGGGCAAGAACTCCTATGCAGCCTAGGATAAGAGCACGGAGAGCAGCAATAAACCCCCTTAGGGTAAACAGAACAGAACCAATATAATGTGTATTGCAGATATCATTCATGTAAAAATTAAATGTAGAAAATAATTCGGGAATTTAGTCTGATTCAAGGGGAATCAGAATACCAAATCCTGACTGAGGAGCTGGGGATGGAGAAGGGTAAATGTGCTCTGGAGAACGCAATAGCTGAAGGATTTTTTATATGTATGCTGTGATAGACGTTGTATTCCTATAGGTAGACGTGATCAGTTGACAGTCAGCTGATGCGAGCTTGACTAATGTTCTATTGCTGCCTTTCAATCCTCCGGAGAAGCTTCTGCTTAAGAGTTTGAAAGAATTATAATGCGATGTGGGTAAAGTTGATGCGTTCATTTCTTATTTAGCATTAAATGCATTAAAATGAAGAGTAAAAGATGGACATTAGGTGTTTAATTCATCCTTTATCTGTAATTTTGTTGCGCAAGCCTGTCGCATGATCACATCTATTGCAGTCTTGTTTTTATTCACGTCAAATTAAATGTGTTGTATTCCCTGATTAAGGCTATTCCAATTTCCTTTTCGCCATAATTCGATGGTTTTCAGCCAGTGGGTTGTGACCCAAGAGGGCTAATAATGTAGCCAATAAACAGAATTAGGGTGTTTTGGTGCAATTTTATCTGTCACTTAAGTTAATCTCACTTTTTCTGTTGTTTAAGCATTTACAAAATTGTTAATTGTTCATGTTAAGGACATTTTTGTTCTTTTTATACACTAAACAAATAAGTGTAATCTCATTCTCACCCCTTCAAGCAGGTTTGCCGGTGCCGTCCGCGAACCTGTGAGCTCTTTGATAAGAAACTCAGCCCAGTCACTGTACTTCTCTTTAATAGCTGAAATAGTCAAGAAAGAGTAGATGTAAAATTTCACACAATATAAATTCAAATACACAGACAATTCCATACTTTTGTGACTGGAACTAATGCATTACATTGCTGTTTAATAGTATCTACCATGCAAATGTGTGGATGAGTGTGTTTGCATATAATTTCCAAAGACCAATACATGCAGGCATATACATACAGTACAGTCAGGCCCAAACGTCAGAGCCCACACTGAAAATGTTGTTATTTAGGATTTTTGTCTAATTCAATAAACAATTGTTCATCAAATATTATATAAATTTTCCCCCCGCCATTGACAGAAATTCCGGCTTTCTATGTTTTCACTGTATTATGGTAGGGGGCGCTATTACACATCTTCAGAAAGAGCCCTGAATCTCCTGATCAAAACACATGCGAAAAAGAAGCAGTAACAAGCCATATCATATACTCATATGCATTTCAAAACCATTTTTTCATGATTATATTTTTTATTATTTTAATAATTTGCTACTTGTTAATGTACATGTAACAGGCCATAACAATATCATATTTTCTGTAAAAAGTGTCTTGTATAGCTGAAAAATAATCAAAATATTTTATTTGACTTTTCTTTTGGTAATATTTTAAGCCCTAAATAGTAATTTTCCTAATTCTACAACATTAAACAGTTTAAAATAACTTTTATCTTATGAATATGTGTGGCCATAAATCTTGCGTTAATTCTGTTATCTTCCACAACTATGTAAGACACAGGAATTATGTATGAATTATGTCACTTTCCCTCACTGATAAGATCTGAAGCACTGAAAGGTATGTGTGCTCTCTCTGAGGAAATATTTTAATCTAAAAAGTTCTTACACCGAGTTATTTTGTAAAACGTCAAAATTGTTACCACGTTATCAAAAGGAAAATATAATTTATCACTGATCACACATTGGGTTGTTTAAAAGTCTTTTAATCATGATCTCATTAGTGCCATATGCTCTTAGCATTTATGCTAGCAAGTGGAGTTTTTGGCTAAAAAGTTTAAAATGGTCAATCCTGTTACTGTCAAACTCTATTTCTACACATTGCCTAATTTGTCAGTAACAGAGTTGACAAACAATACTATAAAGAAATTACTTTTTCATTAAAAGTGTTCGGCAAGCACTAGCTGAATTATTAAAACTGAATAAGTTTTCAATAAGAATACTGGAAAGAATTTCTGTTAGTGAACAGTTTTTTTTCCTTAACTTTTTTAAATGCCAAATGCATCTCCAATTATAGCATCACTCATATGTTAAATAATGCAACCACTGATATTAAACTGCATATAAATCAATATATATATATATATAAATAAATATACAAATATACAATGGGGTCCCTTTATATGTGTGTGTGTGTGTGTGTGTGTGTGTGTGTGTGTGTGTGTGTGTGTGTGTGTGTGTGTGTGTGTGTGTGTGTGTGTGTGTGTGTGTGTGTGTGTGTGTGTGTGTGTGTGTGTGTGTGTGTGTGTGTGTGTGTGTGTGTGTGTGTGTGTGTGTGTGTGTGTGTATATACACACACACACAAACACACCTTTTTGTTTATTTTCTGGTGAAAAAAGGGACCCCATTGTACCCCAAAGAACTCCCTAACATCCACAGATTTACAGATATGCTTTTTAATGGACTTCCTCTGTCAAACATCTTGCTGCTCCCTTCCCCATGGTGTCAGCCACATAAATTATTCATATATGCATTACGAATATATATAACAAGAAGTCAATTTCTGCGTTTCAGTGTCTAAACAGACACAAACATCCTGCTTTCTGCATAATTCTACATGGTACCTCCACTGAGAGAAGTGCTAGTTAGTTACGTGTTAGAGAAGAACAACAACACATTAATCATGACGAGTTGTGCTTCGTTTGCACAAACTGTACGTTTGCATCAGCAGAATTCACACTGCTGAAGTTCTCCTAGGTGGCCAGCATGATTGTTGACTGCTAGCTTGACTGTAAGAGCCAAATACTGTCTCTGCCCTGTAACGTCACAACGGCTTCACTCAATAACACATGACACCACTCACAAGGGTGTGAGCTCTGCCCTGACGGGAAGATTTGAGTACACACAGAGAGAGAGAGAGAGAGAGAGAGAGAGAGAGAGAGAGAGAGAGAGAGAGAGAGAGAGAGAGAGAGAGAGAGAGACTAGGTAGGGTGAACAATGTAATTTTCTTGTACGTAAAGGCTCAAAGTAAAATGCAATACCATTTTTTGATAGGCTATACTGTACCAATATTCAAGTATGTGCATAATTATTTTGTATTTATTATTTCAGACAAATAATCCTACTGATATAACATCACTTTTTGTTGAAGAGGATGAATTTACAAGTTTCATCTTACTGAGATGTTTGACCTATAAACAAAATAATTAGTTGTATGAAAAAGTCTGGTTACACTTTATTTTAAGGTGTCCGTGTTACCGTGTAATTATACATTTAAGTACTGAGTGATGATAATTAACATGTACTTCCTATAGGGTTAGGATTAGGGTTTGGTTGAGGGTTAGTAGCATGTAATTACAAGGCTGTAACCATGTCTTGAACATTGGGGGGGACCAATTTTTTTTCTTTTTATAAAGCATAAAGAAACAGAACAGTGAACGAAATGATAGGTCTAATTCTAGTTGGGAAATAATCCTTTTGGGACTATTTGCAAACAATATTTCCATTAATTTGCATCATTTTATTATATATACATATTAAATTACATATATTATTAGTCCCGAGATTCTTCACATTAGTGTTAATGTTAGCATTTGAATTCCCTAGTGGTCTGGTGGTAGAATTTTTGGGTTCTAATCCGCTGTCATAGGTTTTTTTTTTTTCCTTCATTAAAATCAAAGCTGTTCATCAATGATTGTATATTAAGATCATGGACACGTTTGTGTGCATTTTGTTTTATGATTTCACCGGAAAAAAGAGAGTCTCTCTCCGCAACGGCATTAAGTGATAGATTGACGCACTCGTCTGTGTGAAGATTTGATTGGCCTACTTTGATTTGATTGGCCACTTTAATCATTTTGACATTGACGAGCGCTGTTAGGGCCCGTCCACACGGAGAAGCGTATCACTGTATTCGTATACATTTTTTATCGTATTGGCGTTTCGTCCACACGGATCCGGCGTTTTGGGAGACTGAAACCGCTATTTTTTGAAACCGGGTCCTAAAGTGGATAAATCTGAAAACAACACCCTTGCGGTTTCGTGTATACAGCCAATCCGTATATTTTGTGAAAAGGTGATGTCATCACACCACGTCCTGCACCACGGAAGACTAGAAGGGAAACAACTACGGGCACTGGGCATGCGCACATCAATACTGCGTTGTTTAATTACTGTATTTGCATTATTGTAAGGGTAGGTTTAGGGTTGGGGTAGGTGTATGCATTAATAAAACACATCTGGTAAGTAGCAAATTTATTTATTGTTATTTTATTGTGAGATTTTACCTCACTTCCGACTGTTGCCGTACCCCTTCTAGCCACAACTCTTCTTCTCCGTTTTTAGTGTATTTCTGTGGTAGAATTACAGTGCCACATACTGGCATGGCATGTATATACTACATCGTTTTGAGACGTTTTCATGCTCTCGTGTGTGTACGCAGATATTTCTTGAAACGAGGAAAAAAAAAAGATTGGATAGGGAAAGTTCTGGCTTCGTGTGGACGGGGCCTTAGACCACTGAGGCAAACCAGACTAAAATGTAACTTTTAAACCTTTTGTCATCCTAACAACAACATACAGAACTCTGCATAATGAAGTGCAGCAGAGCAGTGCAATAATTCCAAATATTGGGGGGGCAATTTGGCCATTTCTAATTATTGGGGGGATGTGTCCCTCAATGTCTATGGTGGTTATGGCCCTGTGTAATTATGCATAAGTTCCAGTTATTACTAGAGTAACTACAGCGTGTAACAAGGACACTGTAAAATAAAGTGTTACCAAAAGTCTGAACAGAAGAAGTAAACCACAAAAAAATTATGGTCTTAATCAATATATACATGACAGAAATCCTTAAAACTAGATACAATTTACCAGAAAAGCTAAATTGCATAAGATTTTCAGAGAGTGTATCATGATACGTTTATTATATGATTATTACATAATTATTAAAATTATTTATGCTAGTTCCATTTTGTTAAGACTTTTAAGAGCAAGTTATTACATTTTAATAAATGGAACTGAGATATGTTTTTGCAGTAGAATTGAAAGTGTCTTCTGCTCTGTCATTGCATTGTCTGCCTTTCAACTTGATGTTTTAATAGAACAACTATTTTTACAGATACTTTAAATTCATCATCACACTTTTTTATAACGAGCTTGGTCACCAGATAGTTTGGGAATTTCCATTTAAACAGGATGTGTATTTCTCTCTCTCTCTCTCTCTATCTCTTATTTTTGCGCACTGGTTGCCTACTAACTGTCTACTGCCTAGTAACAACAGCCGTGATTCCTTTTTAAAATATGCATTTTAAATATATTTAAACATGGTTTAAAGTAGGGATGGGCATTTCAAGCAAAAATAATATTCGATGAGCGCTGGGGATAATTTGATTATTATTGGAAATTCCCAACTCCTCCCCCGGCATGCACACATATGCTACACAGAGAGAGAGAGAGAGAGAGAGAGAGAGGGGGAGAGAGACCATTCACGCTCTCAATCTGTATGATGACAAACTGTTTAATTCATTAGGGAATATGCTATGTTAACTCAAGCATACATATAATTATTGTAATTATATGCTGAAACATATGACTGTTATTTGACATAGCCCCAAGTTACCGTAACCATTATATGCCATGCAAGTCTACAGTGTGCGTGTGAGACAGTGTTTTCTTCTGTTGTCTCAGGGTGTTTTTACACTGGCAGTTTAGTTCGAAATGGGGCACGGTTCGCATGAAAAATTGCTAATGTGAAATACTGTCAACTTGGTGCGCACTGAGGTACCGAACCCTAGAACCCACAACCTGAATTTGGTTGCACTCGAACTGTGCCGAGATTCACGTGAATGTGAAAGCAACACTCGGGTGCGCACTTGTTCAGGAAGAAAAGTAACCGGCGTTTTAGCCCATTACAATGTAATTAGTTCAATAACATACATGTAAGGGATGATAGTGTTGATGATTTACCTTAGATACCAGCGAGAGCGAGTCTGCAGTGTATTCGCGCACAGCGAGTGCAATCATCAGGGCAGCAAATGAATGGCAATTCGCTGTCTCCTCAAAAGAGTCTGTTTGCAAGTAGCAAAAGCCGCCTACGGTAAACCCAAGTGTCGTTTACTCAACTGCGTATAATAGCACCAAAAAAAAAATATAATATATATATATATTGACCCGCGTTCTGTTTTCTATCAAGCCCATGCACGTTTGTGATGACGTAAGAGGAACGCAAAAAGCACCAGGGTTCAAGTTGAGTCTTCCAGACCAGGGAAGAATCATGCTCGGACCGCAGCAAACGTGCCCGGTATAAAACACCCTGACAATTGATTGACGGCTTTTATGTGCGTTATTGGCAGCGCCACCGTCTGGTTACATGAACGCGCCACCACCACATCAGCACCGAAAACATGGGAATTTTTTTAGACGATAATCGCACAACCTATTCGAAATTCTATAATTAAATCAACTAATCGAATATTCGAAAATCGTGACTCATTCCTAGTTTAAAGTTACTTTTACTTGCAGTCTGTTACATTTTTTTACTACAATTTTCTTGCATCAACTTTGTCTGAGATTTTTCTTATAAAATGACTGGTAACACTTTAGTTTATGGTCCAATTCTCACTATTAACTAGTTGGTTAGTAGCGTTCATATTACTAGGATACTGGCTGTTTATTAGTACTTATAAAGCACATATTAAAGGCCTTATTCTGCATGACCATATTCTACATCGCTTAATACCCAATACCTAAACTTAACTACATTACTAACTATTAATAAGCAGAGTTTATTGAGGCAACAGTTGTAGTTAGTGAGAATTAGACCCTAAACTAAGGCATGACCAAATTGTGAGTTAAATCTTAGAGTTCATGCTACGATTTCTGACTTTTGATTTACAGATTTACAATTGCAAATATGGCCACACTTTGTGACATGAACAAGATCATTTGAAACTCCAGAATTTGATATTTTATTTATAAAGCTCTTTTCAGTCGACCAAAGTGCTGTACATTGTAAGTATCGCAAAGAACAATCTTATGATAGGGTATTAAAATGCAAGAGAGCACAGATATGGCTTTATGGTGTTGGAGAAGTTGTTCCATAATATTGGACCAGCAAGAGAAAAAGCATGATCACCCTTCAGTTTAAGATGCACCCGAGTTTGTTTGATGATCTTAACACTAAGCCTGATTTATATATAGCATATTCTATAATATCTTGTTTTGAATCCTGTGTTAGATATCAATGTAATTTGGCTACAAAGGAGTAACATGATCAGTTTTCCTATAGTATCATAAAAGATTAAAGCATCTTTCCAGGCCACTGGTTGAAAGGACCAGGAAAAACATCTGAGAAGCAGAAGACTTACGCAAAGGTTGAATAAAATGTTTGTCTAGAAACAATAAGGTATATTAACAAGATCTCAGTGATTTTTCTTTCCTGTGAAATTGTAACTATGGCTTCAATATTTTTCAATGTAAACATTTAAATATGTTGCAAAGTTTACTTTAAATCCCTTGTAGCGCATTTTCTTAAATTGCTTTTGGCTCCGCAGACTTGTTCGGATCAAATAAATAAATGCATAATTTACAACAACTCTAAGAGACCCATGAGCTGCTTTGCGTTTCCTCTTTTCTGCACTAGGGAGTCTCTATGCAAATATTCATTATGCAAAAGTAGATTTGCATATCTTCCAACAACTCTTCTGTAAACAGCGGGCCAGATTTAAAGAGTTTCTCTCGTTCATGTAATCAAGGCAATTATTCAAGAGAGGAAGGGGAACAAAACGCTGTGTGTTGAAGGAAGAGCAGTGTTACTGACTCGCTGCTACAGTAGAAACAACCTGTCCTGTGTCTCTGAAGTGGATAACACGATTTCCTGTTTGCCTGCCAACTGCTAGTACATCCAGGATACTATTTTTAACAGCAAAAAGGTCATTGCTTAATCAAGTTAACTCAAGGATATTTGACTGGTTTGTGTTTTTAGAATAATTAAAAGGGGAGGAAAAAAACCCTATTCTTAAGTATGTTATTTTCAATTGAACATTTTAATCTGAATTTTCTTATTCTGTTCTTTGATTTAGTAGATCAAATAATCTATATCTATTACTGTTATTATTTGTTGTGTAGTAAAATAATCATGCATTATATTTTTATGTAAGTATATAATAAATACAAAATAAAGCATTGTTATTTCTTAAAATTGTAGTTATTTTATAGTTAAATTATGATCGATCAAATATATAAAATAAAATATAGAATATTTAATTGAATTAAATATATTTAACGATTTTTACTATATATATTATAAGTTACATCAATAAAGTAAAAATTAAATGCTTTATTATATTATAATAAAATAATATGTTTTATAGTAAACCTATATATATTTTATCTATCTATTATATATAAGTTTTTTGATGCAACTTTTAATATATATATATATATATATATATATATATATATATATATATATATATATATATATATATATATATATATATATATATATATATATATATATATATATATATATATATATATATATATATATATATATATATATATATATATATATATATATATATATATATATATATATATGCAGGACACTATAGTTCATTTATGTGAGGATAGCAAAATAAAGTAAAATACCCAAAAATCCTTAATACAGTGGACTACCAGTAACAAATTTATTCACACTTTAACCTGACCATGTTTTGCATAAGTGTTTTTTCTTTCATTGCTAATGCGACCTTTTACACCACAGACTGAACAAAATGAAGCATTGCTTGGTCATTGGGTGACCTAAATTGGTATTATCTAATTGTGTACTTAAATTTAACAGCTGACAGCTGATTGGTTGATTGTAGTCCATTACATCCCTTTGTATCAAAGTTATCTGACATTATCAAGATGAATTTGTTCTGACACAGTTTAACTCTGAGTTCTTGTCATATTTTATTACCAGTTTCTAAACTATAATGAATAAACTGATAATGTGAGAAAATGTTGAGGGTGTCTGAACAAATGGTTTGACTGTACTGTATATACACAGACATACATTTACAAGTTTTTAGATGCAATTGTAGATTAATTTTACACACAATTTTTTAGATGCAACTTTTAATATATATATATATATATATATATATATATATATATATAATACAAATGTAATAATAATGCACTTCAGAGTTCAATTTTATTCGACCTTGCATTTGATTTGATAATCAAATCTGACCACCTGACCATCTGATTATTATATGAAGGATCTGTCTAACCACACTGTTGAATCAAAACAACAATACAGTCTATCAAAACCATAACAGAAGTAGCTATAAAATAATGTGAAGCTTCATAGTACTGGGCTAAAATATTAGTATGTATAAGACCTGATCTACTGTAATTCAGCTCAAATAGCTACAATAACAAAAAAGTTGAGTTTGATTGTGTGAGTGAAAGAGTGCTTGTGGCAGAACGCCGCTGTGTCCCAGCGTGTAATCTCTGCAGCACAAGTGTGTACGCTAATCGCTTAAGTAGCGCTAGAACGGGAGTGTGCGACCGTTGCCATGCCAACAACCCCCCAGCGTCTAAGCTCTCCGCTCAGGCCGTGTGTTCGACACTCTTCAGTGGAACGGGATCATTTCATCACATTAGCGCATGACAATGAAATTCAACACATATTTAAGTGATTAATCTTAGGCCTTTTTATTACGTGTGTGCTTGAGTATGTGTGTTTAGTAGCCTCCTTTATGTTTAATAGCTGTTAAACGTTCCACCTTAATGAATGAATGAATAATTGATTGATTTCATACAGAACACGGGTAAAGCAAAAGCGACCTTGTCTTTGTAAATACTTATATCTGGAGTTGCTGTGCACAGTTTTTCATTCCAATTAAACAAAAAGTGTGTAATCTTTCATCAAAATGTAATTACCTCAGACATGACTTTCTTTGTTGGTTGATGTCAGAAATCCATATTACTTTCCAAGTCTCCCTCTTACTTTGCTTTTGGCCGCCTCTGGCCATTGCACAATTGAAAATATTTATACTGCCTTGCATGATGCCCATATGGTTCATCTGGCCCACTACTGTAAGCCAAATGTCAATGTTTAGTTCTTAAACTACCCCTTCATGCCAACTAGTGTTCTTGTTCATAAGCAGTTTTATTTTTTAAAAGGGCCATGAACCACATTTTTGTATTATTTTTTAATGTTTACTGAGGCGCACGTATAGTATGATTTTAATTTGTGCTGTCAAATCGATTAATCGCATCTAACATAAAAGTTTTTTTTTATAGAAATAAAAAACATTTAATTCAGTTGCAGTTTCAATTTAGTTGCAGAGTCGCAAACAGTGAAAGAGGAATCACAGTTCGCTGATCCAACACGTTCTCACTACCAACTCGTCACATATTGACGCTTGGTCAGGACCCCTTTGGCGCACAGGGAGCTCCGTCAGATCAAGAAGCATTTAATTCTTTGCATTTGTAAAAGTAGACATGTATTTATGAATATTTATAGGCTACTTTTATATTTTGGAGCAACTAACCCCACTCCTACCCTAAACCTACCTACTTCTAAAAAATACAAAACTCACAACAGGCAAATAAAAGTACAGTCACAGGTCTTTATTGCAAAAACAGTATAAAAGTATTAACTCATGTTGCATTCCAAGTCTTCTGAAGTCATTCGATATCTTTATGTAAAGAATAGAGTTCATCTTAATGTCTTAATCGCTGAAATGATGATCCCGTCGCTCCGTGAATGCACACACTCTACTCATAGTCCAATCTCATTCAAAAGATACACCGACTCTTTAGCATGACGCAATCGGTCACAAGACATGCGAGAGCCAATTACATTTTACAATCAAAGCTGATGTAATGACTCAATTGGTCGCGAGACATACGAGAGCCAATGCAATTTCACTATCAAAGCTGACGTAACTTTCTACGGGCAGCAATTTTTGAATGTATTCATGATCTTCGGCGGATGGAGATGCTGATCGCTTTTGGGGATTTTCTTCACACAAATCAATCATTTGGCCTCAAAACACTTGGAATATTTGTGCCTGCAGTCGTATCTGACCGATATATCCTGTGTTTTATATCATATAATACACAAATGGGTAGATTTAGGGATGGGGTTTGGTTACGAGTTCAAATGTGTCTAAATAGCATAAATAAAATAAAATAAATGTCAATAAAATTATGCTGGCTGATTAAATTGAGAATCACACTCCAACATGTCATACTGGTAAAATTATAACCCAATATATAATTTCATCATGACGATACCATTCCTATGCCTAACGCATCTGTGTATCATGGCAAAAGTTTCTAATTGAAATCAATGGAGTACCCTGCATTTCGAAAAATGGCGCTAAAGGGGTACCCTGTGCGTTAAAAAAAAGTGACGCCGAAGGGTCCTGACCAGGCGTCAATATGTGACGAGTTGGGTGTGAGAATGTGTTTGCTATTCACGTGACGAGAGTAAGGGGAGATGACTGACAAGACCATGGCGGAGGATTCGTTGCGCAACAGAGCCCGAGCGTTTGATTAATGTCTTATCTTGTAGAATGTACATGCGATTTTGAATTCAAAAGTAAAACACAAGCTCCCTGATGTGGGAAAATTAGGCTACATACTAGGGATGCCACAAGTATCAGTACTGACATTTTTAAAATGTGACGATAACAGCATTTCTGTAGTACCGGTAGTATCGAGTATATTCGGTAGAGTATATAGGCAGCTGCTTTCAGTAGATTCCGTGTTTATCTAAGTGCAGGGCTCCAGACTGTATATACTAGTGTCTGTGAATATTAAACTGCAAAATACTATTTCAATATTAATCATCCAGGATCTGCATCTCTGTGTGAATGAATGGTGCAGACGCGCGGTTTCATTTGCAGCTCATGCACACGAGTGCGTCACTCAGTGTCAATTTTTAGCATCTGCCGTGCCTCGATATGAGGACATGAATGCATAAACTTTTTAAACTCCGCTCTGAGAGTCACTTCATGAGCATTTACTGTTTCACTTGAGAAAACTGTCATATCATGAACACAGACACTCAAAAGGTCTTCACGGCAACCCGTCAAAATAAAAGTTTGGTTTAACTGGTTTAAAAGTTTGGTCTCTATGTAATAATAATACTAATAATAATAATAATTATTATTATTATTAGGTGTGCCTAGAGGGTTGCTTATTTTTCACTTGATCTTTTTTATAAACAACAGCATGTCGCCTTTAAACGTTTATATGGGCCAGGGCTCGCAAAGCCCAACATCCCGGGCCTATGTGTTTTTCAGACGGGCTACCAAAACGCTATCTTAAATAGTGAAATAACATTCCTTTCTTGTGCGCGTGTGTGTGTGTGTACGGGTCGCGGTTATTCACCGATCGGGCCGGCCAAGTAATAAAAAAATAACATTCCAATCAATCGCGGGTGGATGAGAGATAAATCATTGTGTTTGTTTGATAAAGACATTTTGCGAGCCCTGTGAGTGTTTCTCCACACCCTTTCAAAACAATTCCCACATGTACTGAGGGGAGCTGAAGCTCATTAAATATGCTAATCTTATCCAATCCTAGCCATGGGCGTTTACTTCCAAGTCTTCAGTGCGGCACGCCCATCAAAACCCGAGCGTGTCTTGAGAGAGTCTCAAAACAAGGGTAGAAAATAGCCTATTACTTATTCATTATGATGTTTTTGAATGTAAAAACCACGCAAACGTCATAAATTGACCTCAGACAACAGTATATATTAAAAAAAAAAGCCAGTTCATGACCCCTTTAAAATAGGAGGTCACACACAGCCTCAATTTAGAAGCTCATGTACAGTAAGGTCTGAAGAGACTCATGTGAAACCATACAGGAGAGAAGCCAGTCCGTTGAGTTTGTGGAAAAACCTTTTACAGTGCTTGTATATTGTTGTCTTTCAGTGCATATGATGACTCATACTCAGAAAGTAAGTAGAACTGAAATGACATTCATTACAAGATGACTAGTTAAATAATTTCAAAATGCACCTGCAGACTATTTTCCAGTCATGAATTTTGTTATTGAGGGCTTCTTAAAAATACTGTGCAAAAATCGGAACCAAATCTCACTTCTCGTTTCGTGAGTGTGCCAAGTGTCTCGTCACACCCCTAATGTGTATGTGTGTGTGTATATATATATATATATATATATATATATATATATATATATATATATATATATATATATATATACATACATACATACATATATATATATATATATATATATATATATATATATCCTTTCCTTCTCATGTCACTAATGCGTCAGTGGGCGGGGCCAAAAATATTCTGAAGAGGCGGTCTACATCATGTGACAAAATATGAAATGAGTCTCAGCTTGGTTTCAATAAAAACGGCAAAGTGTTGAGTTCTGATGTCATTATAGTTCTAGTATTCTTTGAAAAAATACTAGAATCGATGATTTACATAATATTCAGTTCTATTAACTGGTTCTTCCCAAAAAAAAAAAAACACTGATATATATATATATATATATATATAAGTACTGCTAATTTTCTGCCAGGACATTATCCATTAAGTTTATGGACATTTCCTTTAACTCCAACATACAACACAATGCAATGTGTAATTCAAAATACAGGTAAAAAAAAACCTGTGAAAAATCAATGTGGCCGCTTTTGTCATTAGTGCAGAATCTGTTCAGCATTTTTTATTATTCACTTTATTTTACAGTCCTGTTCTACATATACATACTATGTACTTATTATAGTAATTACAATAACTGGGTAATAAGTAGGTACTATCACTGATCCTACCACTAAACCTAACCTTAACCTTATACCACCCAGTACTTTCCTAGGTAAGTACACTGTAAATACACATACTGTAAAATAAAGTGCAACCGAGTTCTTTACTGCCCTAATGAATCATTCAGCTCTTTTGGGGGTTCTGATGACTCGATTCTTTTTCATTTCACAAATCAGCCTAAATGACAAATCAGTCGAAAACTCCTTTCATGTCCTAGTCGAATTGAACTAAGATGCGAGAAATAAATAAAAATAGCTTAATTTACTCAAATTATCTTTTTCAAAACCTTACATATGCCTGGTTCTTCGTATCATGTGGTGTCTCCTTGACAGCTTGTCGCCTTTTGTAACAGTTGTGTAAGAGTCCTTCAATTGTCCTGAGTGCCAAAGCTGAATCTCAACATCATAAAGTCACTGTGGGGAAGAAATCAAATGTGCAGAGCATGCTGGGAAACCAACGAACTTACAGGACCTGGAGGCTTTTTGTCAAGAACAGTAGGCAGCTTTGCTACACAGGAGAAACCGAGGACTCATACGCAACATCACAAAAGACTAAAAACAGAAAAGGAGAACCAATGGTATGCAATTATTTGAACAAAATATATGAACTATGAATTTTAGGATACCTTTATTATTATTATTTTATTAAAATATAAAAAAATGATTAAAAAATCTAGGCAATTTTGGAAAATGTATTTACATTTTTGAGCATAACTATATTTTTTAATAGAAATAGCTGATCTAAAAATATAAATATTATACAAAAAAAACGAACAACTTTGTGAAATAAGTGAAATAAATGAAATAAAAGTGAAACAAATAAAAGTTAAAGTATGAAAGTTACTAAAACTTAAATTAAAATAAATTAAAATGAAATAAAAATATTTAAATCAAATATAAAGGTAAAATGACAAAAGCAAAATAACTAAAACTAAAAAACAAACTGAACATATAAAAAGCTCATTTAAATATGAATAAATATCATAATAGTATAATAATACTAAACGCTTTTAGAAATGCACAAAATATTGAATGTAAAATATGAGATAGAGGAAAAAAAATGTACGTTCTCTCTTACGTAAATACTTCCCCGTGAAACTTTGCAATCGCTCGCACGGAGCTCAAAAAGGTTTTGCGAGCGAACGCAAAGTTTCTCGGGGGAACGCAAAACATTTGTGAGAGAACGCAAAAGAACTTACTTTATTTTTCCTCCCATCTAATTTTTTCCCCATTTTTCTCTTTAGAGGCTCCATATATTATAATGTTACCTAAATTCAAGCATTTAATACGTTCATTTTAGTTTTATGTATTATTATTACTTGTAAATTAATTTTATTATTTAACTTTTTATGTATGGGTTCTCTTTATGATTCCCCTCCCTAGGCAGCTACAGAACTGTTAAAATGAATGCGTAACCGACCAACAAATGCATGATAAACATTTAACTCAAGCTGGCCACAGAAACAGAAAAAAAAACATGTTTAAAATGATATACATGCAAACGTGTGCGTGCACCTATTGAAGCATGCCAGGCTGAGTAGCTTTACATATGACCTCCAGAGTTGCTTTAACTTTGTGCGTCTCAGCTACACAAATGCATGCAAATACACAAGCTCACACTGACACTACCATGAGCTTCACACCTCTCTCTCACACACTCGTACATACGTCATCTAATACACAGAGCTCAGCAAACAGGCATAAGGAACAAGGAAGCAAGATAAACAGAAAATAGCAGAGGAATGAAGAAGAAGAATTCTTTAGGATGTCTGAGAAAGATGGGGCAAGAGATTTAGGAAAAGATCCAGAACAAAGACAGATAATTCATGCATCTAATACATGGGCGTAGATTTGGGTACAGTTACAGGTAAAGTTGAAGGGCTTGTTCACAGAAAAAAATTATCATGTTATTACAAACCTGACTGACTTTCATCCATGGAACACAAAAGGAGAAATTTCGAAAAATGTACCGGTCGCTCTTTTTCATGTAATTATAATGAATGGGGACTGGAGCTTTCAAGCGCAAAAAAAATACAAAAACACCATAAAATATAATTCAAAATATCATATATTGTCAATATAATCATATTGTGCCATAGTTCAAGTCAAAAAGTGAAATTTAAGTCGTTTTAATCTTCCGGTCTGAGCAGTTCATCATGTCGGTGAGTTGAATTTTGAAAACCGGAGTCGTTCATTTCGAAAACAAATAATTCAGACAGGTTCAGTGAACTGGATCAAACGATTCAATAAAAAATAAGAATGGTAGGAGGAATTTGAAAGAAAATAATTTGCACAGACAATCATTTAAGTGAATTACAACTTACATTTTGTCTGTTCATCAAACAAAACTAAAGAGTGGCTAGAATATTCTTCACGATTACCGAATAACAGTCTAGCAATACAGTTTGTTTAGTCTGAAAGAAGAACCATTCTGACATAATCGTGTTTTTAACAAGCCAAGCAAGTGATCATTATGCATGTTTGTGCCATGGAAAAGAGCAGCTTTGACATTTTGATTCCACAAAAAACACAGAGTGGGTAGATGATGAAAGACGTGTCAGTTAAATGTAAATGATCTGTGGGAAGTATAGACATGATGATAATGCGATTTCTACCCCATTGTTTTAGACAACACCTTTTTCAAAAAAATTTAATTTTAAAAGATAAAATGTATATACAGCTCTGGAAAAAGTAAGAGACCACTTAACATTCAAAGTTAAGAAATCAATGTTAAGTGGTCACTAAAATTTTTCCAGAGCTGTATGTCAAGCCAAAATGTATTCAGACACCTTCAACATGGTGCTTCTGCTTATTTGATTTGAAAAGGTTAATACCAAAGCTATGCCCTTGGTCTGACAGAAGAGTGGAGAGAGAGAGAGAGAGAGAGAGAGAGAGAGAGAGAGAGAGAGAGAGAGAGAGAGAGAGAGAGAGAGAGAGAGAGAGAGAGAGAGAGAGAGAGAGAGAGAGAGAGAGAGAGAGAGAGAGAGAAGTAGGCTCGGCTTACCTGCTCTGAGGTAAACGTTATCTGAGAAATAAACAGACAGGAACAAAGATGACCAACAAATACACACTGACTAAACATGCACACTCACACGCATACAAACAAACCCCTACTTTTTTTTTTACATTAATCAAACATGGTTAAACAAACAATATTCCTGGCTGCGCCTACACATTTTTTTTTTTTTAATTAAGCTTCTGTACACACAATAAAACCTAATTAATGGGGTTTACTCACATTTGCACGAGTCATTTCATTTAGTCATATATCTTCTGGCACTCAATGAAATTAACTTTTCTAATGTAAACGGTTCATAATGACAATTGTTTTCCATAAACCATTTGATGAAATGCTAAAGAACTCTATTTCTATCATCAGTTTCCTTCCTGTCAAAACACATGATGTAAATTACAGCAGTTGTTCACTGACTGAATGATTCAAATGTATAATGACGTCTCACCCTCCTTTAAATCACTTTAAAGAGCTGCATCCGCAATCGCATATTGTACAGTAGGCACAATATTTGATTTGAAACGTACTTTGCTAAATTTTATTAAATTATTAAAAAAGTGCTTTCTGTATAGTATGAATGTGTGTGATATGAATGAAATTCAGATGCACTACATCTGCCATGTTGTCATTGTCATGTGACCTATACAGCGTCATTTATACATCCCTGTGTGTTAGCTTTTAGGCTAACATCTGTAGAAGTAATGTCCAATAAAATAATCAAAATTTCCTTTTAACTCTAAAATATAACGTAATAAATACCATCAGCCCCGACAGCAAACAGCAAATCATGGTTTATCTCTGCTTCTGCTAATTGTCATACATTATATATATATATATATATATATATATATATATATTTTTTTTTTTTTTTTATTTGTTTCCTTTATTTCCTTTCCCAACCATCAATTGATTTGCAAAAGAACCATGGTTTTTCCATGGTTTATCATTTATGTGATGTAAACTAAAGCCTATTGGCTGTTGTAAAAAAGGGGAGGGGTGTTTTGGTATGCCCCGCCCCAACTTCCTGTTTCAACATGGCAACACAGGAAAGTAAACTGCACCCGTCAAACCATTTCATGGGTTCTTTAGGAACACCAGAATTCTTGAACATTACAGTTCCATTTTGAAGAATATTTCAACCAAATATTTCACAAAGATCCTATTTATTTGAAATAGAATGTGGATTTGAGCTTCTGGTGAATGTTGATGGTGTTTGTCTGTCAAACTTCATCTTATCTTAAAATGCAAGCAAAGATTTGATCTATTTCTTCTGAAAACGCACATAGCCTACACACACACACACACACACACACACACACACACACACACACACACACACACACACACACAAACAGACAGACAACTTACGCATACGTTTAAAAAAAGAAATAAAGAAATGACCATAAAGTAAACCTAGTTAAGTTAAATAACTTTAAATAAACATTCAAGTGCTTATGTACACTTTTTTGTACATTAAGTTTTACTATTTTAAGGAATGTTTCAGATTGATTATACACAGTCATTTAAGCTTTATAGAGAGCATTTTGTAAAGTACTATCTGATACCACAAAAATTATTTCAACAAAAAATAAAAACGTATACAAAATTCTCAGCCTAAGGTGCAAGCGTATGACGTATATATTGACGTATATATTGACGTATATATGTAAATGTAGGAGATAAAAATGAAAGTATTTTCAGTGGTAACTGACACCATTCCACAAATGCTTTCCATAGTGTTGAATTTTTCATTGTGCATACTGTATTTCATTGAGAATTTAACATGGAATACTCTTTTATGATTGAAGTATGTATTAAACAGATCAATTTTAAATTAAAATGACAAAATCCAACACCCTAATCAAACGCCAATGGCGTAATTTCCTCATTGTTGAAGATACTAGTAAAAATGTACAGTCAGCTGGTCATTATCGCAAAATAAACCCCTTCAAGATGATTTTGCAACAATCACAGAATGCAACACATGACTATTTGAGATCAAGTATATAAAATGTATGCGGATGGAAGAGAAAATAGTGGTACTGACACACACCACAAACTTGAAAGCATTTACATTATTGTTCCAAGCCTGAATGCATGTACAGGTAACCTAACAGTTTTGGTGACCATTGATTTCCATAATTTGGGGAAAAAACTGATTTATTATTTCATGTCTCAAACTAGAAAGAAGGTCATCCATGTTTGGAACAACATGAGGGTGAATACACGCTGACAGCATTTTCAAATTTGTGTATACTATCCCTTTTAAAGGCCAGAGGTATAGTAGCACATTCATTGACTGACCACTATTGCAATATTTAGAATGATTAAAATTCAGTGGTTGCTCCAAAGCCAACTAGAATCAGACATGTTGAAGCAACGTGTGCTTTAACGTAACATTCTGCCAGAATTGGGATCAGCATTGCATGTTATTGTTGTTAGACCTGTCAAATATGCATTTGTCAATATACACTTTGTTTGACAGATTATCTTTATGGTTCAAAACCTTTTCCGCCACAAAATAACCTTTACTAATATGAGCAAAACAGGTATGGTCAGATTCTTCAAGAATAAGTTTGATGAAACAGAGGTTGTGCTATCTTACTATATTTTTTTTAAAGATACAATACTGTAAAAATGCTACAGTAAAAACATGTTAACTGTAAGTTACCTTACCATGAAAAACTGTAAATGGTTTAACATCACATTATATGTATTTTACTGTACATTTTACTGTAAAATACTGTAAATGTAGTTTTTTTGCAAGTAAAAACTACGAATTACCATAAAAAAATATTAAAAGGACATTCCTAGAAATCACAGATGACTTTTTTCTTTTCCAAATAATGTTGTTTATTTTTATTTTTGTTATCAGTAACGTACGTTTGTGTGTTTTGTGTTACATTTTATGCACTATTTTAGAGATGTGTGTTACCCTGATGGTGTTTTGTCTTTGTATGCACTGTCTATATACAAGCATTGACCATGTTTTAAACAGGCCACTTACCATTGGATTCATCATGTGACTTCTATTGTGCAACCTGTATTATTGTGGTGATTATCAGTACATTTTAAGGTAAAAGGAAGATGTCGGTACTTAAAGTAGGTATATTAACAACATTGTATCGCTCTATGAAATAAACTGTTATATTACGGTATAAGTTGTAAAATATACAGTCATCCTGTAAAACTGGAAACATTGTCACAGAATTTTTTGCAGTATATTATGACGTATATCCAAGTAAAATGGCTTCTCGTAAAAAAGAAGAAAAAAAACAGTAAGGTGGGACTCGATTTTGCAGATCATTGAATCATTGTGATTTGTTATTGCTGTGATCATGTCATGTGATTGACAGGCTGTCCCACCCTCACATCAGTTAATAAGTTAGAGAATGTCGCAGCAAGAGAGAGGGGAATTATTTTGATTAAAGATTACAAGGGCACTTAATAGGGAATAATGATGTGCACGGATAAGCCATTTATAATAAATACTGCAATTGTCCATAGTAAATTAAAATTTTTCAATTTTGATTTCATGGTGACCAATTAGCTAGTTACTCTTTTACAATTTAAACAATCCCTGTTCTCTGGAGTGTGTAGAGGTTCGAGAAGATATTGAGTCAAACATTGGTTAATCCACCAAATGATGACATGATATAATAAAATACAGTACATCTAAGAGCATTGTTTATATTTAACACCACATGTTCCAGGGTTCACATGTCAAATCTGTTGTAGAATCTGCAGGAGGCAAGCGGCAAAGTTCGGCTATACCACAGTTCCTCAATGAATGCCTATAACCGTGAAATAGTCATGACTGTGGCCTTTGGCCTTAGATCAGTTATACATATACATGTGTTAAGGTTCCCCCACCTTTGACCAATCAATTACATTTTACTGGATAGGGATTTTTTAAAATCATTTTCTAGAAAGAGCTGAACGTACCTTGATAAAAAAGAGGACATTTCCATTACTCTTTTTTTTTTTTCATCAATTAATTTCTATGACTTCTCCAGAAATGCAAATCACAATTTTAAAATTCTGTTTAGGACAGACAAATCTCCATTCAATTAGCAATTATTTTTATTATTTAAATATAACATAATCATAATCCAAACATAATCCATAAATATTGTTCATTTCTTAAAGTATTACTTGTGGTAGAAAACCAAACATATTATTATTTATAGCAATTGGACATTGTTTTAAATTATAACATTTTAATAACAACTTTTATTTTTATAATGAATATCTCCCTCATGTAGATATTTATTTCGGTAACACTTTAGTATAAGGTTTCATTAGTTAACTACTTTAGTTCAAATTAATTAATAATGAACAATACTTCTACAGCATTTATTACTCTAAATTAATGTTAATTTCAACATTTACTAATACATTATTAAAAGCAAAATTTGTCAAGATTAGTTAATGCACTGTGAACTTAGACAAACAAACAATGAACGCCTGTATTTTTATTAACTAACATTAACAAAGATGAACAAATACAGTAACAAATCTTTTGTTCATTGTTCATTAAATACACATTAAATAATGTTAACTAACCAAACCTTGTTGTAAAGTGTTACCTTTATTTCAATAAACACATTCCTTTCTATTTTTACAAGTCGCAGAGCATATGAACTCCTCAGACAGACATTTCCAAAGAATTTCAATTCTAATTCTGTTTTATTCTACTCCAATGAATCTGCTGTTTAGGATAGTGAACGTCTTCAACAAATGAGTAACTTGTCCATGTGTTCTTAACTAAACATTTACCTGACCACTTATTCTTAAGTTTCCATTTGAATAGAACATTTTACATACCTGAACCCTATTCTAACTGTATTTGGGCCTTTATCCTGCCATGGACTGTCTAAACACAAAGGAAAAAAGGTGTCAAATTTGTACCTTTAGGGGTACAACAGCTTGTCACTGGGGCAGTACCCTTAAAAGGACATATTTGTCCCTTGTTTACCACAAAAAGGTTCTTAAGGTACGCATTTGTACTCTAAGGTACTAATATGCACCTTTTAGGAGTAAAAGATGTCCTTTTAAAGGTACTGCCCCAGTGACAAGCAGTTGTACTGTTGTAAAGGTACAATTTTAAAAAGAAATTTCTCTGTGTGTAGCAAGGGTGTCCAATCCTGTTCCTGGAGATCCTGCAAAGTTCAGCTCCAACCCTGATCAAACACAACTGAAGCATCTAATCAAGATCTTCAGGAACTCTTGACAATTACAGAGTGGTGTGTTTGATCAGGGTTGGAGCTGAAGTCTGGATGTACGTATAGATCTCCAGGAACAGGATTGGGTCTCTCTGGTCTATAGCAAAAAAACTATTCGTAGCAAGTGATACGCATATACAAGTCCACATAATAGCAAGCACTGGTCAAATCATTGCTGTGTTTGGGCAAACATTGATATCAGGGTTAAAGTTCATGAAGAAATTATACAGGCCACTAGATAACATTGATAACCTGAATCAAGTTCCAAAGAATCAATCCAACCGTTTGGACAAGATAATCCATTTAAACCTTAAGAGTTTCCAGCGGTTACAGAAGCTACAGTACATTAAATCCCATGGTGCTCACAATGGAGGACAATGCGTGTATTTTCATACAACTTTGCATTATTAGTTTGTTCGGTATTTAAGTATTTAAGCCCTTTCTGCCATTGATTATCAGAATAAACAAGGTGGGCTGCTCCACATAGTCAGAAGAATTGCGTGGGTGTGTGTTTGGATGTCATTTGTTTAGACAGGAAGGAGTGTTTTAAAATGAACATAATCTGAGTTTAAATAGACAGCCATCTCTGAATGTGTGTTGGTCTTAGTTTGAGTGCATTTGGGCCTTACCTTCAGGTGGCTGAAGCGTTTTGTTGTTCTGAGCGCACCAGCCGACAGGATGAAGTTCGGCTGTCATGACGTCACACCAGAAATCAGCCTTGCGGTCGTCTCCATAGCCACAGTAGCGTAACAATAGCAACTGACCACATGTGGTTGTGATGGTGGCCACCCAATATGTATCCAGACTGCCTTTATTAGCTACTTCAAGTTTCATTCCAGGCTGAAAACTGCTCTGAAGACTGAGCTCCACCTGTAAGGTCCAATCAGATGAGTATGAAGAATAAGTATTCCTCCATGAAAAAAGTATGTGCTTATTGACGGCTTCAAAAAGTAAAAACAAATGTAATAATCATTGTAATGGGTGTGATTCTCAACTGGTTTTGCTTCAGGACTCAAATTTGACATCAAGTAGCAACCAAACCTAACCTGTATTTCATGTTGTCTGGGTTGTATTTGTAACTTTGCTCATGAGTTTGAAAGTGAAACATTTTACATGTCTGCTCATGTATGTACAATGCACATTTCTTAATATTAAGCCTAAAATGTGTTTTAAAATCACTATTAGTAAGGATATGATCACTGTATAATATCCGCCTTTAAATTCTATTTAAAGTATACATACAATAGTTAAATTTTAGCACAATCAAATATTCTTAAGTATCTTCAGTTGGACCTCAGCACTACTTCCAGGTAACTAAAGTGCATTAAGTGCAAAATTAGTTGTTCCTCTTTAGCAGACTTTACGTATATCAATTTAGTATACCAAAAGTACTATTGTAGGGAATTTATATTAAGTACACTGCCGTTCCAAAGTTTTTGATTGGTACGATTTTTTATGTTTTTAGAAGAAGTCTCTTCTGCTCATCAAGGCTGCATTTATTTAATTAAAAATACACCAACAAAAACGTAATATTGTGAAATATTATTAAAATGTAAAATAACTGTTTTCTATTTGAATATATTTTAAAATGTAATTTATTTCTGAGATGTAAAGCAATTTTCAGCATCATAACTCCAGTCTTCAGTGTCACATGATCCTTCAGAAATCATTCTAATAGATTTGCCGCTCAAGAAACATTTATGATTATTATCAATGTTGAAAACAGTGGTGTAATGTATATATAAAATAGAAAGATTTCTAGACTTCTTCTAAAAACATAAAAAATCGTACCGATCAAAAAGATTCTTCATTTGTAGTAAACTTAGCAAAAAATATATGTTAGTACATTTATTTTTCACTATAGGATATATATACATACACTTAAGAGTCTTTGATTGATTGGATCATTATCTCAGTGATTAGTATGTTTCATGTTATATGTTTGGCAACAGTTCTTTTAACCCTAATTGATGGAGTGTGTAGCCAGAGGTGGACAGTAACTAAGTAAATTTACTTGAGTACTGTACTTAAGTACACTTTTTGAGTATCTGTACTTTACTTGAGTATTATTTTTTTTCTGGAAATGTATGACTTTAACTTCACTACATTTGAAAGACAAATATCATACTTTTTTCTCCTCTACATTTCTATCAAGGTCCTCAAAGTCGAAAGTCGTTTCAGTAGCAGCTTTGAAAGTCAGTGGATGATTTTTTTCTTCTTTAAAAGGTGTTTGGGTTCTTGCAGAAAGCCTATCAGGAATCACTTTTGTAGGGTAACATTGAAGTTCAATGATTTTTTGAACACTGATCAGTTAATAGCAAAATGGAAGAAGACGGTTTCACATAAACAGAGTCTGATTATGTCTTAAGTGAACGAAACAGTTGGGAGAATATCGGATGTGTATCAGTGTATAGGATCCGAGCATTCGGCCTTAAAGTGACAGCAGCTTTGTAAAGGGCTTTGTAACTTTTATACAAGTATTGAAAGGAGTTTACAGTAGTCGTATGTTAGCATGTCGGATGGAGCATCACTGACTGGCTTAAACCATGATGGCATAGTGTGCATTTATACAACAATGCAACAATAATAAAATAATGCATTGACGTAAAAATCTGTTTTTACAACTTTCACTTGTAACAGAGTATATTTGACCAGTAGGACTTTTACTTTTACTGAAGTAATAAAGTTGTGTACTTCGTCCACCTCTGCTTTTCATTTCTTAAACAACCATGTAGGAAGACACATCATGGCCATATTTCAGGATGACAATGTCAAGATCAATAAGGCTCAAATTGTGAAAGAATGGTCGGGAGGGAGCATGAAGAACAATTTTCACACATGAATTGGCACCTCTGAGTCCAGACCACAAATTCATTGAAAGTCTTTAGGATGTGCTGGAGGAAACTTTACAGAGTGTTTGACACTTGCATTTTTAAATACAAGATCTTCACCAAAAATGGATGGAAATAACATCACAACATTTGTTTCCATCAAGAGGTTTCCAAACATATAACATCCTTGAAACATAATAATCACTGCAATAATGATCCAATCATAGACTCTTAAGCATTTGCCAATTTAAATCCGAACAGCATCTTTTTGTTGGACGGGCAGTGTGTATATCATATTTAATTTTGTTCAAAAACTGTTGTTCAATAAATAAATATATTGAGACATTCTGTCTGTGCGTGCTCACATGTTTGAATGAAGTGTGAGGGGCGGCAGTGGCTCCAGTCTCTTCGAGGTACTCCTCCCAGTTAAAATCCACCTCTTCCTCTGCACAATCCATGCCTGGTAGGAGACAGAGTAAGAGAGTTTGTATATGTGCATGCTTGTTAGAGTTTGTTGTTGATACAGTTGGTATTGGTATTGTATTATGGCTGAATATAGGACAACATATATTATATGTAAGTACATATCAGCTCAATTGAATGTGTATTGTGTTCCAAAAAGTATCCAATACAATTTTAACTCATAACAAGTAAACTGTAAGCCTTTTTAAATTGTCAGCCCATTTAATTCCTCATTAAATCAGACTCTGCCCAACATTTGAATACGTTTCACTCAGAAATGTGACATTAAGTAAAACGATGAGGTTTATTGTTTGTTCATTCGCATCTGCAT
The DNA here is from genome assembly GCF_949357685.1 of Gobio gobio. Classification (NCBI taxonomy): domain Eukaryota; kingdom Metazoa; phylum Chordata; class Actinopteri; order Cypriniformes; family Gobionidae; genus Gobio; species Gobio gobio. Next base: position 25,730,966 of record NC_137101.1, on the reverse strand, counting down.
ACTTTTGTTTCTGGTCTGTAATCCACTATCACTAATCTTGCAAGATTATAGGGTGACGTAAACACGATGCGTTTTGATGAGCAAATGCAAGTATTCATAAAATGTGCAAGTATGCCACATCTCTCTCTTCTCAACTAGCTTGACCAAAGAGCTAATCTAATAATATAATTATAATAATAAATACACCAATGATTTAAGGTTTTACATTAAGGCCATTCATGTCATGAGTCATCAGTTTCACTTAGAAAAAAATAAAAATGTGTGGGAAAGTCTAGTGTGTTTTCCCAGCAGTCAATGCTGAGCACTAAATTGTTTATTAACAATCCTTTAAAAGATTTAAGATAAACCCTTCATGCATCTAATGCCGAGGATAAGATAGGAAAAACTTCCATATTGAAATACTTTTCTAAGCATTCTGACAAACAATTTTTATCTGGCTGAAAAGTAAAAAAAAAAAAAAAAAAATCAAATAGATTTACATTAAAGAAGTTTTTTTTCCTCAGTTATAACCTATATGTCCAGATGGCAAACTAATTCCTTTGTAAGGATCACATTTTAATATACTGATTCCTCCCAAACCAAATGGACTTTTCATTGCTACAACAGGTAAGACATCCATTCATAATATTTCATCATGCTAACTAAGACTAGCCACAAAGGTTAGAGAGCAGTGAAGCCTATCTAACAAGATAAATGATTATACAGCACAGTTAAACATGAATATATAAAAAATAATGTTACATTAAACCTAAAATAAGATCACAATTCGACATCAATACTAGATCTTTTCAGAAACTCAATTTAAATAGTGTTTCTATCCTGACTACAACCTATAGAAATGCTGGATTGTTAACTAGGTTAATTTCAAACAAAAAGGCAGAGTAAACAAAAATAGACTATTTTACAATCTTGCAGTCATCTAAGAAGGTCTGTGGTTTGGATCTTCTGCACTGATGGTGTCATTATAGTCTCTAGTTTGTGAAAAGCTGATGATTGCATTGATGATTGCATCCTTCAAACACCGGTTTCTTCAAAAATAGCATGTTTCGGTTGCTTCTATTGGCTCTAAAACTGAAACAGGATTCAAGTAAAGCTACTTTGACACTTTTAACACATTAATATTTTAATTGAGACTCTCTCAACAAAATAATGACCAAACAGACCTTGTTTGCTCATTTTTGCTTTGCTTATGCTAGTATAGGCTTAATCAAGTGAATTGAATTCCCAATACACCATTCTTTAAAATAAAGCTTCCAATTGGGACTAAAAAGGCGTTTTAATATGTCAAAGAGCAGTTCTTTAGAAAACCATCTATACTGCTGCTTAAAGAGTTAGTTCACCCAAAAATGCATAAATACACCAATGATTTAAGGTTTACCGAGCAGAAACAAACAATAAAAGCATTTACACATTGTAGTCTTGGATGTTGTTGTTTTTTTTATGAAACTTACCCACATTCAAGTGTTGATACAAAATAATGCATGAAGCTAGAATAAAACAGTTTTTTTTTTTAAAGAAATTGCTCTATTTCTTTTGGTATATTGCGTGTGGAAATGATCAAAAATGCTGGCGGTGGCTGGCAACTTTTTAAAAAAGCTGGCGGGGAAAGGGTTAAAGAACCTATAATAGAGAAACTACCTTTGAGTCATTATAAGAAAAAGTTAACCTAAGGTGCTCCAAAGAAGAACCATTAAGGAACCCTTATTTTTAGAAGTAAAGAGCAATGAATAATGCATACATTGTGAGACTAATGTATTTCTCTTCTATTGAAGTCCTGGATTCAGATGGAACTTAGAACAAGAAGTGCACTTTAACACCGAAACCACTTCCTTGCAAATGACTCACTCAATATTTGCCATGATGACAGCGTGTCGTTGTGTGTGTGTTTGTGTGTGTGTGTGTGTGTATGTGTGTTTGTTGTGTTATAAACACAGCAGATGAAAAATATTATGGTTCTCTGACACTCATTAGGCAGACCCTGGTCGAGAAGAAAAATGAAAATCAAAGAGGAAATTGACATGACAAGGATTCACTTATGGGTTTTAAATGAGGAAAGAGATAATTATTCCAATTGACTAGAATCCAAATTTCTGTCAGAAAGAAATGTGATCCATTTCTCATAAACTGGGCAAACACAAATTTTAAAATATAGGTATATAGGTAATATAATACTACTGACTGTTATAAAACTATGCTAAAATCTTTTACAATCATTAGTGTAAAAAGTAGGTTTGCTTTTTGCCGATTTTCTAATGACAAACAAATATATTCATTGCTACTGTCATTTGGAAGTCTTGATTGGGTGGGTTCTTTGTGGTTCAGCCAGCACAGTTGGGCCTGTGGGTGTAAAGACACCTCCAGATTGAAGATGCGGGATTAAAGTGAATTATCAACCCTAATCTATGATGTGGGCTGTTTCAGAATAAATCCAGATTTTAGGCAAGCCGTACTATCGATTAGCTCATATTGAGCCAGATGCCCTCTCTCGCTTTAATCCAGGACTTGTTCAATTGTGGAAGGGGAATTAAAGGATTATCAGAACACAATGTAGCGCTGCGTTTCTTATTAAAATAAATGGCTCTGGCCTTTTTCAGTCTCAGACACATTTAATAATCCATTTTAATCACGCAACTTGGAGAGAGGAATTGTTAAGTTTAGTTGCGTGCTCATCCGTTTTATGTTTAGTTTAGCATGTTACAATACCCTTTTCCCCTGATTATATTTCATATCAACTTGTTTTAATCATGATTTGACTATTTGCCTTATTTGCCTAATGTTTTCCAGGAAGGTCCATACTATTAGGAATGTAGGAAAATGTGTACGGCAAGAGCCCTGACCGAGAAACCAATAAATTAAAGAATTGAATTATACATGTCATGTAGCCCACATCAGAACTTTAAGCACAAAGCTCAATAATGGTGCAGAGTAAAAGAAAAAGAGCTCTGCACATAACTGAGAGTGACAACAGCACAAATAAAAGCAGCAAACAATAAAACGAACTGTAATCTGTATTATAATGTTGGGAACTCAAGCATCTATCACAGCTGTATGGTCAGTCCTCTATTGGTGCCAACTTAAATGCAAGTCTTCAAGCGTTGCCTTCTTTAAAATGAGAAAATGAGTATAAAATAACTCCTCTTTTTCAAACATTGTGCCAAATGTACAGTTAAGTTCATCATCTCTAATCCAAACACTTTGAATTTAGGCCTACTTGGGAAAAAAATCAAGTTGAAACTCATATCATCAAGTCAAAAAGGACTGAGACGAGTCAAATGGATAGAAACATGTTGATATGAAAGCATTAGAGCATCTTATACTGAAATATGATGACATCACTTCTCAAAAACACAATGGTATCACCATGTTATTTAGTTATTGGCTCTTTACGGTTTACCACACACAAAGAAAAATACCCATGGCATCATTCTCTATAAAAACAACTTTTTGACCTTATAAAGGGAAATTCATGCTCAGTGAAGTGATCGTGATCATAGGATAGTAGCCTACAGAACTATATTTCCCAAATAAAGACTAGCCTTTCATTCCTGCACTGCAAGGTGTTTACAACGCAACATAAAGTTCTCTACATAAACCTTCTTAAATGTCTGATTAGTATTGGAGGCCACCTTGTTCTCACGCTCACGTCGTGACGTCCTCGATGACATTATGTCACAAATGGGCTGAATGTAAATTGCATTATTCAATCCACAACAGTCACCCGATCTCTGAGACCCGAGGGTTTGGGATCTGATTACCCTATGACATATCGCATATCTCTAACTCACTACTGCCCATCTAGAAGTGTTTCTGCGTTTACGATGCTTTAAATATGGATTAGCAGTCATTTACATGTTACATAATCACGACGTATGCGAATCGTATAGCCTGTAATGACTTCCAGCGACCTTTGTCAACCTATTCTCCTTACAAAATGTTCAAGTTAATCTTGCGTTCGTGTGGTATGATACCTGTAAATCTATATCATCACATATTTTGTAATAAATAGCCTATGTAGGGAGGCAGGGTAGCCTACTTACTGTCCGATACTGAACGTACTCAAGCTGCGTACTGTTGCTATGGTTACCTCCTCAGAGGAAAGCAACTTCTGTTTGCTAGTCTATTTGGCCGCAAACAATGTGCACTCTATAACTCACAGCCTAAACTTTTGTGGCTCCTGAAAAAGTTGTAGCCTATATAACGCCGTTATACTCGAATGAAGGCCTAAATATATCATATTTGGGCCACCCATCCATCTGTTGGGGGTTCATGCCTTAATTAGCGGCTTAACCTCTTCTCCTCCCCATAACTCGCGCCGGGCAGGTGTCGTATATAAATGAGCTCGTCTTGTTCTTCTGCACTTATTTTTTACCGTAATGAAAAAATGTTTTCTGGCTCAACTGTGAAGGCACAATCGATTCAAATGTCTAGCTTTATTGAATCGTACACGCAGTCCGGCTGCTTCAGCGTATTTCAACACATCGAAGATTTGATGAAGGCTAGTTGAATTGCTGTGGCTTGCCTATTCTTCTCATACGGTTTTATTAAACAGATGCTTCTTCAATGGGCCTGCTATCTATATAAAAAGACTATAAGATGAACATAAAGAGACTTTTTCGTGCTCATCTTTTCCAGGTCAGGGAGAATTAGAGAGAAAAATAATTTCCTATCAGTTCCTCTCATCATCATCATCATCATCATCATCATCAAATGACTCCATTTCCCCCTTTCATTACTGCCATGAATTTAATCCGCCCGTATGAATTCACGGATAAAACCCAATGATTTACGGCGACATCCACTAAAGCTAATCAAATAAATAACTCGTATTTTGCCGAAAATTAATCACCTTTAATTAAAATGAATCATAATCGATTTTATAGGAAAATGATGGTTTATTCATTCGTCAAGGCTTGTATCGTAAATAGCTCCTTGAACCTGTGTGGTTCAAGAACTGTTTGATTAATATGAATAATATGTGAATAAAATGTTGGCTCCCGCATTCAGCACAGCGAAGAGTGCACAAAGCGAAACAGGAAATATTGTATGAGCATGTGAGAAACACTACTGTACTTTACACAGTCTAAAAGTATTGCAGCGGAAAAAAACCACACCGACGTCGGCAAACGACAACTTTGAATTTAATTCATTAAACCACGTCCAGGTGCAGCGAAAGAAACGAAAACTGGATGCGTAAACAACGCGGTTTTATTTTTTCCTTCTTCAAAGATTTTGCATGGCAGTTTTAACACACCTTAACCCGCCATGTTGAAAGTGGATTTGACACATGAGGAACGAGGATTTCGGACCATATTCCGCGCACCTGAATCGCACGTAGGCACCGACCGTTTCATGACGTTCAAAAACATTTCTGTAAACACAGCCCGATGTGTAAACTTAAGTGTTGATATTTACGCGTGAACATTGTGTCCTTTGAAATCGAAAGGAGGTCAAATGGCAGTTTGAAAATAAAGTCAATATAACAGAGCGAGAGTGTCTTTGAGGAAGAACACGACACGAAAATATCGCTTGTTACATAAACGTTATTTTTCAACGACATTTTCAGCGCGCGACTCTTCACATCGCTAATATGTTTATCGACAGAATCGAAAGTGCGGTCGCTCGACATTCGTGTCCTAAATAAATAAGGTTACTTTATTTTTCGGCCCGTTTTTATCAACTCTTACGCAGGAGCTTCTGTATATTTTTGACTGTTACAAACAACCTCCAAATGTTTTTAACGAGGAAAAAGCGTCTGCACGCGGAAATTCGCGCATAGAAGCACGAGTCCGTGTCAGACACGATCACTATTACAGAATGAAGTTCGTGCTGATAATGTAGTTTTTACCTTATGCGAGTTTTTTCCGTCTATCCGAATTGAGTGATCCGGTGTTCTGGTTGAAGCAGGAGCGGTGCGTGTATGTGTGTGTCCAATATGGCATCATCCCGCATCTGCGCATGTCTCAACATCTACAGATTATTTTCAAGCCGACTCCTTCATTGACCTTTACAGTTGCAAAATTTGTTCTGCCCATTATAAATAGAAATAGGCCCGAGCCCCCGCCTCCCTCGTGTGGGGAAACTCATGGCTGTGTCTGAAAACCTTGCGAGTCGCCTGCATGGACAGCATTTGGGCATTCATGGGCGCGTGATGCACTTTTTGGGCATCACTGGCGCGTGCATCGTGCTTTGGCGATTTTGACAATTTGATGGCCAAAAATACTGTCCAAGAACGTGCAAAAAATGCTGATATAATGCTTTCTATGTAGGTAACTCACTGGGTTTTGAGACACAGACAGTGTAAACAAGAGGGGGCTGCTGTTGCAATCTAACTTGTTTTTCATCTCGATCATCTGATTCTCACAATTACACAAAAATAATTTGACCTCTTTACATTTGGAGTGTCTTACTTCCATATTTTAATGTGTGATATTGTATATGAAAAATAACAATAACCATATTGTTTCTATAATTTCCATCATATACAAGGACAAAATCTAAAAAACAAAGATGTCATGTTGTCAGTTTTAGTCATGTTAAGTCATCAAACCAAAATAACTAATGAGTAAGTTTAGTCATTAGAACAAAATGACAATTTCACAGAAAATGTAATGGCTATCATCATTTACACCAAATATGACTATTCTTCACTCTTAAAAATAAAGGTTCCAAAAGGGGGTTTTCACAGCAATGCCATTTTGGTTCCCCAAATAACTTTCAGTGAAAAGTTCTTAAAATAACTTTTTTATTTCTTAGTGTAAAAAACTAAATCTAAAGTACCCTTTCCCACTATAAAGAACCTTTTGTGCAAAGGGAATGTTCCCTGGAACAATCAATGCCTAAAGAACCTTTGTTTTTATAAGTGTAAAGGAATATGACAACAATATCATGTAGACTGCACTCTAAAAAGTTATATCTTGCAATCTAAATGGTTTCTTTCTACCTCATTCTTAAGCTTTTGTTGTGTAACCTAGTGTAGTGAGGTTGAATGGGATAACATGAATACTGTTTTTACTTTAATGAAAGCTTTTAATTAAGATGTTCTGGTTGTGAAGTACATTTTTGTAGGATAAACATTACAGTATATCTTATAAATGTAATTTAATCAGTGTACAAATAATAATGTATTATTCTGTGAATAACTAAAGCATTCTTTTATTATTGTTATATGTTATATTACATTATTGTAATTTATAATTGGACATATAAATTCAGTTCTCATATTGTCCTCTGTTGCCCTCCTGTGGTAACAATATTTATTGCTGTATACTGAATTTAAATTCACATCAATATAGTTGACACTTTACTGTTCACTGTAAATACTACTCCTCTAGAGCAAAAAAAATCATACATAAAATAATAAATAAGTGCACTGTAAGGACTTTCAAAGAACTGGTGCAGAAGTAGGGGTTAGTTTACCAGGCAAAACCATCAACACTCTAAACCACTTACACATATACACACCCTCATGTAGGACACTATGTACACATACTGTGCTAGATGAAATTTCTTGTCCTTAAAAAGGAAGAAGAAAAAAAACTGCTCTGATCTAATGGGCACCTCTTAGTGATGTTGCAGTAACAGATGGTTCATGCCTTGAGCTTAATCTACAAGAGGAGACTTTGACAAGCACGTCCTGGGACAGATTACCATTGCTGGAGCAGCGACCTTGTGAGAGGAGATAGACAATGTGGGTCAATACTTTATCCTCTGCTGTGGTATAGTACCAAAAAGTTTTGCCTAGGAAATTAGCTGTGGATATTATCTGGTAGCCTACTTTGTGCAAACTGGTACACAGGCCTTCAGAATAGTATACGTGTAAAAGTCTGCCATAGCACATTATAGACAACCTGTTTTAGATATTCAAAATATCAGGTTCAAGTTATATATCTACACCGTAAAATGTGCAATTGTTACCTTAAATAGATAATTCTACACTCTTAAAGAAAAAGGTTCAATGGGGTTCTATGACCTCTTTAATTAATTTGAGAGAACCCTTTATGCCAAATAAAATTCTATATAAGGAAAAAATACGAGCTGTTTGATTCATATAATTCAGTTAAAATAAGAAAATGAATTAAAACTAAATCCATAAAATGATCCCATGATGGGAACCCCTAAATAGTTCTTATGAAGTGGCTCTTTTTTAGGGTTCTTTTCTACTAAGAGTATCACTGATGAAACCCTTAAAATGACTTCTATCTGTGTAACCTAATCAATTTGATTATTATATTACAGTAAATAATTGTTTAGTTAAAATAATTAATTTAGGGGAAAAAAAATATTAATTTCGATGTTACCACAATGAAAGAAATTAGGTTATCTGAATACTTCACAAACCTAATTCCAAGCTCCAAATTAAAAAGTGAACTTAATTGATCCACAATATCCAATATCATAAATACAACAAAGGCTGATATTATTATAAATACAATTTTGTGTTTGATTATACTTCTCTGACACTGTCTTTCACCTGGATATGTCAGGTCTCTGAACTTCTTAAGGGAGAAAAACTCTCCCATGATGTAATGAGGGTATGTGTAAATTGTACTTTGCAAACCAAGCAAATATACTAACATTTAGATTTGTTTCAAATCCATAAAACAACCCGTTTAAAAAAAATAATAATAATACTTTTTATTCAACAAGGATATATTAAATTTCTCAAAGGTGACAGTAAATATCTCTACTATTATAATGTTACAAATGATTTCTGTTTCAAATAAGCAGCGCAACTGTTTTCAATATTGATAACAATAAGAATCGTTTCTTGACCACCAAATCAGCATATTAAAATGATTTACAAATTATGTGTAATGCGTTACCTAAAAACTGCACATGATCCTTTCATGTGCAGTTTTTAGGTAACGCATTACACATAATTTGAGTTATGTAATCAGACTTCTTTTTTCAAGTAACTGGTAAAGTAACGCATTACTTTTAAATGTACAAAATAACTGAGTTACTTTTTCCGAGTTACTTTGTTTTCCCATTTTGATTGACATCTCTTCTGTCCCCATGCGAGTGCAGAGGCGTTGTGTGCGCTGTGTAAACATAATGGTTATTGTTGTAGTTCTAGACTAAATGTGAGCGTGCATTTACTCATCTCACTTGCACAAAAACAGATTCTGTATTCCTCAGATCTGTAAAATGCTAACTCAGAATATTACGCAAACCTTCCATGATTAAATGTTAAAGTGACCCCTATTATGCTATTTTAAATGTCCCTACTTGTGTTTTGGAGGTCTTCAATAGACTTACATGCATCAAAGGTAATAAAAATTAAAATAAACACTTTTTTCATAATATACATTGCACATCATCTAGTCTGAAAATGGTTAGTTTGAAGATTCAGTCTCTCTAAAACCCTCATTTCCGCAACCCTACTCTTATTGGATTGGTCAAATGGCCCAGTCTGTTCACTATAAAAAATGAAATGGTCAATAAGTTGTGACAACATATTGACTTTAGATAAACATCACATTTGTTTTGTTTTTTCTTTCTTAAGTATGTGTGTTTCATTGGCTTGCTCAGTTTTGTTCTTTCTTCCCTGGATTTCTGTTTCTTGTCATAATCTTCAGTTAATCATAATCTTCAACTGGATTCTGCTATCCCTCGTCTCTGAGTCGCCAAATGTTACAGAATACCTGACCACTACCCGCATGGATCCAACAGATTAGCTTGTGTGCCTTCGGCAGAGGAGGGACACCAATGAAAGCTATACAGAGCTCTTTTGTGCTCTTGCCAGCTGTGTGGACTGGGAAGATAAAGTCCTTCAGGGCTTGTATCACTTTGGACTCAACAAGCCTGTTAAATCATGTCTGCCAGGAGGCAAATGTGACTTAACTTTGGATAAGTTCATTAATTATCCTCTAAGTCTCTCTTCCTACAATGTGGGATACATTGCTTCTCCCACAGTGGGCCTCAGCTCTTCCCAGCCAGTGGTGGCACCATGCTACCTCATGCTCACTCCTCATTATGGCTCGAAGAGGAGAGGGAGAAAGCTCCCTAGCCCGGTGTTCCCAAGTTTGGTGGTCCCAGCACTCCATAGCCTGTTGTTCCCAACAATCCCTAGTCCGGTGGTCCCAGCACTCCCTAGCCTGTTGGTCCTAACACTCCCTAGTCAGGTGGTCCCAGCAATCCCTAGCCTGTTGGTCCCAACGCTCCCTAGTCCAGTGGTCCCACGACTCCCTAGCTTAGTACTCCCAAGTCAGGTGGTCCCAGCAATCCCTAGCCTGTTGGTCTTAACACTCCCTAGTCCAGTGGTCCCAGCACTCCCTAGCCCAGTGCTCCCAAGTCAGGAGGTCCCAGCAATCCCCTGTTGGTCCCAACATTCCCTAGTCTGGTGGTTCCAGCACTCCCTAACCCAGTGCTCCCAAGTCAGGTGGTCCCAGCAATCCCTAGACTGTTGGTCCCAACGCTCCCTAGTCCGGTGGTCCCAGCACTCCCTAGCCCAGTGCTCCCAAGTCAGGTGGTCCCAGCAATCCCCTGTTGGTCCCAACACTCCCTAGTCTGGTGGTCCCAGCAGTCCCTAGCCCAGTGCTCCCAAGTCAGGTGGTCCCAGCAATCCCTAGCCTGTTGGTCCCAACGCTCCCTTTCTGGTGGTCCCAGCACTCCCTAGTCCAGTGCTCCCAAATCAGGTGGTCCCAGCAATCCCTAGACTGTTGGTCCCAACGCTCCATAGTCCGGTGGTCCCAGCACTCCCAAGCCCAGTGCTCCCAAGTCAGGTGGTCCCAGCAATCCCTAGCCTGTTGGTCCCAGCGCTCCCTAGTCCGGTGGTCCCAGCACTCCCAAGCCCAGTGCTCCCAAGTCAGGTGGTCCCAGCAATCCCTAGCCTGTTGGTCCCAACGCTCCCTTTCTGGTTGTCCCAGCACTCAGTCCAGTGCTCCCAAATCAGGTGGTCCCAGCAATCCCTAGACTGTTGGTCCCAACGCTCCCTAGTCTGGTGGTCCCAGCACTCCCTAGCCCAGTGCTCCCAAGTCAGGTGGTCCCAGCAATCCCTAGCCTGTTGGTCCCAGCGCTCCCTAGTCCGGTGGTCCCAGCACTCCCAAGCCCAGTGCTCCCAAGTCAGGTGGTCCCAGCAATCCCTAGCCTGTTGGTCCCAACGCTCCCTTTCTGGTTGTCCCAGCACTCAGTCCAGTGCTCCCAAATCAGGTGGTCCCAGCAATCCCTAGACTGTTGGTCCCAACGCTCCCTAGTCTGGTGGTCCCAACACTCCCAAGCCCAGTGCTCCCAAGTCAGGTGGTCCCAGCAATCCCTAGCCTGTTGGTCCCAACGCTCCCTAGTCCAGAGAGTGGTCCCAGCACTCCCTAGCCCTCACAAGCCTGTCTTGGTCTCTGGCTCTGCCATGACCTCCTGATTCCCTGTAGTCATCTGATCCGCCATGGTATCCGTTTCCGACAACTCCATCTTGGTCTCCATCTCCACAGGCTCCACCATGGTAAGCTAAAAACAGTATGCAAAAGAGTAGTATGTCCAGTATTCATGAAACGGTAGGCAAAAAGTAACCGGATGACTTACTACTTCTGGCGAGATTCTAAGGTGCATCTGATGACACTTTACTATCTCATGTGGCCATAGAAGAGGATTTTTTATGAATGGCAGTGAAGCGACGCAATTGGCGCTGGTACAGTACGTCACATGACAATGACAACATGTAGTACATCCAGATTTCATACTACACATTCATACTATATAGAACATACTTTTTTTTAACAGTCGCAGTGTAATTGTGTATGCAATTTCATACACAGCAAAGGACTATGAACAAGAATAAATTCCAAAATGAAAAATATGAACTTAACCTTAGTGAAAAAGTATGCCACACAATATCAACAAATGAACAAATGTAATAGTCAATGTTATTTATTGTAAATTTGTGTGATTTCCTATATTGATTTCCTATGGGATCATTTTTCACAAGCAATAAACCAAATGTGATTTGTAGTTGCTGATTAAAACACTTCATTGTCCTAAATGTCCTATGAAACAGTTTAATTCGCTTTAAGGGAAATCTATTCATCTGATGTTAAACCATATGTTTATTTACATGCTTGAGTTGCATTTCTGCTCATTTGTCATAGAGTTATGGATCAGGGAAGCTGAAACAACCAAGCAGTCCCACCCCATTACAGTCCTTTTACTGTGCGTCACAGCTGAGAAGAGGCTTTAAAAAAAGAAAAGAAAAGAAAAAGGAACAGTGAATTTATAAACCTGAGATGCAGCAAATGTGTTATGAGAGGTTAGTTGGCATGGTAACCTCAGATAAACAAATGTATTTTCCATTGTTTCGTGAATGGTTTACTCATGAAGATGAATTTTATAAGGTTCACGAGATCAGCAGATGCGTCACACAGGTACAGTATGCTGCTAACATACACTAGATTTGATTAGAACAACAGACTCCCTATTCCCCCCATATAAAGTCCAAAATATTTTCATCAATAACTATTTTTAGCTATGGATTAATAAAATATACACTGAACAAAATTATAAATGGAACACTTTTGTTTTTGCATCCATTTTTGAGCTGAACTCAAATATCTAAGACTTTTTCTATGTACACAAAAGGCCTATTTCTCTCAAATATTAACAAACCAAAAACAAAAGTGTTGCGTTTATAATTTTTTTCAGTGTACATATATGATGAAACTTTGTAAATTCCATTCCAAACTTACAAAACAATACAATGAAATAGTGAAGACCAGCCCTAAGGGACTGTTTTGCTCCTGTGAACATTTCTGAGGGTAATACCCGCAGGGTTTATCCCATCTGTCACCTGATTTTTGAAGAAAATATAGTCCTATATTTTTGAAGATTTAATAAAACAACTTATTATTTCAGTGTACCCTATATAATACAAATCTAAGAATTAAGAATTCCAAAATTAAAGAAACTTGTCCTGGTATGCGCATTCACATCAGCACATATGTTTCAGGGGGACAAAGGGCTGCAGGAGATTTCAGCAGCAGGAGGTGACGTCAGCAAGCCGCTTTCCCCTTGTTGACTCAACAACAAGAAAGAAAGAAGAAAGAAACTGACCTGAGAGAAATGCGTTATCTTATGCCGCATCGCTCAACTTCAACACGACTTCTTCAACAGCTCGAGCGCTGCGATCTAGGTTCATCAGTCTACTGTGCGAATTTCTTTGTCTTCTGGCTGGCGAAGTTATATGGAAAGCCTGTTTAAGTCGAATTCCCGAGGATTTGTGTTCCACAAAGGATCCTATGACTCTGCTTCTGGTTTTCAAACGTAGTAAACATGTTTGTTTTTATGAAGAAGAGCAGTAATATGAGTGATTTTGTGAACCCGGAGTACCAGGGCTGTGTGGACGGATCTCTGATGGACGGATTCAGTGTTTTTATTCAGGCTCTGTTGGCAGTTCTGGCTTTCAGCACTTTAATGTGTAAGTTTTCTCCGCCTTTTAAACTAACCCGCGAATGCAACAATGTTTCTGTGTGATGTGAAGGTGTTTTATATTGTTTTCTTTTAGGAATATGACGCGGCACGTGGCTTGTGGTTGGTTGGTTTGTTTACAGTTCTGTTGTTGATATTAGTGTATGGCAAGCCGTTTGGACTTTTATTCATTCGCAGGATATGAGTTCTTGATATCAACAATTCAATGTTTACTAGTTAAATTGCTAATTCCTGATATCAACAATTGAGTTTGATTGGTGACGGTTCACTAGTGAAACTACAAGTTGAAATTTAATTGTTGATATCAAGAATGAAAAAAAATTAAAAACGAATTAAAACGCATTGCCATTACAGTGATGTGTAAAGTGACACAAAGTGCTTTCAGACCATTTTTACTCTACTGTCTAGTGTATATTGTAAAATAAATGACTTAATGTAGGCCTAGGAGTTTCTTTAAGTAGCCTACTTGATTTGACCCTTAAAATGACGTTCGTTGATGTTTACAACTAAAAAATATTTACTAAAAAATGACAGGGCAGAGAAAGTGTAGTTCTGGTTATTCTTCCTGGTAATCTTTTGATCCGTTTACCCTTCTCATTGTTTGCTAATTCAAGGTGTGAAGTGTTTAATCCTCGAGCAATAAAGAAATGTCATGACTTTTAATCAATAGAGCTGCACGATACAATGTGATTCAGCCACCCACATAAACAAAACATTGACAGCATACACACCATCTAACATAAACTTGGGGTGTAGGCCTATGAAATGTATTTTATTTCATGTAGGTAGCTTATCTTTATATTTCAGTCCCTATCTCATACATAATTATTTTTAGTTTTAAATGAGGAACATGACATTTAGACATGAAATTTAGATTTAACCTGCTGGTAGACTGTGATTGTTAGGATTATGGTGACCAACATCTAATATTACAGTCACCTGGCAACAAATTGAATTTGCAGTTCAAATGGTGATGAGAAAATATGCCGGCATGAGTTGATTTTATCAGCTGGGAATTGATTGGATCATGAACAAAGAAGAGTTTGCGTAAACAATGCCTAAAATGCTGTTTGATTATTTATTGACATTATCCAATAGCTAAGAGACATCAGAAGAAAATGAGGAAGACACTTTTTTATTAAAAATTACAACAACAACAACATTTTGTATTATTATTATTGAAATGGCATGCACCAATAATTCATAGTAAGACCAGAAATGTGAATGAAAGGGATGGTCATTTACTCGCCCCCAAGTTGTTCCAAACCTGTATGAATTTCTTTGTTCTGTTGAACACACAAGAAGATATTTTGAAGAATGTTGGTAACCAAACAGTTGATGGTCCCCATTGACTTCCATAGTACTTTTTCCTGCTATGGAAGTCAATGGGGACCATCAACTTCTTCAAAATATCTTATTTTGTGGTCAGCAGAATAAATAAATTCATACAGATTTGGAACAACTCGATGTTGAGTAAATGTCAGAATTTTCATTTTTGGTTGAACTATCCCTTTAAAGGTGTGTTCACATTAGAGACATTTTGTGGGCAAAAAAAGATCAGGTGTCTGTTCAATAGTTCAAGATCAATAGTTTATCGATGTCTGAAGCTAACACAGATGACACTTTCAAACCAAGCAGCTTTCAATTGGTCAGCTTGAACCTGTTGTGAAATCTGTGTGGGGAAATCTTTCTATCTCTCTCTCTCTCACACACACACACACACACACACACACACACACACACACACACACACACACACACACACACACACACACACACACACACACACACACACACACACACACACACACACACACACGTTCTTTCCTGATCGCATGGAGTCCTGTTGCCTGTTGAAAGGACTGGATTTCAGCCACAAACATTTGCAGTAGTTGCATTATACGCACCTTACAAAAGAAAGCAGCGTTTTACTTTCCACAAAAACTCGTTGTTCTGTGAGGTAAAAGCTTTATTCAAAGATAAGATTCCTCAGCTGTGTGATAGCACATGATAACAGCAGTCACTCCTGTAGCTCATGTGATGCTCCGACCCCAAACTCAAGCTAGATTTCCAGCTGGAGGGTCCGAGTCATGTGACCTGCCTTACAAGTTTGAACCCTAAGGTTCTGAGTTGTTTCTTTCATGTCATGTCATGTGCTCATTCAGTCCAAAAATACAGTAGAGTGTTTTCTTGGTTAATATTTGGTCATTGTGACCTAATACTTAGAATTCAAGCTGCTACTAATCATTTATATAGTAAATGTGGTGGTTGTAGAGTAAGTAAGTAAATAAGAATGTTTTTTACTAAGGTGCTGATTTGTGGTGATGCTGTAAGATGTGATAAAACCTTAAAGGGATAGTTCACCCAAAGATGATACATCATCATTAATTACTGACCCTCATGTCATTCCAAACTTTCGATCCTCTTTGGAGCACAAATGAAGATCTTTTTAATGAAATCTGAGAGATTTCTGTCCCTCCGTTGACAGTCTGCAACTACCACTTTGACGAGTCAAAAAGTTCATAAAGAGACCGTAAAACTAATCCATATGAATTGAGTGGTTTATTTCAAATTTTCTGAAGAGACTTGAACGCTTTAGATGATGAACTGAGTGGATTTGGTATTTTATTACACCCATCAGTTGTGTTACAGGGAAGCCCATGTTCGCTTGATGTGCGAGAACCAATGAGGTTCATTCTCGTGTATTACGCAGCACGTTTGATCTTGCGGGTCAAACAGGTTTGGTTCAGCTTCTGTTTATGTATGCTGATCAATGTTTATATGTGCATAAAGGCCTAAATTCAATCTTTTCATCATATAAAGCGATCGTGTCTATTCAGAAATTGTGGACTAAACCTTCATGAACGCTCAGTTCATATGGATTAGTTTTACGATCTCTTTGTGAACTTTTCGAAGCATCAAAGTGGTAGTTGTGTAGCTGTCAATGGAGGGACAGAAAGCTCTCAGATTGCAACAAAAAGATCTTCATTATTGTTTTAGACCACCTAGCAACATACTAAATACCATAGTGGTGTTGAGTTTGGCATCACTCACATTTTCGTCAGAGGATGTAAAAATTAAAGTTTTCGAATTACTTCCCAGAAGCGGTTTGTTTTTTGGTCATGCACTGAATAACCCCAAAACATGGTAAATGACCTCTGGCCTTTCTAGAGTTACACATTACCATGAATCTGTGTTGTTCCTGTTGATCATTAAACTTTTTGCTGTGTACAGACTCCGAGATAAATGCCCTAATCATTAGTTATTATCAGAGGACTCATTTTTATTTATTTATTGAATGCAGAAGTTAGGTTTTACTTGCATTTTCAGGAAAGGCAAAGAGAAACGTAAGGGAGAATTTGTGACGTTTGTACTCTGTTGCCTCTGTTGATGCTTGTGTTTTTAATGTATGTACTTCCTCTTTGTTATTCTGGGCACTTCCTGGCTTCTTTTTGGCTGCTTATCTTTGCTGACGTCATCACTGTTAGTTTCCTCAGACATTCAATAATCATCCCGCTTCTGTTTGGCTGTTGATTACAGACTAACCGTTTTTGCATATTTGAAAAACGTCCCTCAGATATGTCGCTCAGCTTCGGTTGTGTAGGTTTGTGAGCTGGTTTGAGACAGAGTTTGTGTTAAACACAATTATCCTCTGCCTTGAAAGCACTTGATGTACATTAGTGATAATGTCATTTAATTCCTAATTTAGTTTCTGTTTAGTTCAATTTCTTTGATTCAGTGTTGTGTGCTTACAAAGGCAATGATGGAGTTGTCAGTTAGTCATTTTTGTTATGTTTTTGTTGTTCAGTTTTATTCTTTCTTATTATATTGTTTTGTTTGTCATGTATCAATCTAAAACGAGAACCCCTAAATTATTTAATCATTTAACCTACAAAATATTATAGTGAAATATTTTGCTTGAAAAGGGTACTTGCTTATGCTGTATTTCTTTAAAATAAATTACACTTGATTTGATATTTTGTTATAGAACTGAAAGAGATGTATACAGTACCTTAAATGCAATCTAAATCACTGTGGATGAAAGTGTCTGACAAGTGCATAAATGTAATGCACTAAAGTTCCCCAACTAATACTTAGATGATGGATGCATTGATCAAATGTGGCATTAAAGACATTTATAACGTTATAAAATGTTTATTTGAAATAAATGCTGTTCTTTAAACTTTCTGACATCAAACAATCCTGAAAAAATATATATCTTAATTTCCACAAAATAATTAAGCAGCACAACTGTTTTCAACATTGATAATAATAATAATAATAATAAATATTTCTTGAGCAGCAAACGAGGGGCCTGTACCATGATGGTAGTTTAACAAACTCAGGGTTACAGGATTAGTTTCGAGTTGACAAAACCAAACCAATCTATTCAGGCTTTGTTGGTCCCATGATGCTGATCATCAACTTTCTCTGTCAACTCAGGCTTTGATCCTGAGTTTAGCTGTGACATCAGCAGTGAACAGCCAATCACATGCTGTGGATCAGTAAAACTGATATTCACTTCTTACGAGAGAAGCAGTGTGATTCACTTCACTCTTCTGCAGAATATACATGATTTAAAAATATTAAGAATTTAAACAAATTTAAACAGAAGAATAGAGCTGTCGAGGACAACTTTAAGAAAAATCTTATACGTCAATGCAAGTAAAAGTTATGAAGTTAAATTTAGTTGATATATAGAGAGAATTGAACATTTATGCTCACATGTAATTTTTTATAGATTTAGTTATTGAATTTAAAGCTTATTTGTATGACCTTTTATATAGGCTATTTATTTTAATAATAACAAAATGCATATTAATGATTGATTTACTAAAATTATACATGTGTAATTGATTAAGGGTATAATAATTAGATAAATTATTTTTAAATAATTCAAAATTATTATTATTATAAATAAGCATTGTTAAAAGCCAGAGGTTTAAGTCTTTAATAGCCATTTGCTATGTAGTGACCTTTTAATTTGGAGTAGAAAAAAGGGGGATTGACTTTATTGCATCAGATATGTGTCACTTTGCTCACAGCTGATTGGTCCAATTTCAGTTTGAGATCTCTTATCCAGAACATAACCTGCCCTGGAGCAGGTTAGCTGTGGAGTGTAAGTTACTATGGAGATGAACACTGCTAAAAGCCAAATCACTTTAATGGTACCTTAAACCCAGGATTGGCACAAACTAAGCTTAAACATATCTGGATAGCCAGCTAAACCGGCTTCATGGTATAGGCCCCTGGGGCCCGTTTCAGTAAGGAGGTTCAACCAACTCTGAGTTTAAAGCTGAACTCTGAGTTGACTTACTCTGAGATGGGAAACTCTTGAGTTTTGGGTTTCAGAGCAGCTGAATTGAGGTTCAATCCACTTCCGTTATCAAACGCACTCTATTTTTTCCCTCTTTTTGAAAGTTGTAAAATCACTATTGTGGAGTTTTTCTTTTGCTATTTGAGCAAATGGGGACACAAAAATATATATTTAATGTATTCTTTCATTCACCGATAAAAGTTAACCCAACTATGATGACTTCAGCTTCGGAAAACCCAGAAATGTGAAAAGGGTCTATGCTCTTTCCACATAATGAAATGTCCACCTGTTACATTTATTAATTAGGGTAATGACATTATGACTTCTACTCAGGCCAGCCAAACACCAGCACCACCGACAGATGAAGAGGAGATGGAGGAAGAATATTAACATCCAACAGGGAAAATAATAAAGTATTTGTAGGAAATAAAGATGACCATACAAATTGTAAATAAATGTATTTAACAGCTGTGGTGGTGGTTATGGCATATATCTCGTACTATCATCTGGCAGCATCCTTCCATTCCATACAGTAATCCGTTTTCAGAAAGTGTGATGATGGGAATATGAGTGTCATCAATGCGTCCAACCACTGGAAATCCTAAAGGAAACTCTAATTATTAGGTTACTTCTAGAGGATTATCAAGTGAACATCAGGATCCTGTATAAAAGGACATGCCATTATTTGTCACTTTGACAGTGTCCTCATGATGAAAATATAAGAAATGAATGAATGTTCCTGCACTGCAAAAAATGCTTTTCTCACTATGTATTTTTGTCAAGTGGCAGATAATTTAATTTGTTTTAAGTAAACTTCGCTTACTTTAGATTTAGATAAAATTTATAATTTTTTGATATTTGTACTTGAAATACGTCCAAAATACTCAGTAAAGCATTTGTGGCGTTTAAATGAATGAATTAAGTATTTAAACACTGCTGGCACTTTAAAAAGGTGGAGGAGACCGAAATAAACTCTGGGTTTACCTAAGAAAACCTGCTCCTGACCAGGTTAGGTTCACAGAGTAAGTTACCCTGGTAACTGACTCTGAGTATAAGTTACCTCTCTTTTAGAAACGGGCTTGACTTACCCTGCTTTCTCAGGTTTGACACACCTCCCATTCTGAAACAGAAAACCCAGAGTTTTTCCCTTATTTCAGGGTTAACATACTCAGAGTTTTCACTTAACCTCCTTTCTGAAACGGGCCCCTGGGGCCTATACCATGAAGCCGGTTTAGCTGGCTAACCAGATATATTTAAGCTTAGTTTGTGCCAATTCTGGGTTTTAGGTACCATTAAAGTGGTTTGGATTTTAGCAGTGTTCATCGCCATAGTAACTTACACTCCACTGCTCCAGGGCAGGTTATGTTCTGGATAAGAGATCTCAAACTGAAATTGGACCAATCAGCTGTGAGCACACCTCTGATGCAACAAAGTCACTCCCCCTTTTTCTACTCCAAATTAAAGGTCACTACATAGCAAATGGTTTATAAAGACTAAAGCATCTGGCTTTTAACAATGCTTATTTATAATGATAATTATTTTGAATGATTTAGATATAATTTATGTAATTATATCTTTAATCAATTACACATAATTTTAGTTAATCAATCATTAATAGGCACTTTGTTAAAATTAATATAAATAGCCTATATAAAGGTCATACAAATAAGCTAAAATCAATAAATAAAGCTATACAAATTACTACATGTGAGCTTAAATGTTCAATTCTCTCTATATATCAACTAAACTAACTTCATAACTTTTACTTGCATTGACATAGTAAGATTTTTTCTTTAAGTTGTCCTCTTTCATAGACCGCTCTTATTTTTTTTTTTCTTGCTGTGTAAATTTGTTCCACTGATCCACAGCATGTGATTGGCTGTTCACTGCTGATGTCACAGCTAAACTCCTAAACTTAGGATCAAAGCCTGAGTTAACAGAGAAAGTTGATGATCAATGTCATGGTACCAACAAAGCCTGAATAGATTGGTTTGGTTTTGACAACTCGAAACTAATCCTGTAACCCTGAGTTTGTCAAACTACCATCATGGTACAGGCCCCAGCATATTCATGATTTCTGAAGGATCATGTGACATTGAAGACTGGAGTAATGATGCTGAAAATTCAGCTTTTCCATCATTTATTCATATAGAAAACAGTTATTTTAAATTGTAATAATATTTCACAATACTACTGTTTTACTGCAGCTTTGATCAAATAAATGCAGCCTTGGTAAGCATGAGAGACTTCTTTCAAAAACATGAAAAATATTACAAACCGCATACACACAATCACTGATTCAATGATATTCACACTTTTATTACTGTATCTGAATTTAATGTGTTAAGTTATTATACTATATTAAACCAATTGTCACCATGTTTAGAGTGAAACGCATGGATGTTTATAACTTAAACATTATTCGAGCTGACTGATTAATATCTTTGTCTTTACAGTGAAGAGGTTTCGTGAACCTGTTGGAATTAGAAGACCTTGGAAGATCTGGTAATTTATATTACACTTTAGTGAAGAAATATGATGTAATAATAATGTAATAACTCAAAACATTCTTTCGTTTTGCCTTCAGGATCTTTGATACATCTAAACAAGCCATTGGTGCTCTTTTCATGCATTTTGCCAACATATTCCTCTCCACGCTCACCAATGAAGATCCCTGCTCTCTGTGAGTCGGTTATTACTTGTTTGTTATTACTTTATTGCTTCAGCCTGAAATTACACTAACCGTATATGACCCTTTTCTGTTTTTACAGTTATCTATTGAACTTCCTGTTGGATGCCACATTGGGAATGCTGGTGATCTGGGTTGGGGTGAAGGTTGTTTCCAAGATAGTGGAACATAAACAACTAACACTGCTAATGTTTGGAGAATATGGTGAGCTACATTAATGGAAGCTAGTATTACACTTAAAAATGGTATCTATGGTTCCATAAAGAACCTTTAAGTGTCTTTTATAGTGGACCAAGGTTCTTTTAGATGTCACACTAGAAAAAAATGGTTCTTTAAAGAACTTGCTTACTTCTTCTACATTTGAAACCTTTATTTTTTGTATTGTGGTTGAACGTAGGGAAAAAGGGGTCTGTTTAAAGTTCAAGACTGCTATCATAATGACCAGGAAACATAAACCAAATATTTAAAACAAAAGAGAAACTAATGCATCCGTTTGTTTCAGTTGCATGTCACCACCAGAGGGCGCTGTATGTTATATTTTTCATTGTTTGGGTAGTTTCCATACACTTGTTATTTCCCCCTCTCTGGGATTTCCTTGGTAAAAACACCATAGAAAAAGCAAATTACACACACACATTCACACAAAGCAGATGGAATACGCCCACCGTTTCACATGAATTTGGCCAAACAATTATTGTTCATGACTGCTTTTCTGCTTAGGTCAGCTTTTGAATCCCTGTTTTGACACTTTGCCATTTTAAATTAACCAGAAGTTTTGGAAGCTGACCACATAAAGGGCTTACATGCTTAAATAAATAATACGTTAATAAACATTAACTAGAAGTTTTGGAAGCTGACCACATAAAATATGGAGGACCAGGAGTGTCACTTAAAAATAAAAGGGAGAATCAATTTATCAATTTAATAATTAAAACATGCTAACGGTCTAATCAGATTCAATGATCTATGCTAAGCTATGCTAAAAGTGCTACCGCCAGACCCGGAGATCGGCAGAATGGATTCGAAAACGGTAAAACTCAACTGTTTAACTCTAGGGGAGTTAGAAAATGAGCCTATTTTACAGCGCTCAATCGCATGAGTGACTTCATCCAGAAACAAGAATAGACCTGCCTATCCTTAATAAAAGATTTTCTTTTACATATCTTAAACCATCATGTGCAAGTTTTTGTCAGACTGTCCTTAGCAACTCACCAATACATTTTGCCGTCTCTTCTGCTGGTACCAACGACGGGTGTTGTTCAAGAATGCTTGGAAGTACAATCATAGCATGACAGCTGCTGCATTCTGAGGGACTGAGTCGTTGAATGACACTGTGCCTCATCAAACTTAATCCAAATCCTTCCATTTATTGCACAACCACATTTATCCCCTGTGTTTGCAACGTCTTCCTTAACGGCCTTCAGCTCAACTTTTTTTTACATCCCTGTGTTCTCATATATTGATTATTACATGATGTTCTTTTTTTTTTTGTGGATATTTTTTTGTATTGATGTTTGATGTCTTTTGTTTAATGTGCAAAGACAAGTTTTCTAAAGCGCTTAAAAAAATCATAATTCATTTTTGAATGTCTCTTTCTCTGTTTTAGGTGATCCTCCTCGGGTAGCGGCCTGGTTGGCTCAGTGCTCGGTGTATTTACTCATCATTGCTCTGGAGAAAAGTGTGGTCACTCTGGTGCTGCTTGTTCCCGGGTGGACCAATGTAAGATAAACATTCACACACTCAAAGTTTCTGTTATTGTTACACAGACTCACCCCATGGGTATCATTTCCCTCTACAATATTTAGTAATACCAGCCAAAGATAGATGGAACTAGAATCTGTCTTCTGTTTTTGTTTTATTTTGTATACATATGTATATATATATATATATATATATATATATATATATATATATATATATATATATATATATATATAGACGAGAACTGTTTCCAACCCTCCACACCAAAAAAAAAAAAAAGTTTAAAGTATTTTTTGCGCGCTTGAAGAAATACACTAACCTTATTGGTTGCACCTCCATTGCGTCACCACATCTTGTCAGTGGTGTATTTTTTTTGCAGCGTGTTTACTTTACAATAGACTTGCAATTAAGTTAGGAATCTTGGAGGGACACTTTCCCTGTTATACAGTGACTTTTCTGTCTCTATGATTAACTTACTCATATATTCTATAAAATGAGTCCCATATTTATAAGAAATGGCTTAAATTCTGAATGTAGGTCTTCTTTATCACTTAAACAGATATAGTAGACATTAAAAATACTATTTTGTATTTTACTCACCTTTTTATTGATACAAAGTAATCAAATTCCTCAAGAACTATAAACCATGAAATGATAAAAATCTCAAAATATTTTTTTTAGATTATGTTATTGACTATAAGGCTATGTATAACTATGTATAAGGCTAAATTGCCTCTAATCATACATATAAATCATGTGAAACTATAGTTACTATTTTCTTCATTAACCATGTCCCTGAAGTCATCTGCCACACTGTTAGGATATATTTCTTAACTTCCAAAAAAGACCACAATTCCATTTAGACCATTTTAAAGAAATTACATCATTTATTTTTCCTACTGGAAAAAACTCACTCATTTACACACACAATGAAGTAAGCTTCAACTCTCACTCCTACCTTTTTTTTTGTTTTGTTTTTGAAATGTTATTCTGCTTATCCAACTCTTAAAGTTGTGTAATGTTATGAAGAATGTTTGTCCGGTCAAAAAAATGCAAAAAAACATATCTGACACAGTTATACAAGTTATGTTTATCTGTAGAAGGTTAGCTAGCTAAATGTTGATCAGTCCAAGAACTTAGCTTAACATTTTCACATTCTAATATAGGCTAATAAATTGTATTTAGTGTATATCGCACATTCTATATATATATATATACAGTGAGGAAAATAAGTATTTGAACACCCTGCTATTTTGCAAGTTCTCCCACTTAGAAATCATGGAGGGGTCTGAAATTGTCATCGTAGGTGCATGTCCACTGTGAGAGACATAATCTAAAAAAAAAAATCCAGAAATCACAATGTATGCTTTTTTAACTATTTATTTGTATGATACAGCTGCAAATAAGTATTTGAACACCTGTCTATCGGCTAGAATTCTGACCCTCAAAGACCTGTTAGTCTGCCTTTAAAATGTCCACCTCCACTCCATTTATTATCCTAAATTAGATGCACCTGTTTGAGGTTGTTAGCTGCATAAAGACACCTGTCCACCCCATACAATCAGTAAGAATCCAACTACTAACATGGCCAAGACCAAAGAGCTGTCCAAAGACACTAGAGACAAAATTGTAAACCTCCACAAGGCTGGAAAGGGCTACAGGGAAATTGCCAAGCAGCTTGGTGAAAAAAGGTCCACTGTTGGAGCAATCATTAGAAAATGGAAGAAGCTAAACATGACTGTCAATCTCCCTCGGACTGGGGCTCCATGCAAGATCTCACCTCGTGGGGTCTCAATGATCCTAAGAAAGGTGAGAAATCAGCCCAGAACTACACAGGAGGAGCTGGTCAATGACCTGAAAAGAGCTGGGACCACCGTTTCCAAGGTTACTGTTGGTAATACACTAAGACGTCATGGTTTGAAATCATGCATGGCACGGAAGGTTCCCCTGCTTAAACCAGCACATGTCCAGGCCAGTCTTAAGTTTGCCAATGACCATTTGGATGATCCAGAGGAGTCATGGGAGAAAGTCATGTGGTCAGATGAGACCAAAATAGAACTTTTTGGTCATAATTCCACTAAACGTGTTTGGAGGAAGAAGAATGATGAGTACTAGAGCCCTGCTCTTGAAGACTGTTTTCTTCATCCCGCTCCCGCCCGCACCCGACAGGCAACAGAACGTAATGTGAACGTAATGTGAACACAAAATAGCAAACGGACATTTAGAAACAATCCATTTCCACTCACTAAACTTCTATGTATTGTTTGTCAAAAACACCAAACAGTCAACTTGACCTGCAGGGAGTGCTGAGCGTTTTTGGTGAGGTATGATCAAGTAGCTATGTATTTGCCAGCTGCGTAATATGTGGATACATATAACGTTATACCGCATGATTTTGCCTACCAAAACAATTGAGAAACTTCTCCAAATGTCAGACTTTCATTGCTTAGCTTTTGTGCTGTAAATACCTCGTTTGAGGTTCTTTTCTACATCATCTATTGACATCTTCTCCATCATGTCGTTAGGCAACCTCCCTATCCCGCCGATTCCCGCAGTGTTTTTTTTAGCCGCCCATTCCCGCCCGCAGCAAAATTCAAACCGCCCGCTCCCGCGAGATTTGCGTTGGGTCCCGCGGGACCCGGCGGGACTCAATCCCAATGCAGCCCTCTAATGAGCACCATCCCAAGAACACCATCCCTACTGTGAAGAACGGGGGTGGTAGCATCATGCTTTGGGGGTGTTTTTCTGCACATGGGACAGGGCGACTGCACTGTATTAAGGAGAGGATGACCGGGGCCATGTATTGCGAGATTTTGGGGAACAACCTCCTTCCCTCAGTTAGAGCATTGAAGATGGGTCGAGGCTGGGTCTTCCAACATGACAATGACCCGAAGCATACAGCCAGGATAACCAAGGAGTGGCTCTGTAAGAAGCATCTCAAGGTTCTGGCGTGGCCTAGCCCGTCTCTAGACCTAAACCCAATAGAGAATCTTTGGAGGGAGCTCAAACTCTGTGTTTCTCAGCGACAGGCCAGAAACCTGACTGATCTAGAAAAGATCTGTGTGGAGGAGTGGGCCAAAATCCTTCCTGCAGTGTGTGCAAACCTGGTGAAAAACTACAGGAAACGTTTGACCTCTGTAATTGCAAACAAAGGCTACTGTACAAAATATTAACATTGATTTTCTCAGGTGTTCAAATACTTATTTGCAGCTGTATCATACAAATAAATAGTTAAAAAATCATACATTGTGATTTCTGGATTTTTTTTTTTAGATTATGTCTCTCACAGTGGACTATGACAATTGACAATGACAATTTCAGACCCCTCCATGATTTCTAATTGGGAGAACTTGCAAAATAGCAGGGTGTTCAAATACTTACTTTCCTCACAATATTAACAATATTATTTAAGTGCAGTTCCACACATTACTGATGGCAAACCATGCTGGACAATGACGGAAAACTCATCCACTGTTATGGTGTTCCACCCTGTAATGTGGGTCGTTTTTAAATAATAATTTGACAGCAACTTTAATGTTTATTATGTACTTATGTCTTATTTTGGGTGGTGAGGAGCATTAACAGCATATATGTTTTTGAAATTTGTTTTATTATTTACTAGGTACTAGGTATTTATTAGGTACAAAAAGTACCTAATCTTAATAATCAAGACATTCTAATCATCAATAATAGTTTTGTTATTGTTTCAAGAATAAAAAATACATGGCAAAAGGGACATATACTCTCCAAGAAAAGCTTGTTATTGTGTAACATTTACATTATAAACATTTTGTGATAACTATGTATATGTCCCTAACAGGGTGGAACACCTTAATGGCCAGTGTCTGAACAATGAATCTACCCATAATTATAATTTTTTAGTCCCTGAGCTTGACCAATATGTATTTATATTTTGCTAAAAACATGAAAACCATGTACTTTTTTCCCCAACATTTATGAAGCCAAAATGTTACCACATACTAGGAATGACCCGAGCTGAAAGATCTGCTTGTGTTTCTGCTAAGTGGTGTGCAAGTGAATCCCCCCTCTTTTTTTATTCCTTATTATTTTTATTTTGAGCATATCAGTTTTTGGGGTTTTTAAAACTTTCAACACTTCAAATCCTTTTTATTTACATTCCTCTTTATTAAATGTTATTATTGCCTGCAATTTGTAAAACTTCGCAATAATTTTTTGGGGATATTCTAAAATGTTTGGTTAATTTTCCTTTATTTATTCCATTCAATTCCTTTGTTTAAGTTTTTGTGAACAGATGTATATGTTCAGACAGGTTGTTTATTTTGTACACTCTAAAACCGGATAAGTTGAGTTTACTTAAAAAATTTGAAGAAAGTGGTTGCCCTAAAAAATTTAAGTAATGATTACTTGATAAACTTGAGTTAAATTTATTTAAAGATATTAGTCGTTCTAATAACTATTTTAAGTTGAATAGACTAAATACTTTAATTTTAAGTAATACCGCTGTTTAATTACTTCACTTATCTTTTTAATTGCATTAAGTTGTTCTTACTTAAACCGTTTAAGTTTTGTCAACTTAATTCTATCTGGGATCTGAGGAAGTGTACTCCCAGAGTGCATTGTGGCATGAATAAATTAATTGCTTCGTTTTACTATTTTTGCCTTTATTTTACTATTTTACTATTTGTCTTTTGTCAGTATAACCCCAATAATGACAGCAAGTAAAATAGTAAAGGTCGTATTAATAATAAAAAAAAAATAATAAAAAAAAATCCTTGTTACCATTGTTGTGTTTTGCATGCTGAATGTTGAAGTGTGTGTGTGACGTCATGGTCAAATGATATTGTGACAAACATAGAGGGATTATATCAACTCAATTAAAAGGTTATGCCATAAATATTAGCAAAAAAAATGTTAAAAGGTCATTATTTGACATGAAAAATAGTTATGTTCTATATATCATTAATGGACAAATATTACATATATATATATATATACATATATACATAAACATATATATATACATATACATATACATATACATATATATATTACTTCCCTTGTTTTGAAATCAATTTCTTGTTGCATTGTTGCATTAATAGGAAGTTAATTACTATAATATGAATGAAGTTCCAAGTGTCCAACCAAAGAGAACACTAATCACAATTATGGTGAGAAGAAGTGGAGGAAATGAGTGATAAGTCTAGAAAAAATTGCCCCGCCTCAAAAACACTTTGCCCGTCCACCCGTCCACCCGCTTGTTTTTTTGCTTTGGCAAAATGGTACTCAAACCAGTCAAGTAATGTTTACTTGAGTTTTCTAAGTAACGAAGGCATAGCATGCAAATAGTTCAGATTACTTTTCTGTTTTAAGTAAGGTCAACAAATTATTGGACATTAAGTAAAGTTTACTAAAAAAGTCTTAGTAAGAACAACTGTTGGATTTTACAGTGTACTGTTTTTTAAAAAAATATTTGATTAAGAGTTTATTTTAATGCAGTGGTTTTAAGGCCCTGACACACCATTCTGACGGTTTGGCCCAGACCCAGTCAACGTGAGCCAACCCCACAGTCGGCTTTAGTCATTGCTAGTTCTTTGACCTTCACACCTAACAGTAATCAGTCCTAGCACACCCAGCAGTGTTTCAGCTGTATTTTTCATTGTGAATGTGATGTCCATGAAATTTCACGGATTCCTGTATATGTCCGCAAATGTGAGGTTTTCGGATTTGTCTGGAAATATACTGAACTCTGATCCGCTTTTTCTCACTTACATCCGGTAAACATCAGCTTACACAGGAGTTTACCATGCCCGGATATTGCTGGATTTCAGTGTTTTCATGCAGTGATTTATTATTATTATTATTATTATTACTTATTAGATGTATATGCATGTTTTTAAGTGCTGACTACTCGTCTTTGTGTGTTGTAGCTGGAGGAGGTGGTGTTGGACTACATCCCAAACCCACAGCTGGAGTTAGCCATCGTCATGCTGATCGTGCCTTTCATTGTGAATGTGAGTCATTCAAGAATAATGCATGACATCCATCCATCCCAATCCCATCCATCCATCCATATCCCATCCCACCCCTCCATCCATCCATGCATCCATCCATCCATCCATCCATCCATCCATCCTTATATAATGCAACTTATTTCTGTAAATGTATGTGTTTCAGTCTATAATGTTCTGGCTGGTGGACAGTTTAACAATGCGGAAATATAAGAAGATGACATCTCTGGAAGGCTCACATGACTGTCCAAAGCAAGTAGAGGTGTTGCCAAATGAAAGCAATGATGAAGCTGAGGTGAGAATATCAATAAATGCACATTTAAAAAAAACAAGGGGTTTCATTCACTAATAATTGCATGGATAATTTGTAATTATACGCACAAGAGAACCCTCACAGTCATGTCAAATGTCAACATTTAAATTTAATAATAAATTTACTAAGTTAATGCTATTTATTGAAATGTTATTTATTATGACAGATTTAACCTGGAAACTGTACATTAAGTTACACCAGTGAAAGTTGTTTTTAATGGTAAGACTAAGATCAGGTGTTAATAGTTCTTTCAGGCAACAAATGCATATTGTCATGTTTTACTCATAGATCACCAATGAGGGTGTAACAATGTTTGTTTATAAGGGAAGGAGGAGGCAAGGACCGGTGAATGCTTTAATCGCTTTAATACTTTAATCCTAAAACAAACAAGCAACAAAATGAAAGTTTGTCACAGACAACTACCGCTTAAACTAAAACAAAACTACAGCATAAAGTCCCAGACCTGGTCCTCTCTTGTCTTGCATTGTCGTCACTCCTCCTTTTATCCTCCTGGAGCTCCTCCGTGGGACTAGAGACCGATGTGGCACGCAGGTGGCGCTCCTTAGCAACTTGCGCCACTCTGCTCCTACGGCTTTCGGCCCCGCCCTGCTTTCCACACAGGGTTAGAACACACAACCTTTTTTCTTTTTTTTTTTTTACCAGCACAATTTTTTTTATCACTAGATTACGCCATCATAAACATATTTTGAAGATGCTATTTTTAAAAGTAAAGTGTGTAATTTCTGTGACAACAAAGAATTTCAAAAGCTTTCATAATACCACCACTCATGTGCAAACCCCAGGATTTGTTTATGCTGGGTTTAGCAATCAATATGGAGATCCAGGAAAAAATGAGTCAGTAACAATTCCTTATGACCTTGTTCCCCATATCTGTCCCTCTGGACATTTCATCCAAGTTTAGTTAAATTCATTGGTTCTCAGCTGGTTTGTTTCAGGTCTGTTTTGACTGAGTTGCATAAAACGGGGAAAAAAAACTAAGCTAAATGCAAATAATAAATGGAACCATCCATATAACACAATAAATGGATTTACCAACTTTTAAAAGGGAGGAGTGTCACATCTTTGGTTATTGACCTTAAAGAGCATGCCTCCAATCCAACTCTTAGGTTATTTTAATGCAAATTCATCATCGATTTGGTAAAATAAAATGCCAAAATAAATAAATGGATTTGGAAAATGCCCTTTCTCCTCAAAAATCATTTAAAAATACACAAAACTAAAGGAAACATGATTCAGACTACATTAAATACAGATTCAAATTAAAAAATATGATTTGGTCATACCAAAGTGTGTTTTCTGCAGTGAAATGTTTGCTGTGGAGATCATGAAACCATCAAAATTCAACATTAATCCAATTCAGCCTATGTTAGAATAATAATTTAGCATATTGCAATTTATGCTAATATTAGTCAATCAAAATTTTGATTTTACAAATATTATTGTTTTTGTTTGTATATTAAACAATTTTGTTCCCTGAAGCAAAATCTTTTTTTTTTTAGTTATTATTATTAGTTTGGCTTTATTCTTGCATATCATTTCAAATGAAGTCGCTCAGCTGAAATGAATGTTTTGTTTCTGGGGTTGTAGATGAATAGTTTGATTGTGTGTTTGTGTATTGTATTCTTCTTCTTGAATGGTGGGATTGTGCTATATGAATGTGATTACAGGACAGATTTTTTTTATTATTATTTTCGTCATTTGACCAAAGACCTTTCCAAATGCCGCTGATCTCTAGGGTCAAATTATCTCCATTTGTTGGGCAATACGGGGTCTTTCCCATTCTTTTACTTTGTTTTTCTCCTCTCATCTTTTATTTTTTCCCTCATCTCGCTTTCCTTCACTCCTCCAGTACTGGTAGTGTGCCAGCTGCTCACAAATCATCCATTTGTTCAGCGATCGCAGTGACATTTGGAACATGTTTCCATAAGCTCATGCTATGGAGAATGATTCCAAATCTGTGGAAAGTGTGTTTGATGAGTGCCCATATGAACGAGAATGTATAAAACTGTCAATCTTCTGCTGTATTCATCCATCTGCGCTTATGGTTTCATAGATTTATGCTATAACTATAAAGTGATCCAACTCACATGAATGGGAAAGCAATCATATGTAAGATCTGGCCAGGCTATTCACTTGACCTCAAACTGTGTTTATATGTTTGTGTAGGTGCTGCTAAAGGAAGATGAAGATGATGCTACAGTTTGTTCTGAAGAGGAAGATCACAGCTCAACAGAAGAGGCATTAATACGAGTCTATATGGAAGTTTAAAAAAGACAAAGTATACCTATATCAATATTTCTTATACCCTACATCTCTGTTTCTAATACTAGAGAGCTGCATTGGTGTTTACTACCTACCTTCTAAGGCAGTTCTCTAATTGAAATGGTATCTCATTTGAAACCTTCTAATTAGGTAGAAACTCCACAGCACAAATATAACTTTACACTGGAGACTAGAATCAAATGATTCCAATAGAGTTTGGTGTTAGCATGTCGCTAGGCTAGCAACACAACACTCAATACTTGACACAAGACCAAGTATAAAAATCCACGACACACGTAAAATGTTGAGTAAAATTCTACATTTTTAGTTGGATTAAACTTTTATATTGATAGGCTACTCGAATGAAATATATTTATTGTCAACTTTTCATTTATCATTTAGTATGCTTGTAAATTCTGAAACGGTCTTCTTTTTGAGAGAGAAAATGGCTTTAATGGCTTAAATAGAGCTTTTCATAAGAAGTACACTTAGAGTAGTCCCAATAGAGCCTGACGTTAGCATGTTGCAAAGCTAACGGCACAATGCTTCAATAAGTATAACCATTCCTTTAGTTTTAGTTAGATTTAACTTCTATATTGGTATTCAATGAAATATAAGTATTTATTGTCAACATTTCTCTCGGATCGTCCGCCATCTTAATCATTAATTAAAAAAAATTTATACATTTCCTTTCCTGCGAAGGAATGCTGTGCTAGAAATCATCTCTTATTCCCTTAAATAGGGCACTATTTGAGGGGACAGCCATTTGGAGTGTTGTCCAAAACCACAGCGGATGTTATCGTGTGCACTCATTCAATCCCACAATGCACCGCAATAACGAGTGTACAACTAATGTATGCTCAACGGCTAGAGAATACCCATAATGCACTGTGAGAATCACGCGCAAAATGAATTCCCACGCCTGACCTGAAGAAAATCCCCTCAACTGAATCATCCATTTTCCAAATCGCTGGTCCATTGTAGCTACAGCATAATATCATACAGGTATAAATTCCGTTTTAATTGGTTATTAAATTGTTTAATTTAGGTATATACATAGTTTCCATGAGAGATTTCATGATAAATATTTCCATCGCTCGGTGACCAAATTCAATCACTCGTTTTCATTCAATCCCTCAAGTGAACAATATTAGTGAACTAATGTAGGGAATAGTGAATGAAGGGTGGAAGGAGCAATTTCAAACAAAGCCTTTTGTTTTGGGTGCGTACCTATGATACCTGTAGTTCACTCAAATATTAAAATTCTGTCATTAATTATACTCGCCCTCATGTCATTCCAAACCTGTAAGACTTTCGTTCATCTTCGGAGCACAAATGAAGGTCTTTTTTGATGAAATCTTAGAGCTTTCTGTCCTTCCATTGACACACTACAACTAATCCATATGAATTGAGCGGTTTAGTCCAAATTTAATAAAAGCCTAAATTAAATCTGTTCGTCATATAAAGAAATAATTTCTCTTCAGAAAATTTAAACTAAATCCATTCATATCGATTAGTTTTACGATCTTTTTATGAACTTTTTAAAGTGTCGAAGTGGTAGTTGCGTGGCTGTCAATGGATGGACAGAAATCTCTCAGATTTTATTAAAAATGTCTTCATTTGTATTACGAAGATGAACGAAAGTCTTACAGGTTTGGAACAACATGAGGGTGAGTAGATGATGACAGAAATGTCATATTCGGGCGAACTATCCCTTTAAACCAGCAAATACATTTTGTTATCCCAATTGGTTATCTTTTATTGGTTATTCGTATCATTTTAGGAAAATTCTCTTTAGGTTTTATTTTTGTTACCATAGAAGCGTTCTTGCAACATTCTCAGAACATTTTCAGAGGGGAAAATGCTGTCTAGGTAGGCAGTTCACTAGATTTGACAGCTTGCAATACTTCATGTAAAGCTGCATTTTATGATTATTATGGATGCTGCTCATATTAAATATGAGCTGATTTTAATCGAGATACTATGTGGAATATTTGTACTTTAAAAATTTGTTTGTTAGGCTATCAGAGTTAGTGAATCAAAAATGGTCACCAATTTACCTGTTACAACATCTAAGTTATACATTTTGCCTTATACGTACATTTACTGTATATAAATTTGAACCTAAAATTGTTGGAAAAAGAGAAAGTTTGTGTCTATGTAATTTGTCATGAACAGAAAGAGAGTTGAATTGCATCAGTGCATTTAAAAATATATATATTTTCAAATGGCATTTTAGGATCGTTGTATGTTCATGTAGAAGCAGTATAAGATAATTAATAGAATGTGAGTTATTAAAGGGAAACATTATCCTCCCGCCACGTCCTTTAGAGTTCATACTTCTAAGAAGTTAATTAGAAGTAGAGAAACAGAGACAGGTGAGAGAGGAGGTCTAGTGTTTTTCCTGATTATAGACGTTCAGACTTTTCATTTGAAGTCTAAACAGCTCATGCCACTACCTGCGATGAACACCTCACTGTAAACACAGTACAACCACTTTCCAGCTCTTGACACACATGTTAGAAAATTTAATATCTGTAACTCACCCATAAGAAAAAAAGTTGTCTTGTGTAAAACCATTTGTAAATATTGAGTGAAAGATCAGATGATCTTTGTGTTTCAACAAAGTTTAAACAATGTTTTTTATAGTTGTTTTTGTATTTTTACGCATTGCAACATCGTGCAATAGTTCTGATCAATTTCATATACAATGTAGAAAATAATAATGTAGTAACTGTAAAATTTCAGCTGTTAAATTATATTGATTTCTTCAAAATTGTATTAATGTCAATATGCACATGCGGTCTCTTTAACATGTTTGAGAAAACGTCTTTTGATATTGTTTGTTGCAATTTTTTTTATTTGATGTAAGCAAATAAAACTACAGTTTGAGTGCTAAAGTCTTTTATTACGAGCTTGAAACTAAGTTGTGAAATGCTAAGAAATTGTAATAAAAAAATCTAGAACGAACTTTCTAGCAGATGGATGTCACTTAAAGAATTAGATTAATGATTCTTTTAAGGAAGATTTGTGTTTTTATGTACTAATTGTTTTATAAAAGCATTTTAATATCATTATATCTTGCTTAATTTGAATTATGGGGTTTGTGATTGTTAATTTTGAGGAAAAAAAAGGTTTGCACACATCTTGTGTATTTATGTGTGTATGCATTTGCACATTTTTTCGTTATCAGTAAGTTAGGGTCATGTCTCCTGAGCTTTTATGT
Source organism: Gobio gobio (assembly GCF_949357685.1). Classification (NCBI taxonomy): domain Eukaryota; kingdom Metazoa; phylum Chordata; class Actinopteri; order Cypriniformes; family Gobionidae; genus Gobio; species Gobio gobio. Next base: position 25,696,034 of record NC_137101.1, on the reverse strand, counting down.
GAAGGGCAACTACTTTGCACATGCCAACAAAGTCCTGTGTGAATAAGAGGTAAGCAAACTTAGGTAAGAACACCTGGAAGGGGTGTGTCCAGCAACCATTTGACCCCAGTCTGATGACAGGGGCGAAACGGGTCATACTCAACCATAAATTAGTCGAGCCAGTTTCTCAGCTGTTATGGGTAATACATCCACTTGCGTTTGTGGTTTGTTTAACATTTTTTTCTCTTTGGTAATGGAATGGCACAATCACCCACTTTTTTTGTCATGGTTAAGGAAGTATTTATCAGATACATTTTCTCTATAGGCAACAGTATATTTCAAGAGATTTTATATACATACATATATATATATATATATATATATATATATATATATATATATATATATATATATATATATATATATATATGTGTATATGAGAGAGAGAGAGAGTAGAATTAAAACAATTATTTAAGATGTTGTTTTAGGACTGTATTATTGAACTTTTATTTTTTATTAATAAAGGTTTGTTTTTAAAACATCAGTAAATCAAAAGACAATAAGTAATTTTGACCGATATAAGTCAATGATTCATTTGATGTTATGGCCAATAAATAACAGATATTAAAAATCAAGTACTATTCTGCTTATAAAAAGTAGTAATATTTAATTGAATAATAATAATTAAGGGTATTGATACATTTTATCGTATTAATTGATGTTGGATAAGTATCTGCAGACATGCAAAAAAAACAAAATATTTAATAATTTTGACAGATAGCTCTGGTATGTTGTGCATCCCTAACAATGACTATTATTATTATTATTTTTTTAGTGCTACTTAAACTGAAGCCATATCAAATAACTAATATTAACCGATAACTGATATGGTACCAATATACTGTGGATCCCTAATGAGTATTTTTAACAGGTTACTTTATTTCTCTAACTTATGACAAATTTGTATTTCACTGAAGCAAATTTAGTAGCCAAAAAAAAAAACATCCATCCATCCATTCTTCCATGGTCTGTCTGTGGACTGGACAGTCGCTATTGAGTTCTGTTGCTGTGATTGCCATTTTCATAACAGTGTTTTCGCTGATTGGTGGATCTCATTTAAGGATTATGGGTAGTGTAGTACTTCAAAGAGAATTCAACAATACTTGGTTATATGATGTTCAAATTTGAAGCATATTTCTTAATCTCAGAGGTCACTAAAAATCTATTTCTCTATATGGAGATTCATACTTCTGCAACCTACTGTATAGCTTTTGACCTAAAAGAAGATGTATAGTCTATTGTTAACATTTAATTTATTAGTACAAAATGAGTTCCAAAAAAGTCTTATTATATTAACTAAAAATATACAGTATATATTTGTAGATGACTACAATAAAAACAGTAAAGTAGTATGTCCACACATCACTGAATATAAATCATGTACTTAAAATACTGCTTTTGCATCTTTGGGTTTTTTAAAGTGTTTGTGTAAATATATTCGAGTCATGATCCATCAATCCAGTAGAATCGTATTTCTTCGTGTGTGTGTTTCAGTGTTTCTCAGTGTGTGTTGGTTCCATTAGCCCAGTCTCCTGTGTCAAACAGATGTGACACAACGTAATCGCTGTATTGTCCATCGATCAGTTTGGCCGCATTATTTTTGGCAAACCAGCAGTCTACTGTCTGCTTTCCAGAGTAGATCCGTCTGCTCTTCTTTATGACGGCGACAGTACGATCCTTCACCTTTAGAACGGGGTAACTGGGTAGGGTGATATTTTTCCCCATTGTTTCCAGTGTGCTGTTTTCTCCGGCCATGCTGAAATTTCCAGGAAGCTGTGTCAATCCAATATCTTCATACAGGAACTGGCCTGTAAGTATAGAAATATTTCTCCATTTTAGTATGTATAAAATGTCTTTGCAATGTCTGAAACTCAGCTACACAGTGAAACACAGAAGTCACTTTTGTACACAGTGAAATCTCCGTAAGGACGTTTTTCACCCTCATGCAAAACTCCTGATCACAAGGATTCCTATTGAAATGACTGGATTTCGGCCACAAGATTTTGCTGAGCAGCGGTAAGTGTGACCGCACCTTAAGGCAGCAACACATGTATCCTTTGTGTAGAAAGCAGAACCAAAATTCACTGCTACAAACCAACTGAGAAAGTTAAGATGGCTGACAAAGTAAGAGAAATGTGGCCTATAAACATACTTTTTTATTTATTTATTTAGTACTAAAATAGGTTAGGTTAATTGATGGTAAATGCTTTTGTGTAAGCCATCAGCCTGCATTATAGTAACTTATTTGTTTTAAATAATAATGTAACAGCGGAATTACCCTGCAAACAAATCTTCACCAATTAGAGAATCGTGACAAAATTCGGCAAAACAATGCGCTCACCCACTCCCATGAAGCACAGCAAATTTAAAACATCCCTATGGGAAAAATACACCAAGGCCACTGAAAACTACGTAGTGAATCGAGTCTCCATTATGCTGGTCTTAACTGGTTTAGCTGGTTTCTCAACTAACAAGCGGTTGATTAGCTGATCAAGCTAGCAGATCTTCAAGCCTGATCAGTTGCCAAGTACTAAAAAAAACCCTCTAAAACCAGTACAGCTTGGCCAGGCTGTGACACCAGTTAACCACCATGCCTAGGCATCAAGATAGCTCACTAAGTTTGACAACAATGTGTGTATGTGTGCTTACCTAGCAACCCGTGTGTATCCTTGCTCAATCCTTTGCTGTTAGCGATGTAAAATCCTAGGTGATCTCGCTGATAGGGCGCTGGGTTTTTGTAATGGTGGAATAAGATGACAAATTGGATAGTTCCTTGGATGGTTACAGTCAGGTTTGTGTTCGCAATAAGGACCACACCCAGGTTGGTGGTTTCAACTGAAATGCTGGAGCTGCATGGAAGGATCATTCGGTCACGGCCGTCCAGTATGACCTTCTGTGGGGTCACCTCAATGTAGGAGCGCCTCGGCTTATTGGCTACTATAGTTATGCTGCTGAAATATGTCCTCTGTTCTTTATGACTGCCGACTGGGGCTGGAGCACCAATCAGCGCACCGTTCACAGTCACGCCTAATGGAGACAAATATATACATTTGTATGGTAAGTGTCCAAAATTAAAGGTCCTGTTCTTCGTGATCCCATTTTTCAAACTTTAGTTAGTGTGTAATGTTGCTGTTAGAGCATAAATAATACCTGTAAAATTATAAAGCTCAAAGTTCAATGCCAAGCGAGATATTTTATTTAACAGAAGTTCCCTTTCAAAGCCTACAGCGAACGGCCGGTTTGGACTACATCCCTGTACTTCCTGCTTTAATTACTTCAGTAGAACAGTTTGTCGACTATCCTCCGCCCACAAGAATACGCAAAAAAGGGGGCGTGGTCTTGTTGCTCTCCCACGTGGAGAAGAGGAAGTGTTGCGTTCGTAGAGTGTTTGTTGCCATGTCGTCGAGACCGGTCGAGACGCTGTTATTTTCATCCCGGAGTCAAATCACCTTTGTTTGGCCTTCACGGACGCTGTACTTTGAGCACATGCATCTCCCCGTTATGGTAAGAGGCGTGACCTTTCCGGGCAACGTGCACTACGCTGCTGTCGAATCACAACACGGGAACCGCTGGCACAATCAGAACTCGTTACGTATTTCTGAAGGAGGGACTTCATAGAATAAGGAAATCTTCAAGCCGTTTTTAGGACAGTGAAAACAGCGGTATACAGATAAGTAAATTGTGTGAAAAATACTGTTTTTTTACACGCGAAACATGAACACGTTATATTGCACACTGTAAACACGATCAAAGCTTCAAAAAAAACAGGAAAAACAGGACCTTTAAAACTTCATAAGCACTAATATAAGAAATTGGCTTTGGTGAGTAAAGTAGGCTAGCTAGTTGATGAGCAATAACTGATGAATAATGCTTGTTTTAAGGGTACGTTTACATGACCAGGATGTATAAAAAATAAAAAAAATGTTCCTTTGCATTTTTCGCCTACGTTGTCAAAGCGACGGCCATTCACGCGGATCCACGAAAACGATGTATTATTGTTTACAGGGAGATTATAATAACTTTATAATTTTCCAAAACTTGGGTGTTTTCAGGCCTCCAAAAGCCATTGTCGTGTAAATGAAAGGTCAAAATGCATAAAAAGTTTTCAGTTTTAGTTGAAAACAGTGTCGTGTAACTGCAGGTCATAACGAAATTAGATTTTCCACCTCCAAGAAAGGACAAATGCTATCCATTATGTCACCTTTTTTACCTAAATGCCAGGTAAAGGTGTTGTTTAAATAAATATTACATACGTATTAATAAAAATTTACATATCAAATCTAATCTGCAGTTTATACATTTTCTTTTTAAAATAATAACTGATATTAAATATTGAATCTTAAATTGGACAAGAATTGGCAATAATGCAAAGTTCACTAAAATACAAATACTTACAATACTTCCTAAAAAAAAATTATAAATAAAAAAACACTTTGTGTAGTTTTATTGTTTACCTGAGTGTTTATGGTCAGTCACTAGTCGGAGGATGTGTCCTGGCTCCCCATTAATGTTGAAACACACAGTCAGTTTACTGTGAGGAATCTCCACCACAAAATGAGGGTCACCATCAGCTAAAGACAGATAAGCAGATGATGTACGAGGGTCAGGGTGGGGTTACCATGATTTTGCCAAGTAAAACATGTTCCTGGATGTTCCAACATTCCTGTCCTAACCCTATCCCTAAACCTAAACCTAACCCTACCAATAAGTTATCTCTACAATCAGAAGGAAATGATAGGTGAATGAACACTGATGTAGTCGCACCTAACCCTGGTTCTAAGCCTAAACTTGACATAAACTGTAAACTTCTGTCGAAGTCAAAATCTAATTGATTATTTGGGTGTGAAATCACATTCACCATATAGGAGAAAACATTTTGACTTGAATATGGACCATTTGTACAACGTTGTATGAATATATGATTTTTCCCCCCTCTAAAAGCCATTAAATAATTGACTTGGAATTTTGTTGCATGAAAATAAATCAAATTAAGCAACCTTGATGGTTATGTGCAACATGATTTTACTCATCTGGTAAAGGCATGTAACAGATTTTCTTTAAGCCCTCATTCACATCTCGCTCATGCACATACACAGACTGCATCAATTAAGTACATGACTGCATGTATTCTGATGAACTGTGTATAATACAAAACGACACACACTAACATACTTGACCCATAGTATTAATGCTTGTCAGGTGTAATGGACGTAGGCCAGTAAGAGCTGTGTGTGTAAACCTCACTCCCCTGGCCTCAAGTGGCGCTCTAGTGACTGACACTAGACGCTGTGGTCTTTAGCGTCCTTGTTAGTGCGCCGGCCTTACGTGCCGGAGACCCCGGTTCGAATTCCGCTCGGAGTGGGTCGAGTAGGACTGGTTATATTTGGTGCCATGACCCCGGATTGGAGTGAGATTAAGGAGGGTGAGTGTAACTATCATAGCACAGTAAGAGCTGTGCATGTAAACCTCACTCCCCTGATCTCAAGAGGCATGTTAGCGACTGATGCTAGAGGCTGCGGTCTTTAGTGTCCTTGTTAGTTCACCCGGCTTCCACACCGGAGAGCCAGGTTTGAATCCCGCTCTAAGCAGATTGAGTAGGACCAGTTACATTTGGTGCCGTGGCCCAGATGGGAGTGAGGTTTAGGGGGGCAGTCATGGAGTGACGCTAGAGGCGGCAGTCTTTAGCGTCCTTGTTAACGCACCCGCCTCCCATGCCAGAGACCCTGGTTCGAATCCCGTTCGAAGTGGGTCGAGTAGGACCGGTTACATTTGGTGCTGTGATCTCAAGAGGCACGCTAACGACTGACGCTAGAGGCTGCGGCCTTTAGTGTCCTTGTTAGCGCACCCCCCTCGCACGCCGGAGACCCTGGTTCGAATCCCGCTCAAAGCAGGTTGAGTAGGACTGGTTACGTTTGGTGCCGTGGCCCAAATGGGAGTGAGGTTTAGGGGGGCAGTGACGCTAGAGGCGGCAGTCTTTAGCGCCCTTGTTAACACACCCGCCTCCCATGCCAGAGACCCTGGTTCGAATCCCGCTCAAAGCAGGTAGATTAGGACCGGTTACATTTGGTGCCATGGCCCAGATGGGAGTGAGGTTTAGGGGGGTGAGTGTAATGTATGTAGGCCAGTAAGAGCTTTGCGTGTAAACCTCACTCCCCTGATCTCAAGAGACACGTTAGCGACTGATGCCAGAGGCTGCGGTCTTTAGCGTCCTTATTAGCGCACTCGCCTCGAAGACCCCGCTTCGAATCCCACTTGGAGCGGGTCGAACACAGGGTGTTTCTAAGCTGTTCTTAGTACATTGTTACAGTTGTTTTGCTTGTGTTGATGATTTGGCAATATTGTGCGTGTAACAGTCATGCCAAAAAAGTACTTTGAAACTGTACTCTGAAAATGAAATCAACAAGGTTGCTCAATTTGAGTAGTACAAAGGGGGAAGGAGTTACACCCTGAAGTTAAATACTTAGGGGTTTGTTCAAGGCTTGCCTTTTTCCCATCAGCCCCCCAAACACACAGGCATGTGAATTAGAGCCCGTACACAACTCTCAGTAGCAATTAACTGCGCTCTGATGAGGCCCCTTTACCTGAACGCAACAAATTACAAGCCACACAGTCCATGTGAACAGACACTACTGCCGCTTTCAACTACACTCACACACATTCACACTGAAATGCAAAGCAGATGTAGAAAAATGGAGACATACCGGATGTTTTGGATAAGGTGACAGACTTTTTGGCGGGTTTGCTGACGCCACCTGGAGATAAATGGAAAACATTGAAATCGTCATGGATTGTTTGAGTCACCTTAATGTTTTCAAGACCGATTGTGTAATGACAATCATAATGACCCTAAATCTGATCTAAAACAAATGTTTTGCTGGCTGTCCAGTTTAAATAAACACACTTGTTGCTTTGGCGACTGGAGAAATGGGCTTGGGCGGTTCATTTCTGTGCAGGCTCTGGGGTGTAAAACTGTTGTCATCTTCTGACAGCTGATTGGACGACTCAGGAGGGGGTGGAGCCTCTGTGGCCTCTGCCTCTGTCTGTTTTAAAGTTCCATCGGCCAGCACTTGTGGTTTCTCCACTATTATTTGCGTGAGCGGCGTGAGGAAATTATACGTTAACGAAAGATTTGTAGCATGTTGAGTGAAGTTTTCCCGCTCTCCGCTCGTCTGGCTTCGCAGACGTCCTTTTAGGCCATCTTTAACACTCAGATATCCCCACAGTCGCTCCACATAACCGTCCGCGTTCGGACCCGCCTCTGCTTCCGCTAGCCGCCGTTCGGTTTCCTTTTCTCGCTCGTGTAGTGACACGTCTTTCTCCAGCACGATGCTCCTCTCGCTGTTGCTGGCGGTGACCTGAATGTGCAGCGAGTCCGCGCTGCGATTGGTCAGTTTTCCGGCTACAATGAGCTCAGAGCCGTTGAAGTAGTTTGTGAAAAGGTTTTGGGTGATATATTGCACAGCATCCTCTGAGTATTCCACCCGGATGTCGGATAACAGCGGAGTGCCAATCTCATCATAGAAGCTATAGAGAGATGGTAGGTGAAAGATAGGAGAGGAGATAGAAGATAATAAGGTCAAAATGACAGTGTTGCTTCAGATTGTAGGTTAATAAGTCACGTATTCCTTTAAAACTGCCAAAACTTGTTGAACTTTTAGAGTGGGGCCCATTGTTAAGCCTTGTGTAAAGATTTCTGACTTCCATTGGCATCTCATGTCACTTTTGACCTTTAACCTGGAGTTTAAGGGGGGGCTTTTTTATCACAAAACACCACACAACATACTTGCCCCATAATATTAATGGTTGCCAGCAGGTCCTTCGTTGTTCAATTTACAGAAAAAGTATAACTACGCTTTTTCACATCATTAGAATGTAGGGTAAGCGTTTTGAACCAGAAGACGTTACACTTTCTGTGTAAGTTGAATACGGAAGGCGGTCTGCCGTAAGCTAGATATGGTTATTTTTTCTTACAAAACCCCATCAATTTGCTTCAGAAGGCCTTTATTAAAGTCAGCTGGTCATTATCACAAAATAAATCTGGATCCTGATGCTGAGGGGGTTATTTTACATGCATTTTAACTTCTCAAATCTAATTTGCACTTGCGTATATATTCAAATAGGGTGTGCACAGACATGTTTTGCCAAGTTTGATGTCATGGGTGGCATCAATTGTTGCGTCACAACTGATCCTGACATGCCAATTTTGTTCCTCAAAAGAAAGAAAGTCTTGTGGGTTTAGAACAAAATGATGACAAAATGTTTATTTTTGCCTGAACTTCCCTTTTAATTAGATTCGTTCACAAACACACAAAAATATGTTGTTAATGATGACCACATGTCATGTTCCTCACCCTTTGAGCATGACGCTGGCGTCCGCATCCTCTGCGATTCTCCTCATGGTTCCACAGTTCTCCAGTGACATCCTCTCCAAGAGCCTGTAGTCCACGTCATCACCCATCCCAATGGTGAAGAGGCAGAACTTCTCCTGCACTGCTGCTTTGGTGTTACCAATGATGGTTGGACTCTGGAGCACGCCCACTGTGGGCCGCCCATCGGTCAGGAAGATGATGAGCGACACGCTGTTGTGATGGGACTCTTCTTTGCTGGACAAGTAGTCACTGAGCAATGCTGAGCCTGTCTGAATTCCACCGTTGATGTCAGTGCCTGAGGAGTTTTAAATTAATGAGAAAATTAGTTGTAAAAAGGACATTATTTAATCACCCTTATGTTGTTCCAAAATCGGTATTAGGTCAAGTCAAATTAACGTGTATAGCGCACAATGCACATAGTTTCAAAGCCGCTTTACAGAAAATCGTGATGTTAGTGTTTAGAGTATTTTAATACACATCTTCATGCACTATATTTGCATTTAGCAGATTAGATCTGGGCGATAATATAATTTATTTTGTGACAATACAAACAATCAGTTGAGATTTGCTATATAGGATGTTTGCGGATAAAGTTCGACACTTATGTATACAACTTTATTTAAAGAGCTAAATCATAAAATGGTTTCATTTTACGATGAAATAAAAAAAAAATCAGGCAGTTGAGATTTGCTATATCGTATATAGTGCTTTATGTGAAGGTACTGTATGTGTATAAGTTGGATATATAATATAACAACAGTACTAGGTTTGTCAAGCTCCAAAAAGGACAAAAAACATAATAAAAGTACTACAAAATTAGTCCATTCAACTTGTGCACTCGTACACACAGAGTTTATGATGTGACACTATTTATTTTTTGCCCTAACTATTGATTTATTCTTAAATATATTAAAAATGCATACATACTGTCCAATGGCTTCAACATATCTAATTTATGATCAAAGTGTTTTAATTTCTTTTCAGAGCATTATGCATGGCTTCTTTGTAAAGATTGTTCAAAAATATTTAATGGAAAAATGTATACGTATATATATATAATTTTTAGTTTTAATTTATTTTTAAGTTTTAGTAATTTTAGTACTTAAACATATCAGTTAGTTGCCAAGTCAACATTTTTCTCTTTTTAATCTATTGTTTATATTTTATTTGATCTTTATTTCAGTTGAAAAAAACAACATAACGGTGAGTAAACCCTGACAGATTTTTTTTTAGGTGGACTGCTTCTTTAAATTAGATTTGAATGTTGTTTAAATGTGTAACAGGGAGTGTTTAGGAGTGTGTAAGATTGTCTACCTCCAGTGGGTGAGATCATGTAGATGAACTTCTTGGCATCACGTACATTGTTGGGTGTGACGGGCACCAGTTTCCCCGGCTGCCACACACGGATACGATTGGAAAAAGTGACAAAATTGAAGTGATCATTGGGCCTCAGCTCGCGTAGGATCGTGAACAGAGCTTCTTTGGTCTGCGTGAAAGATATTAAAAAGAGAACTATTGAACTCTGTCATTCTGCTAAGAGATGGGTGTGTGTGTCTGTGTGTCCAACTATGAGATCACAAGAACCAGCTGGAAAAAAAAAAACCCATGGCACTATTTCATTCCCTCTTTGAGAGAACGGAACACTGCAACTCTCACAACTGAAATGCTGAATATAAATTTTAAGTGTGGAGAACTGATTGCTTCAATCTGTGTTGACAACAGAGTATGTTACCTGTCTGATTTTGGTTCCAACCATGGAGGCGCTAGTATCAATCACAAATACAACATTCTTTGGCACGACAGGCAGGTCTCTGGGGGCAAAATAGTGTACGAAATGTCCATCCAGCACCTGAAAGAAACCAGATAGTTTTACAGCTTTCCATTCTTTGTAATGTATGTGTGTAGACAAGAAAGAAATGAGCTCAGTGAACTGGAGGAGTTCATCACATTCTAAATTCAAAAATGTTGGGAGAGAAAAAAGGGCATAGCAAAATAAAAGAAAAAGGAAGCCACAAAATGCTCAATAAAATATTGTACTAAAATACTAATGGAAATCACTGACACTGCATGGATAAAGACTAGGGCTGTTTCTCAGTACTCAAACTAATGCTTCCTATTTTCCTCGCTCCTACTTCCTCAAGTCTGTGACCTGGAAACAGATCGAACTCAGCCATCTTGAAGGACATCTCAATTCTCTAACTGCACAGCGAGGAATGAGGAGCGAGGAGACTTCCTAAGGAGTCATGAGCAAGGAAACACAGGTGTATTTTTCCCTTGCATCCCAAGGGGGTGGAGCTAAGATTCGAGGAAAGGAAGTGAGGGAAGGAAACGAGTGTTGAATGAACACCATTTTCAACTAAAACATTTTTTGTTTTGGCCGTTCATTTACACGACAACAGCGCTTTGGGGCCGGAAAATGGAAATGGGTTTCAAATTCTCAGTGTAAACTACAAAAAAGTGAATATGTGAAAACGGTGATGTGTTCTGTCCATAGGCGCATAGTTTCTCCAACTACTGGCCTGACATGCATAATATAGCGTTTTAGTAATTTTCGCAGATCCGTGTGAATGGGGATCGTTTTGACAACATTGTCATCTGTGCGCGAAAAAACATTCCCGTTTTTGTATGCACTTCAGTTTATCGATAGATAAAAGAACAAGAAAACATACTATTTCGAATTTAAGTAATGCCTTTCTATGGAAATGGAATTTATGTAAATATTTGTTAATAATTGTGTGTATGTGTACCTGTATATCGCCAATGCCATTCTCTCTCTCTACATCAAAGCGCACCACAAATTCTCCCAGCATGCCATTGGTGGCAATTTTGGCTTGCTGAACGATGTTGGGAGTGAAGCTGATCTTGCATAATGTTTCATTTTGCTTGACTACAGTGGAGACTGGTGGTCCTACTTTACCTAGAACAAGATGTAAACAATGGTAAATCATGTACTGTTTTACATTTGATAAATATATTAATCAGTCTTGGCCCTTTTAAAGTTAAAGTGGAAAATTGTAACTGGAACTTGTGGCTTCTATCTTGCCGTTTTTGAGTTAAAATTTTGCAATGTTGTCAAATATTTAAGACCATACCAATGACAGCACATTATAATACAAGAATCAAATTGGCAACAGCTGGTTACCATCTGCTTTCCCAATACCGTTGGAAGCTGTAGTTTTGCCGTTTCGTAGGGGTAAGACTTCAAGGTAAGTGAGACGGGAGTGCTCCACAATAGTAACGCCCACGCTGAGTTTGCTGACCAATTGCATTGGCCTAACACTGGTCACGTGCTCGTATCGGCCCAATCGTCTCTGCAGCAGCTCTTCATAGATCAAGAAGAACACAGCACGGTTGCGTCCAGGAATAGTGACCTCCATTCGAAACACCTCCATCTCCCCCTCACTAACAGGGATATAAATAAACATTACTCTGAAAATGTGAACTTTTATTGCCAAAGGAATCTGTCATGCGGTTTGCCAAACCACATTACGATTTTTGGAGGGGAATATATCTCAGATTTCTCAGTATCTTCCATATTTCTCACTCACTCACAAGCAAATGAAATACACATGTAAGAATTTAAATAATAACAGGCTCAAAACTTTGCATCGCTTCTTGTACATATTGAATGATTAATAACGCAGTGAAAGTACACATTGTATTCTCAGGCTTGCCAGAAGGGGTGCTATAGCAAGTATAAGCATACTGTCTTCTTCTATGGTCACTTTGCTCTTTTTAGTACAACCGTTGCCATGGAAAAGCCACCTTTTGAAGATAATCTTGCTGAGCAGGTTAGTTAAACATAATCATAACACATAACACATCCAGTTTAATGGCACAGACATTTGAAGTTTACTCGCTATCTTTACCTCTGCTCTGGTGTGTCCTTTTTTTTCTTGCCATTGTTTTCTCCTCCTTCCTTCTTCATCTTCTTCTCTTTTGCCTTCACCTGGCTGGGAAAGACTCTTCCTCCCACAATCCTTTGCCACCATACCAACAGCATGAAATGGACATTTTTATTAGTGCCATGGAACTACAAGAAGTTGCAGCAAGTGGCATATACATATTTATTGTGGTTAATCATAGTCTAAACCCTCAGAACCTTCAATAACCTCTCTCAACATAGTGGCGTCAATGACCACCCATTAACAACCCATTTGCAATTGCAAAATGTTGTATTATTTACCTTATTTTTAATGTAAGAGCGAGTAAGAGGGTAAAAATAACATTCACTTCCAGTTATTTTTAGCTGTAGAAAGCAGATTGTTAAGCTGCTTGCCATTGCAAAAGGGGATTTTCTACCATATTATTATGTATTTGGTCTTGGCGGAATAGATCTGCTACGCTGCTGCTGAATTTCTGCTGCCGCAGAGCAAGTACAGGAACTTGCTACTGTCAATACATATGCCGATATGTTGCTGTGAGGATGTAGGACATGCTGCACAAATAGCATTACCCGTAGCAGAAATATACAGGTGGAGCTGGGGAGGATGGAGGGTTTCAGAGGAACTCTGAAAGCATGCTGCGAACTACTAATAAATGCTAACCAGCTATTTAAATGTGGAGAAGCAAGCTCATTGGCTGCAGATGCAACATTAACCAATCAGCTTGTGCCATGTAGTTAACACTGTAAATATCATCAGCTTGTGTTAAGGACACATCAGCTGGACACATATTCGTTTGTCGCGCAAATAGTTTTACCATTTACTGCATTATATTCTTCTATTTTTTTTTCCCTATAGCGGCTAATGAATTGGAGGTCTGGCACATTCACATAATAACATAGCTTACTTCAACATTGCAAAATAAGGTGGGTAGAGCCCGAGTCATTCTCAAGGTCATACTTAAGAATTATTTTTATGGTCAAAGCAATTTTTTTAAATGATGTCAGATCAAACCGTTATGAGGACACCCATAGTTGTACCATTTTCTTTGAGTGACCCACAAGAGACATTTCAATGACTAAAAATCAAATACAGGGAGTGCAGAATTATTAGGCACGTTGATTTTCTGATCATATTTTTTTTCCAGGCACATTTGACCAATTCCAAACCACAGTAATCCTAATAACTACTATTGATTTAGTATTTAATAATGTATAAGTGATATATAATTGTTCATGAAGGCTGGAAATGAAAATCACCTTATATTCAGGTGTGCAGAATTATTAGGCATGTTTTCTTTTACAGATAAATTGAGCCAAAAAAGAGATTTAACTCAGACTGAAAAGTCAAAAAGTATTAAATGCCCATGAGAAGGATGCAATACTAATGCAATACTAGACATTGCAGTTAAGGCGTGACCATTGGACAGTGAAATGCTCGTTGGGTCAGCAGGATCAGACAAAAACATGTGGCGGAGAAAAGACACCTGTTAACCGCAAAAGAATTAAGAATTAAGGTGAAGAATTAAGGGTGAAACCATCAGGAACCCTTTAGTCTCCAGCGCCACCATTTTCCAAAGCTGCAACCTACCTGGAGTCTCCAGAAGTGCAAGGTGTCAGGATCTCAGAGACTTCAGTTAGGTAAAGAATCCTAAAAAATGACCCCCACTAGATAAGAATCACAAGCTGAAGTGTTGTAAAATACATGAAGAAGGTTTTTTTATAGGCTTTATGGACAGATAGGTTGAGAGTGACTCTTGAAGGACCAGCTCCACATCCTCTAGTACCACTGTTTGAAGAATTCATCTTCCAGAATCTGGCAGTACGTTTTGGGAGTTCATTTTTAGTCCATCTCTGCAAAACGGACTTCAGGATGGACTAAAATGAACTCCCAAAACATACTGCCAGATTCTGGAAGATGAATTCTTCAAACAGTGGCCTAGAGGATGTGGTGCTGGTCCTTCAAGAGTCACTCTCAACCTATAAAACCTATAAAGCCTATAAAAAAGCAGGCTTCATGTATTTTACAACACTTCAGCTTATGATTCTTATTTAGTGGGGGTCATTTTTTAGGATTCTTTACCTAACTGAAGTCTCTGAGATCCTGACACCTTGCACTTCTGGAGACTCCAGGTAGGTTGCAGCTTTGGAAAATGGTGGCGCTGGAGACTAAAGGGTTCCTGATGGTTTCACCCTTAATTCTTCACCTTAATTCTTAATTCTTTTGCGGTTAATAGGTGTCTTTTCTCCGCCACATGTTTTTGTCTGACCCTGCTGACCCAACGAGCATTTCACTGTCCAATGGTCATGCCTTAACTGCAATGTCTAGTATTGCATTAGTATTGCATCCTTCCCATGGGCATTTAATACTTTTTGACTTTTCAGTCTGAGTTAAATCTCTTTTTTGGCTCAATTTATCTGTAAAAGAAAACATGCCTACACTGTAAAAAATGTTATGTGCTATTTGCTTAAATAAATTATGGTAACAATATTACACATAATATTTTTGAGAAGTTTTGGCTTGGTTTCTTTAATTTAATCTACCTGAATAAATCATGTAAAATCTCCTAAATTATTTATTCTACGATACAATAAATTAAATATTTTTAGTGACATGTGCTTATTAATTTTAAGTTGACTTTAAAAAAAGGGTATAAATTAGAGGGAATGGAAATTACCTGTTTCTATTTGACTTACGTTATACAATTAATGGACTGTATGCTGCTAGCACAGCACAAGCAGAAACAAACTTGTTACTGCACTGGCATTAGCAAAGTTATTGCTCATTGACCAAAGCAACATGCTTTATAATATTAGTATACATGCAGTTATCCACAACCTAACCATAAGATCTACTCTTCTGCACAATGGTAACGGTCAAAACTTCAATAGAAAGAAAATCTTTCAAATGTCAAACATAACAGAACATTGAACGTTAACAGATGTTTCCCTTCACTCAAAAACACATAAAGTAACACTTAATTTCAATATTAACTCTCCCTTTCCAGCCATATGCAAAGTATGCTGGGAACTAACAATGGTGTCTCTAAATAAATCTGCACAAATGAGCTAATTCTCTTAATATAAATAGGTAGCCTTTTTCCCCTTAATTTTATCTGCTTGATCGGTTCCTCAATTCAAGCCTCAAATTTGTTTACATTTCCTAAAAATCCTTGGTTTTATTAGTGAAATTTTCATAATATTTTCTATACAACACTGAACCACAATTTTATTAAGAAAATATACACAATTTATTTTGCGAAAATTAAAAGACCCATGATTCATTTTTTACAGTGTAATAATTCTGCACACCTGAATATAAGGTGATTTTCATTCCCAGCCTTCATGAACAATTATATATCACTTATATATTATTAAATACTAAATCAATAGTAGTTATTAGGATTACTGTGGTTTGGAATTGGTCAAATGTGCCTGGAAAAAAAATATGATCAGAAAATCAACGTGCCTAATAATTCTGCACTCCCTGTAGTTATGGTATTTGCCAATGTTGTTATGTATTTCCACACTTACATGGTAAAGTTGGATATGTATGCAGCAGTGGGAATGTGGAACTGAAAGACGCCCTGAGTGGCAGCAGAGTGTCTGTTAAGCATGCTACAGGACACCGCAGTGAAGGCATAGCGGGAAATGATGGTGGTCTGGACCGACAGCTCCTGAATGTGAGGTTTAGTTTCCTGGCAGACGAGAGCAAGTTATGACCATCATTAAAATATAGCCTAGATGAATATTTTAAAAAGTTGCATTGAAAATATGTGTGATGTAGCCAAGTGATTTGTCTACATATCTGGGCAGATTACCAAATAATTATTGGGTCATGTCCTCAAAAAAATTTTAGTTTCTGCCAAAATATCAATTATTTTTGAGACAGTAAAACTGAAGTAAACTGGTTCAGGACACAGCGAAACACTATATGGGGTAAGTTACCACATCTGAGCTTTCATTGGACAGCTTATATGCTTTTCAGCCAAATTTAAACATCAGTCAAATAGAACTGATGAAACGGCAAAAGAGGTACATAAACATTGTTTGGGCCAACAAATATTGTAATTATTTCATCTGTATAACATTTAAAAACTCATGTTACCCAATAAAAATGTAACAATTTGCCCTGATCTGTCATGTATTTTATTTTTTTATTATTATATAGAAAGCCGTAAAATCATATTCATGAATGTTAAAAGACAGAACTGATATCATCTGAATCACCCTAGTGTTTCATTTGATATATGTTATGCAAATATAGTAATATCACACTCTAAAAAATGATGGGCTGTTCCATTCCATGTTTGAGTCAAATATGAACAAACCTAATATAGGTTACAAAGTTGTCCATATTTGACCCAAACATGAGTTGAAACAACCCAGCATTTTTTTTTTTTGTGCATAATGGAAACATTAAACAGAATGGGACAATGTATAGGGCAGGCCCACACAATTGTTAGAGTGATTACATTGTTTAAATATTTTCTATATTGAATAAATTAATGCAGGCTTTAAACGGTCCTTACAGCTTCACCGTCTGTTACATCTTACTCCAGTTGTAGTTTGTAACAACACTCTTTGAAGTTCACTAGAGATAAGTTGTAGATTTATAACCTACTCTACTTTATAGCAGACAAATGTGGGAATACAATATCAAAGTCTGAGACGGATAGGGCACCAAAACTACAAAGTTACAGACGTTGAAAACAGTGTTAGCCTACAACACGGTCAACCGCTAAAGAACAAACAGACACCGCGCCCCCGAATGAAGTATTAAGAGTTGCTGCCTATAATAAATGCAGACGTAGGCTAAACAATGAATATTTTCTATAGCAAAATGATTGAAGACCTTTTGACTGTTTAACAGTCACAAGCTTCAAAACCCGATGGAGAAAGCGCAGGTGTCGCGCGTCTTTACCTTAGTTAGAAGCGTTTTCACCTGCCGCGGGATTCTGAGAGGAGCCTGAAGACAAACATAAGCCATGGTGAGATCCTAGATATGACTATTCATGACGATATTTTCATATATGAAATGTAAGAGAGTGAGAGAAAAAATCCTACAGCATTTGAATCCATGTCAGAAGTCATGTTTTCTTCTTCAAAGTCCACATCCTCTGAAAAATCAGTATCCTCAGTTTGGCACTGAAAAACCGGACACAAATACAAGACGAGGACTATGAGCATCATCTTAAGATATGGTTATCCTGGAGTGGTTCGAGTGTAGCCTACTTCAGTCGTCGTGGAGTGTGATCAGGGCGGTTATTGCGTCCCACCCATCCGAAGACAGTATGAAATGTTTGGGAGGGAGGGAGCTCCAGTGTTAGGTGTCTCGACACTTGCGACATTTAGCTCTCAAACATGAGATTGGCCCCTAAATTTAGTTTAAAGGCTCTTCTAGGGCACATTGCGCAAATTAAATTTAAGTTTAACACTCCCACTGCGCAATGTGACGTCGTAGTGACGTCCTTTCTAAGTAATTTTTGGACGTCCAATTTCGGTCCACTTTAGGGGTTGTTTTGTAACGCCAGGCGACGTCTTTTTTTCGACGTCTCCGGTACGTCAAATGTTGACGTCCGTGGGACCTCCGTATATGGGCTATTTATAGTCCAAATGTGGTCGTTTGTGGACGTCTTTTCAACATCATATTTAGACGTCGTTTTTATGCAACTTCTATAAATGTAGTCATGTTTCAAGAGGGTGGAGGACATGTTTTCTGTACCATGCATTACATTTCCTGTAGCTTTGTTTCAGTAGCTAGTTTCGACAGGAAATGCCAGCATAGACCGTAAGGTCTCCAGTTGTTGCTGAGACAATCAAACTGAGTTATTGGGAAATTATCTGGAACATATGCCACCTTCTGAAATGGGACTAGATTACTTTTCAAAAAACTCAATTTGATTGTCTAAGCAGCAGGTGATAAATGGAGACGCATACATAGGTGTAATGCATTTCCAGCTCAAACTAGCTGCTGAAACAAAGCTACAGGGAAATGAAATGGCACAGAAAACATCTCCTTCACCCTCTGGAAACATGGGACCACATACATACAACACTAGTTATACAAATAAGTCACAATTCAATATAGCCATTTCTTTATTTCCATCTTTATTTAAAAAAAAAAATCAGGGCATAGTAAATCCTCCGCCTCCAAGTCTTTGTGGTGCATGCTTGAGGTGCTCAGACACATTGAATTTGATGTAGTCCTCAGTGGCTGCAGAATCAAATTTCATGATCCCTTCTGCAAAAGAAAAAAAGACAAATGATTTAAATATATGCAACAGCATTCTGCAGTCATACAGGAAGTCAGTCACAATGGAAGACTTCAGCATTAATTTGACTTCAAAACGACTCAAAGCAGTTTGGAACTGTTTTTCTTCCCGGAAGCTTTGCGTGAGAGCTAATAAAATATTTAAACAAGACAATTTTTCGTGTCTAATTTACTTGAGACAAGTATTGTTAGCCGTGTAATTAGCGGGATAATGTACATCCAGCCGGTTATCGCCGCAGAATAAAGCCCTTAAGTGGCAAGATCCCTCCGCTTCGTGTCGGGTCCTGATCACTCTGTCTGGGTTTACTCTGCGATAACCAGCTGGATGTACATTATTCTTTACTAAACACTAAATATTGTCTAATTATCGTTACTGAGAAAAACACAGAAAATCAAGATATTTTTTGTCAATATCGCACACGCGTTTTATAGTGCGCGTGACAAGTTTGCCGCTCAAAAAGTCAAGCTAGCTAACAGCTTTTCGACATGGTCTCTCTCCGTGACCATTCGTGGCTATAATCACAGCAGGTTTGTGAAGACGTGATGCTAAACTACCTACCACACGTACACATGGACATAAAAATCACTAAGCTGACCAAACTTGCCTTCAACTTAGAAAAGAAAAAATGGACTCACCAGCAAAAGCGATGCAGGCTGAATGTGCCGTCTTGCACGCAGAATTGCGCCAAATGCCTGGCGTGTGGCCTCGGCCAATCAGAACAGTGACTGGTTGGGTTATGATGATGTGCTACCCCAGCCAATCGGAGTGACGTTGACTGTTTTTTGGCTCAATTTGAAAGCCAAACTATATTAAATCCTTTCAAAAGGTCCAGTTATATTAGAACATTTGTAATTGTAAAGAGTAGTTTTTTATTCAAAATAATTTTATGTTTTATATATACGTTTATTATGCTAATGTTTAAATAGCTTCAGCATTTCATTTAACCCCTCTCATGTGTATTTAGTGCAAAAAACGAGTTCAGAACATGAATCTTGAGTGTTTTAGCTTTCAAGTATTAATCATGTTGATAACAACAATGTTGATATTTGTAAATAAAACATTATATATAATGTAAATGTTCTTGCACCTGTCATAGACGTCCAAATGACGCCCAAAAAAATTACCCAGTTCAAGGTCAAAAGTTGAACGTCAAATTGACGTCCAAGTTGGGTCATGGTTGGACGTCAAAATAGTGGACCTAGTTTGGACGTCGAATAGATGTCCAGAATTGGTCATGGACCGACGGACCCAATATAGACATGATCTGCACGTCTATCCGACGTCCAATGTTTAGTGGGCTATAACTGGCGACGTATCCGGGGGGATACAAACATTTGAGAGTCTGTGGAAAGAGGCAGGGAAAGTGTAGGTCTCATTTCTTGGTGTCATGTTGAAAGGGTGTTCGTTGCGAATATTTAGATGTGGTGACTTTGTTCATACATTCTTTGTTTAGCTCACGGGTAACATTTAAATACAACATGACCACCTGTAGTGGCAAATCTACTCACCTTAAGATAAAAGTAGATCTATTTCAAATATTTACATGTTTAAAAAGTTGTTGTTAAGCATTAGCTTAATACGTGTTGCAATTTTATGAAATACATTTTTCATAATCTGTCTGTAAATGTTTGTATCCCCCAGGATATACATTAATTGAAAAAAAGACAGAAGAAATGCGTGTTACAACATTTTAGCCTCTCTCGTAACTTAAACTAAACATTATTTGTAAAATTCTGTTGAACAATAAGCATAATGCCTATATTATAGCCTAGGCTACTGTTTCATATTTAATACAATCCTTTCTAGAGCCTATAAATGATCAATGACCAAAACTTTGCTGAAAAACCCGTTGTACACAATTTACTTCATGCCTTCTGTCTTCTGATTGACAGCCATTTTTTCATGTTAATGAAACCTAAATGTAAAATATGACAACTTTTTGTCCATCTCTCAATTATCCTTGATTTGCAATGAAATGCATATATATTTGTATACACATCGATCAGGCATAACATTATGAGCAATGACAGGTGAGGTGAATAACACTGATTATCTCTTTATCACATCACATGTTAGTGGTTGGGATATATTAGGAAGCAAGAAGGATATGAGCGAGTTTGACAAGGGCCAAATTGTGATGGCTAGACGACTGGGAGCATCTCCAAAACTGCAGCTCTTGTGGGGTGTTCCCAGTCTGCAGTGGTCAGTATCTATCAAAAGTTTCCCAAGGAAGGAACAGTGGTGAACCATCGACAGGGTAATGGGCAGCGAAGGCTCATTGATGCACATGGGGAGTGAAGGCTGGCCCATGTGGCCTGATCAAACAGACGAGCTACTGTAGCTATAAGTAGTTAATGCTGGTTCTGATAGAAAGGTGTCGTAATACACAGTGCATCACATTTTGTTGCGTATAGGGCTCCATAGAGGCATACCTGTCAGGGTGACCTGACCCCTGTCCACCGCTGAAAGTGCCAATAGTGGGCACATGAGCATCAAAACTGGACCACGGAACACAGAAACGTTATTCCCTGGTGGCTGTGACCTCTTTCAGCAGGATAATGCGCCCTGCCACAACAAAAAAATGGTTCAGGAACGCTTTGAGGAGCACAACAATGAGTTTGAGGTGTTGACTTGGCCTCCAAATCCCCCAGATCTCAATCCAATCGAGCATCTGTGGGATGTGCTGAACAAACAAGTCCGATCCATGGAGACCCCACCTCGCAACTTACAGGACTTAAATGATCTGCTGCTAACATCTTGGAGCCAGATACCATAGCACACCTTCAGGGGTCGAGTCCATGCCTCGACGGATCAGGGCTGTTTTGCCAGCAAAAAGGGGGACCAACACAGTATTAGGAAGGTGATCATAATGTAATGCCTGATCGGTGTGTGTGTGTGTGTGTGTGTGTGTGTGTGTAATATGATACTCAACAAAAAAACATATGTAGGCTATATACAGTATGCATGTGTTTTTTGTTGAGTATCATATACATCAGGCTTTTATAGCTCATATATGCAATTCATTGATGACAACAGAGATGACTAATAGAGACAAATAATAAATGTGTCATATTTGACATTTACATTAACATGAAAAAATGGCTCACTGTAAAAAATGAATCATGGGTCTTTTAATTTTCACAAAATAAATTGTGTATATTTTCTTAATAAAATTGTGGTTCAGTGTTGTATAGAAAATATTATGAAAATTTCACTAATAAAACCAAGGATTTTTAGGAAATGTAAACAAATTTGAGGCTTGAATTGAGGAACCGATCAAGCTGATAAAATTAAGGGGAAAAAGGCTACCTATTTATATTAAGAGAATTAGCTCATTTGTGCAGATTTATTTAGAGACACCATTGTTAGTTCCCAGCATACTTTGCATATGGCTGGAAAGGGAGAGTTAATATTGAAATTAAGTGTTACTTTATGTGTTTTTGAGTGAAGGGAAACATCTGTTAACGTTCAATGTTCTGTTATGTTTGACATTTGAAAGATTTTCTTTCTATTGAAGTTTTGACCGTTACCATTGTGCAGAAGAGTAGATCTTATGGTTAGGTTGTGGATAACTGCATGTATACTAATATTATAAAGCATGTTGCTTTGGTCAATGAGCAATAACTTTGCTAATGCCAGTGCAGTAACAAGTTTGTTTCTGCTTGTGCTGTGCTAGCAGCATACAGTCCATTAATTGTATAACGTAAGTCAAATAGAAACAGGTAATTTCCATTCCCTCTAATTTATACCCTTTTTTTAAAGTCAACTTAAAATTAATAAGCACATGTCACTAAAAATATTTAATTTATTGTATCGTAGAATAAATAATTTAGGTGATTTTACATGATTTATTCAGGTAGATTAAATTAAAGAAACCAAGCCAAAACTTCTCAAAAATATTATGTGTAATATTGTTACCATAATTTATTTAAGCAAATAGCACATAACATTTTTTACAGTGCTGAACTATCAATCAGAAGACAGAAGGCATTAAGGAGATTGTGTACAACAGGTTTTTCAGCAAAGTTTTGGTCATATTGATAATTTATAGGCCCTGTATGATACAGTAGGCTATAATATATTCATAAATAAGCATTATGCTTATTGTTCAACAGAATTTTACAAAGAATGTTTAGTTTAAGTTATGAGAGAATAAATGTTTTAAAGAAATTGGCTAAAATGTTGTATATGGTTGTTTGTCTTTATTTTTCCCCCACACTCCTAAACAGGATAGTTCTTTATTGGCATGTGGTTCATACACCTTAAATGTCCAGGCATTCTTTCATTGCACGAAATGTTCTTGATATTTGAAAAGGTTCATCAGGTTATTAAAAAGTTATTCACACTGAGAACTGTCCCATGAAAGGTTCTTTGTGGAACCCAAAATTGTTTATTTTTAAGAGTTCAAGATGATAGCCTACATTTTGATTAATTGATTGATTATTCCATACCAAACCTCATTCTCCAACCTGAATTTTCCCGGTCTTTGCTGCCATCTGCAGGATTCACAGGCTTTAATGGTCGCGAAGAAGATGTTGTAGGATCCTGTCAAATTGGGTTTCCGCACATCTGAGTTTAATCGACTTTGATTTTGGTGAACTACTCGCATGTCCTGTGCCAACTATGGCGAGGAAGTGAGTTTGTTTAACATAGTTCACGGATGACTGTGCAGTTACGTTAAAAGTAAGGGCTGTTTGCTAAATGAATAATGAAAATGTCTTGCTTACAGGCTCAACAAATAGGCCTATTGATGATATGGAGCAGACTGAAATGCCTACGCTGCCTCAGTGACCTCAACCTTTTCTTTTTCTTTTTTGGGGTTTCTAAAAGAGCAAAGGACATCAAAGCTGTACAAACGTGAGACCATTTTCAAGATCATTGCTTATAAAGGTAAAATCAACTTTGCGAATGTATTACACAATTAAAAATATAGCCTATATCAAATATAGATGACAAATGAGCAAGTGTAAACACAGCGAAACACCCATAGGCTACCAATAATTATTCATGGTAGCCTATCCAGATAATGACATAATATATCAAAAAGCAGTGTATTCAGAAGCAGATGCAATGTAGCTATTTCAATAAAAAATTTTACATCATTTTACAATAATGTTTTTAAGAAGCTTCTCTTATTTCTCTTATTTGTTTCCTGGCCCAAATATCCACAATATTCTTATGTCTCAGACTTCTGGTAGATGGTAAACAATCACGGATTATTAATTGTTTATGCAATACCATCACATTAAAGGGATAGTTCACCCAAAAATTTAAATTCTGTCATCATTTACTCACCCTCAAGTTGTTATGAGTTTCTTTGTTCTGCTGAACACAAAAGAAGATACATTTGAATAATGTGTGTAACCAAGCAGATAGAGCAACCGTTGACTACCATAGTAGGGGAAAAAATACTATGGTAGTCAACGGTTGCTCTATCTGCTTGGTTACAAACATTCTTCAAAATATCTTCTTTTGTGTTCAGCAGAACAAAGAAACTCATACAGGTTTGGAACAACTTGAGGGTGAGTAAACAATGACAGAATATTCATTTTTGGGTGAACTATCCCATTAACTAATGGCAACATGTCCAAAAAACATTTGTGTTCATTTTAACCCTTAAACGCTTACCACAGATCTTTAGTTACCCGGGATCTCATTCATACCCTCCTCCTCATTAATTTTTTCTTAGTATTTTTCTTAGTATTTTCTTATTACCTTCTTAGTATTCCTCAATCAAATTATTATAAACAATATAATAAGAAAAACAATTATAGAGAATGCCGGTTTTCCCATTCATTTTTTTATTAAAAAAATTGTATAGGGTCACTAACAACCCGAGGTGTGTAACAGTGTAAGTATATTTTTTTCTGCACAACAATAATTGAATCTTTGATGACTGAGTAAGTGATATTCACCTTTATTCCACAAGGTGGCAATGTCTGATACTCAACAATGAAGTGACGTTTCACTCATAGTCACCGCAGGCAGAAAACAAAAGAATAGGAAGTATCATCAGCAAAACTTGAAATGGCTCAGAGATTTACTGCAGAGTAACATTATCAAATATTAGTGTCACAGTCACTTGATGGTGGAGCTGGTGAAGAATCTGTCAGCGATTAAAATATTGATTTTGAAGATGTTGAAAATGACAGTTTGTTTGAGGTTGTGAATATGAGCCAGATGCTGAATGTACTGGGAAATGAGCGCTGACGAGGACAGTAATGATGGTATAAAACATCTGCTCTATATATATATATATATTTATATCGGTTGATCAATTTAAACAAACTTCTTAATGCTTTGCTTAAAAAGTGTGCTTGCTGTCTTTCTTTACAATAAATCCCACTTTGTTTAGTATTTTGTATGTGCAACATTCAGACATTTTTAACAGTGGCTTAAATGTGTCCAAAATATACTTATTATTGAGGTCACTGTATGTCAGATGACCATATGAAAGCAAATATGGTGTAGGAATGTGGGAACACACAAAATAGTATGTAAGAAATATCAGAATGAAAGGGAATAGCCTTTTGCTCAGAACAACCACAGAATTGCTGGGGCATGTGATTGGGCAATATTCTGGGTAATATTTACTAATTAACCCTTGAATTGACCTATATGACTTTGATATTTTTTTATCTAATGCAGTTATGGGATCACTCTCACAAAACCATGATCATATTTTATCAAAAAATCCTATATTTTAAAGACTATTAATTGATTCATTGATTTAATCATTTGTTTTATTTGAAAATGCACATATTCACTCATAATATTGATATTGACACAATATGAGTTTAAATATACACAATATTATTCATTGTCCAGACACAATTATTTTATTAAAACATACAAATACACTGATGGATAGTTTATGCACACACACGCACACAAAGTACCAAAACCGATGAATCTCATCTAACATCAAAGTATGTGTGTGTATATATATATATATATATATATATATATATATATATATATATATATATATATATATATATATATATATATATATATATATATATATATATATATATATATATATATATATATATATATATATGTATATATATATATATATATATATATATACTTTGATGTTAGATGAGATTCATCGGTTTTGGTACTTTGTCTGCGTAAACTATCAATTTTCTACATCGATTAATCAATTTGTCAATGTCCAAATATAACAATATTGCTCTTAAAACGAACGAACAAAAGTGTGTGATAGGTGTCTTTCCATTCCAGGTATTGTGTTTGTTCATCTGCTGGTCAGGTTTCAAAGGTTCCTGTCTCGGTTTTTTTGGCTTGTGGGGCACAACAAATATTGACGAGGCTCAGAGGTCTCAGAGACTGCAGAGGCTGATCATTGAGCCTCAGTCAGTGTGTGTGGCTTGTGCTGGCCATTTTGTTGTGTGTTAAGAGGACTTTTCTCTGGTTCTATGAAGACTCCAGTTCTTCTGTGCGTCCTGCTCTTTTCTCAGAGCTGGGCTTTCGAGTTTATCATCGATGGGGAGTGGGAAAGTGAAACGGTAAGACAGAAAGAGAAAAGTGTGAGAAAAAGAGGCAAATTTATTTGTATGCGTGTTTATGTCAGTAGATTGAATGTGTATTTAAATTGAAAGCTACATTGTGTATTATTTTGTCAGTCAGGTCCTTTGGATCAGTACCACAATTCTGGGAGATACAGGGTAAGTTTTCATATTCAGCTTCAATATGAAAATGTTAAATTGAGGATTCGGAACAAAAATGTACTCTTAGTATACTGCAGAATATCTTTACAATAATAATTGATGTACTTGTTTTCAAGATGTTCAAGCTGTTTTTGAAATGTTTTAATGTGATGACCGTGTCATTGAGGCCTTTCATTGATTACCATTGATCAAAGAGTCAGGTGTAAGTCCACCAGTCCACCAGCGCTTGTGTCAGATGTCAAGCAACTGTTTTTTGTTTTGTTTTTCAAAAAATATATATTATATTCAAAAAATATATTCAAAAAAATGTTTAAAGAAAATTGGGGGAGAATGTTAACTTACCTAAATATTTACATTTGCACATGCCCCAAATCTCAGTAACACAGCTTCAAAAATAGCAAAAGTTATATAATTTTATATAAAATGTTATATAAATGAACCCACTCACACTGTATAAATTAATGACCTGCCGAGGCAGGAAAT
This sequence comes from Gobio gobio, assembly GCF_949357685.1. Lineage (NCBI taxonomy): Eukaryota > Metazoa > Chordata > Actinopteri > Cypriniformes > Gobionidae > Gobio > Gobio gobio. The sequence continues at coordinate 25,669,291 of NC_137101.1, read as the reverse complement.
GAACAAACCTTTTTTTTTCTGTTCTTTGAACAGTTGTTGAGGAAAAAAAAAAGATTTCAGGCACAATTTTTTTGTGTATTTTGGAAAGTTCCTGGAAATCTACTAAATCTCTCTAAAAATTATTGCATTACTTATTACTAATTATTTTCTAAATCCCATATCAACCTCGACCAGTTGAATAATTTCAACTGCTCTTTTAATTCTTTCAAATATATTCAAAAATATAAACATTTTCTTTTCACGTGAAACAAATCGGACAGTAAACAGGTCATGATTTCAAACTGGTAACATAGGAGTTAACTTTACAGTTTTATCAGCGTATTATAATTTGAGTACTGTAAATTTTTTAATTTGTTTTTCATACATTTATACAACATGCTTCAATTTTTCTCTTATTTTGTGTGCAGAGAAACGTTTTGACCAGTGGAGAAGAAGAGGATTTTGAGGTAATCATACTCTTGTTTGTTCAACTTTAATCTTATCTACTAATCGATTTGTTTAAAGACACTACGGTTATTGACTTCCACACCGCTACTGTTCTGCTTCTGCAAGAGACATTTTTTCTCCAGATTAGTTTTAGTTTCTAAGCATATATATTATTTATTTAGGTTCTATCAGTGTTGGTTCAAGTTACTCTAAAAAAGTAATGAATTAAAAGTTACTAATTACATCTTCAACAGTGTAAATACACTCAAAAAATATTTTGGTCTAAATACAAGTTTTATGTATTTGAATTACATTACAATTTTCCATCCATTTGGACTACATAGTTTTAACATAAACAAACAAATAAACTTAATGTGATTCATATTTGTCAGTCAAACGTAAATGAAATAGGTAAGTTTTATGTAATGGTACACAGAAAAATGCCCATGATAAATTAACACAGCCTAGTGCACACTACTGAGATAAAGTACCATTGAAGCAGTGTTCAAGTTAATGAGATAATTGAGTGATGATTGAGAATTAATGATGAACACCTGATGATAATGAGCAGAATCACTGACGGAAAGAGAAACACAAGAACTACAACTGACTTCAGCCACAGCCTTAGATGAAATCAACTGAAGATAAAAGAAGACATTAAATCTGAAGATCTCAGCAGATGAGGATTAAACAACTCCACAAACAGCATTACCAGCTTCACGCATTATTAACCAGACTGACTTTATTTCTGTAATTTTCTGTTTATAGTTTTGTTTGAAGTCACCATGCTGGAGATCAGTGTCTGCTTTAGTTGGGCTCTTAACTCTTTAACTTTTTTCCCTAGCTCCTTTAACTGTGTGTTTATAAAGCACATTTGTTATGGCAAGGGAATCCAAGAGATTATCTGGTGGTGTTGGCTATTTATATATTGTTAATGACATTGTGTGGCTAAATCACTGATCTTATTCGGAGTCTAATACTCTGGTTATTGTGGTACTGTGTTAATAGTTTTGTTTTATTCATAATAGTTGCCATGTGATTCTACAGCACGAGTTACAGCACCGTTGTGGTATTCGAATAATATGCAGGATTTAAATCTATGGCATTGCGTAGATATACACAGACATCAAGAATCAATGTATGAATCTCAACAATGGTGACAATCAATTAAAATTTTCAAGCTGCAGTGCATGTTGGGTACCACCAATCACCCCCCCCCCCCATGTGTCCCAGCATGCATTGCGGCATGAATAAATGATGCATCTGAATTGACAAATTTTCTTTGATACTTACTAATTGCTTTTACTTTTGCCGTTTTCGTCGTGACATTTTAGTTGCTTGTTTTATGTTCAAAATTGATCTGTTTATCTTAATTTTTTTTTATTGTCACCATTGTAGAGATTCAAACGCTGATTCATGATGTCTGTGTGTGTCTAAGTAATGCCGTAGATTAAAACCTTTTGTGCACTTTTTTAATTTTTTATCTGGATATTATTAAATTAACACAACCGTCCTTTATCTTGTGCTGCATAATCACATGGCTAATACTATGAATACAACACAATTAATAACACATTACCTCTATAACCAGCAAATTAGCCTCTAAATTAGAGCAGTGATTCAGGCCAAAACAAATAGCCAACATCACCTGATAATATTTTCTCTTGGATTCCCTTGAAATAACAAATGTGCTTTATAAACACACAGTTAAAGGAGCCAGAGAAAAACTAAAGCTAAAAAAATTAAGGGTCAAGAGCCCAACTAAAGCAGACACTAATCTCCAGTATGGTGACTTCCATACTATGACACTATTATTTTCATTAAAACAGAAATTACAGAAATAAAGTCAGTCTGGTTAGTAATGCGTGAAGCTGATAATGCTGTTTGTGAAGTTGTTTAATCCTCATCTACTGATATCTTCAGAGATTTAATGTCTTCTTTTATCTTCAGTTGATTTCATCTAAGGCTGTGGCTGAAGTCAGTTGTAGTTCTTGTGTTTCTCTTTCTGTCAGTGATTCTGCTCACTATCATCAGGTGTTCATCATTAATTCTCAATCATCACTCAATTATCTCATTAACTTGAACACTGCTTCAATGGTACTTTATCTCAGTAGTGTGCTCTAGGCTGTGTTAATTTATCATGGGCATTTTTCTGTGTACCATTACATAAAACTTACCTATTTCATTTATGTTTGACTGACAAATATGAATCACATTAAGTTTATTTGTTTGTTTATGTTAAAACTATGTAGTCCAAATGGATGGAAAATTGTAATGTAATTCAAATACATAAAACTTATATTTAGACCAAAATATTTTTTGAGTGTAGATTACTGTACTAAATATAGATAAAATTGCATACATTGTTTTTGAAATTTGTATTTAAAGGGAAAATCTATCTATCTATCTATCTATCTATCTATCTATCTATCTATCTATCTATCTATCTATCTATCTATCTATCTATCTATCTATCTATCTATCTATCTATCTATCTATCTATCTATCTATCTATCTATCTATCTATCTATCTATCTATCTATCTATCTATCTATCTATCTATCTGTCTGTCTGTCTGTCTGTCTGTCTGTCTGTCTGTCTGTCTGTCTGTCTGTCTGTCTGTCTGTCTGTCTGTCTGTCTGTCTGTCTGTCTGTCTGTCTGTCTGTCTGTCTGTCTGTCTGTCTGTCTGTCTGTCTGTCTGTCTGTCTGTCTGTCTGTCTGTCTATCATCTATCTATCTGTATAAAATGTCACAAAAAAAGCATTTCAAAATAGAAAAGGAAATTTCGTCAACCCAGAAATGTGTCTTTCAGAACTCAGATGTTGCTAAAGTACTTAAATGTGTTTGTTCGTCCTGTTTGTGTTTGTATACAGGCAATTCAGGGCAATGACATAACTGTTAAGAGCTATAAGGTGGAGAGCAGAATCACGTCGCGGTTCGCTCACACCACAGTCAAGAGCTCTGTGGTCAACTCAGGCTCCACTGCCCAGAGCATCGGTTTCAACGTGCAGATCCCCAAACAGGCCTTCATTAACAACTTCACCATGTGAGAGCATTAACACAGACATACATACATATAAAAACGCATGAAATTCCTTGGATGACAGGTGGTTGCTTTTCAGGAATGTCAATGGGATCACATTCGTCGGCTCTGTGATGGAGAAGACAGTGGCACGAAACCTTTACGCTCAAGCAAGAGCTCGTGGGAAAGCAGCCGGCATTGTCAGGTACAGCTTTTTCTCCAATCCATTCCATACTGCAATACTGCAGTTTTTACTGTATTGGCTATATACTGTATATTAAAATGTGCAAATATACATTCAGTATTTATTGTATATTCAGTTCTGTATTAATGTATATTATTGTATATTCTAAATTCTATTAATATTCAGAATTATAACTATATATTTGAATCTATGTATTTGTCTTTATATATAATTACTTTTTTATGTATGACATGACACTTGTTTTAATCCACATCAAGATTTTAGAATCCGATTTATATAAATAAATGTCAATTGTACATTTTTCACACTCATTAACATGTTCTCATATATATATATATCTCCAGTAGTTATTAGACAATATCTTCAAATGTATAACTATGTATTTGGATTTAGATACTTACATATTCTCTAATTATAGAATTGAATATACTGCATTATCTACTTATAACTATATATTTGAATTTGTATATTCCATATTCGTAATTAGTCTACATTTTCTAATCTATAAATACAAATTGCCTGCGTCCAAATATGCCTACTTCCATACTATATAGTAAAGGAAAAACAGTATGTGAGTGAGTAGTATGTCCGAATTTATAGTATTCATAAAACAATAGGCAAAAAGTCCCTTTATGACTTACTACTTCCGACGAGATACTGAAGTGCGCATTCGATGGACACTTTACTATCCCATGAGGCCACAGGAGAAGATTTTTCAATGACAGTGCTGGGATGCAACTGACGCTGTAGGTCACATGACATTGACAACATGGCGGATGTAGTATGTCCGAATTTCATGCATACTACACACATTCATAGCATGATATAGAATGTACTTATTAAACAGTCACAAAGTAATTTTTAACCCTTAAATGCATGAATGTTTTGCCAATCATTATTACATATTCGGGTCTTTAGTGACCCGGATCTAAATCTAGCACAGATGGATCTGTGCCTGTCGCAATAATATAAAACTCTCCTGATATTAGAGTAACAATAAAGGATCATATTTTGTTACCCTTTGGAGCTTGGAAGGGTTTAGTTTGAGCAGATGTTTTATACCATCAACACTGTCCTCGTCAGTGCTCATTTCCCAGTACATTCAGCATCTGGCTATATTCACAATCTCAAACATATATTCACGATCTCAAACATATTCTTCAAAATCAATATTTTGATCACTGACAGCTTCTTTACCAGATCCACCATCAAGTGACTGTGATATATACACTCTAAAAATGCTGGGTTATTTTAACCCAAATTTGGGTCAAATATGGACAGACCCAACCGTTGGGTTAAATTTTTACTTTACATTTTTAACCCAACGGTTGGGTTTGTCCATATTTGACCCAAATTTGGGTTAAAGCAACCCAGCAGTTTTTAGAGTGTATATATCTTTTTGTCTCTCAGGACTAACTCTCAAGCAATGGAGACCTTTAGAACAGAGGTGCATGTTCCTCCAGGCAGCAAAGTGGAGTTTGAGCTACACTATCAGGAAATGATGCAGAGGAAACTGGGTTTCTACCAGCACACTTTACACATCCAACCTGGTCGCCTGGTTCCACTGCTGCAAGTCAGTCCCACACAAACACACACACACATACACATGCCTACTTAGAAATTGTCATGAACTGACCAATGTGATTTGACCAGTGTTTTTGTGGATGTTTGTTTGTCCTCAGGTTGACGTGTATATATTTGAGCCCAAAGGTATCAAGTTTGTCACAGCCCCTAACACACTGGGAGAGCAATTTTCAGATATGACTAAAATCACCCACACGAAAGAAAAAGCCCACATCGTGTTCAAACCAACTCTGCAGCAGCAGCGAAAGTGTGAAAACTGCACAGAAAGCGCATTAGATGGCGTGTTCACTGTGAAATATGACGTGGAGAGAGAGAGCAATGCTGGAGAACTTCAGGTGTGGATCTACATTCACTTTTACATCTAACAGTTGACATACAAAAGCACAATCAGGTGTAAGTCCAGTTCGCTTGTGTCAGATGTCACTCAAATGTTGTTGTTTTTTTCAATCAATCTATTCAATCTATTTTATATATTCAATTAGGTTTTTTTATATTAGACAGGGATTTTGTTTTTTTTTTCCGTAAAGATTTCATTCAAATGTATAATACTAAATTATATACACCATCCACCCAATTTTTTTTTATAGTTTTGAAAGATGTCTCACAAAGATGCTCACCAATGCTGCATTTATTTAATAAAAAACAACTTAAAAACAGTAATATTGTGAAATATTATTACAATTTAAAAGAGCTGTTTTCTATTTTAATATATTTTAAAATGTAATTTATTCCTGTGATGAAAAAGTCAGCATCATTACTGCAGTGTCACATGATCCTTCAGAAATCATTCTAATATGATGAACAAACGAATGAAATGCACTCTATTTTCTATTTCTCAGGTGTCTGACGGTCATTTCATTCACTTCTTCGCTCCGTCTGATCTCTCACCTCTCTCCAAAAACATTGTTTTTGTCATTGATGTGAGTGGAAGCATGTGGGGGCTGAAGATGAAACAGGTATGGATTTGTTTACCAGAGTAACCTGCAGAAGACATATAATCTAGCATGTGGTTTTTTGTTGAATACAGTGTGTGATGATCCTGCGCCTTCTTGTGGAAGCAGTGGAGAACTGTGCTTTTAATTGTATTGAAACTCCCATGTTGCCACCATGTGGCCATCAAGTAAATTGTAGGGCACTTATTTAAAGGGATAGTTCACCCCGAAATTACAATTTTGTCATCATTTACTCTTCCCCTCAAGTTGTTCCAAACCTGTATGAGTTTCTTTCTTTTGTTGAACACAAAAGATGATATTTTAACGGTTGGTAACCAGAGCAGACCAGTATTTCCTACTATGGAAGTCAATGGCTATGTCAATTGTTTAGTTACTAACAGTCTTCAACATATCTTCTTTTGTGTTCAACAGAAGAAAGAAACTTGTTACAAAAAAATGTAATGTCAGTCACGAGAGAAGAGAAGTTGTTGCAAGAGGGAGGGGAAGTTTTTATTATTATTAAAGATTAGGAGGGCACCTGAATTTTACACATGAATGATGTGCAAGCATAAATCATTTATAATAAAACATATATATTTTTAAATTATTTCTATTAAAATACTTTGTGTTTTTAGATAGCTTCCAGTTAGCAATCTAACAGATTAGCCCATTAGCTTAGCATAGTTCCAACTGCTCTTTTGATTATCTTGATAATGCGCTACGTTTATAAGCAGGTATTTTGCCCAGTGAATGCCGTTTTATGTTACTTTATCCCTTAAAAAATAGAGAGAGATAATGACCTAACAGCCATTTTTTGTTTTGTAGACAGTGGAGGCGATGAAAGCTATTCTGGACGATCTCTCAATGGATGACTACTTTAGCATCATAGATTTCAATCACAATGTCCGTTGCTGGAGTGACGATCTGGTCCAAGCGTCCTCCATCCAGGTGGATGAAGCTAAAAAGTACATCCAAAGCATCAAGCCCAGTGGAGGTGAGGCAGACTTTCCGTTAGAGTTTCTTTTCTGCTTCACTGCTTATAATTTGTTATAAACATTATAAAACATTAGTCATTGACCCGTGTAACATCTGACCCCAGGCACCAACATCAATGAAGCTTTACTGAGAGCAGTGCAGATGCTGGTGAGAGCGTCCAATCAGGGACTGATCGACCCTCGTTCTGTGTCTATGATCATCCTGGTATCAGATGGAGACCCAACAGTGGGTAAGACCAATAAACATGTACACTATGGAATAGATCATTTCTACCTCTTTACTACCTGGAGTTTCCTGTAGTCCTCAATCTACTGTTTGTCTCTTCATGTCTTGTTTAGGAGAAATAAAGCTGAGCACTATTCAGAAAAACGTGAAACGCGTGATGAGGGAGGATTTCTCTCTGTTCTCTCTTGGTATTGGCTTTGACGTTGACTTCGACTTCCTGGAGCGAATTGCCATGGGCAACAGGGGTATCGCCCAGAGGATTTATGCCAATCATGACGCTGCGGAGCAGATAAAGGTTCAGTTTGCCATTGTGTCATGATAAATCCCATGGCCCTTTCCCAAATCTTCCTTCCAGTCCATACTTTCATAATGCTGCTTTGACTGTCGGGTAGAAGTCACTCTTTTATGTGTGGGGTCGGCACATATCGGCACGAGCACCCTTCCGAAACCTGAAATGACAAATGTGGACTGTACAATGTAACCACAAGTGCATATGAAGTGTGCCATTTGGGACGAGGCCCATCTCATCCATTTTAATATTTTTTTATCCTAACTGCAACAGGCCCTTTTAATTGATCGATCGGTTTCTATTTCCGACATTTGCACTTGCTAACCCCGCCCACAGCGCAAACTCATTGGCTAAAATGTCCTGCTCTGCGTAACTAAATGGTACACATCAAAAATATTCTGATCGTCTATTATTGTGCCACGTCGTACAACATTTTCACATATAATTTATATTTATTTATATTTCATGTATAAAGACACATTTATACTGTTAGAAAAAAAAAATCATGAAATTATAACATCATAGCCTGTATACAATGTCAAAGTATTTATTATGTAATATTAAAAAAGACAAAAATATATGCAAATTCGTACAGATTAGGTCAGTCAAAATAATAAATAATTATATTGATTGCAAATTATCAAAGAAGAATGAGACATTTATAATGTCAAATATATTGCAATAAACATATTTAATTACATTTTTCACTTTTTTTTGTTGTAAAATTCACTCAGATTTTCCATAAACCCCAGTTTGAAACCCCCTGTAATAAAATGTCTGCAATAAAAAGAGATTTTCAGTAAGAACTAAATCATTTCTCATAACACTTTTCTAAATCCAGATTTTCTGAGATCGTATAGCTCTATATTCTCACAATATGTTAACAGTTGTCACGTTTGAGTCTTGTGTTATTTCTCTGGAATCTTATAAGAAGCATCTGAGACAAAGCTGATGTGAAGTCTTATGAGTTCACAAATTTTTGTCGTCCACTCTCTCCAGACATTCTACAGTCAGGTCTCCTCTCCTCTCCTGAGGACCATCACCGTTCATTTTCCTGAGAACACTGTGAATAACGTCACTCAGAATCGTTTTGACAAGTTCTTCAGTGGTTCTGAGCTGATAGTGGCTGGAAAACTCCAACCGTCAGAACTCACCACGCTGCAAAGCTTCACCACCGCCTCTGCTGTGAGCCACACATCACATTTGTCTCTATTACAACTGTCACATTTGATAGTTTTCATGCTATCTTTAGCAATGATGTTATTCTTCTCCAGGCCAAACTTAACCTGAACATTCAAACAGAGGCGGATATTCATGAGTTGGACTCTGCACTCAGCACACATCAACATTCCTTCCCTGGCTTTGCTCGGCAGATGTGGGCCTACATTACTGTCAATCAGCTATTGGCCGAACGGTGAGAGAAACAACCCTGTGTTCACTTCAGGTGGAGCTTTGTTAGATTTGAGGCCATCTATATATCTATACACACACTGTAAAAAAAATCAGGTCTCCAATTGAAAATTTTCTAGTGACTGATCACATCTTAAATTTTTTAGTTGGCCAAATTGAATCTCTGTGAATTAAATTGCATCAATTCACAGAAATTCATTTTGGCCAACTGAAAAATTGAGATGTGATCGGTCACTAGAAAATTTTCAATTGGAGACCTGATTTTTTGTTTTTTGTTTTTTGTTTCTCATGGATCAAAACAGGAAATCGGACCAAATGATAAGTATAACGATTTTCCTTTATGATGATAATCAATATTAAAATTCTGTCATAGTAACTTACTTTTCACGCCACCATTCACACACACACTCAAGCTTAGAAGATCTGCTGATTCTTGGCTCATTTTGAGTCAGAAATGAAGATAATCGAACCAGTGAGTTGTTGACTCGAGAACAGCTGCAATTGGATCGGTCCAAATCACAGATGAATATGCAAAACAGTTCAACGGGTTAATTGAAAATAACCAGCTCGTTCATATTTCATAAAATAGAAGAATATTTCGCAAGAGTGGAGGGAATGAACTTCAAAATTCAAGTGGGACATGTAAACTAAAGGTGAAGGTTTTTTTTTTGGTTTTTTTTTCTATTTAAAAAAGTTCTTTGACATGTCCTGCCCAACTTCCAGTTTCAACAGTAAATATGTCAAAACCAAACCAAACCAATTTATGGGGCAGTTAACCTGTTGTGATTCAGATATGATTTCTTCTTTTTCACTTTTCAAACCATTTAATATAAATTATTCTGAATATTTTTTTCTAAATCTAACAGTTGTGCTAATGCCAAGTCTTGTTTTAATTATACAGTGGTTACAAAAGTAATACAAACTAGAAAAATATAAAAAAAAACAATTATTCCCATTTGCTCCAATAGCAAAAGAAAAGACAAAAAAATGAGATAGTCATGTTTAAAAGTGACATACACCTTGCAGAATCTGCAAAATGTTAATTTATTAAACAAATTAAGAGGGATCATATAAAATGCATGCTTTTTTATTTATTTAGTACCGTCCTGAATAAGACATTTTACATAAAAGATGTTTATATATATAGTCCAAGACAAAAAAATTGCTGAATTTATAAAAATGACCCCATTCAAAAGTTGATGTACCCTTGATTCTTAAAATACCCCTATAATGCTATTCTAAAGGCTCCTGATTTTGTTTTGGAGGTCTCTAACAACAGGTTTACAATGCATCAAAGATCAAAATACAGTTTCATTTTCTCATAATATACATTGCACATCACCACATTTTTCAATGATTCTCAAATGACTTGTTAAATCCCTCCTTTCCTCGGGCCAACTCTGCTCTGATTGGTCAGATAACCCAGTCTGACCAATTACATTTGTCGGCCATATACGTCATAAAGGATGTCTTTTTTAAGAGCAGTAATGTCATCAAATTGACCATTGTTCCTAGTGAAGGGTAAATTGTTGTAATTTCTTAATGACTGCAGTGTTCAGTTTACTGAAATGATTCAGCCTCAATGACGTATGCGACCTTCAAAATGAGACACAGCTGTTAATTACGCTGGTCAGAAGTGCAAAAGATGTCAAATTTGCTCAACACTCATGCAGCAGCGTTAACCAGTTTTCTGTAATTTAACGGCAATATTAAGATAAGAAAACACCAAATATAGTGTTTTAAATGTACTTTTTTTTTGTTGTATTAACAATGTTTATAACATCTGTAAAAAGGGTCCATCGTGCTCATCTGTGGAATCCCTTTTATGTAGCTCTCTAGCTCCTACCGCGCACAGGAAGCGTAAGATCACTCAGCGGATCGTGGCCCTGGCTGTGGAGCATCAGTTTGTGACCCCTTTCACTGCCATGCTGGTGGAGGGGGAAGACCAGGGGATGGCAGAACGACTGATTGCAGACTCGCCCAAAGACTCCAAACACGGCTGCTGCTCAGGTACCAAATCCAAGCGGTTTGTTTTGAAATATAATATCCACATTACAAAAGGCATTATTGAATAGAGTATGGAAAATGTGTTTTGTTCTATTTATTATTATAGGGGTTATTTCTCTCTTTTTTTCTTTTCTTAGCCACTGCTTCTCCATCTGGACCAGTTCCAGTGCAGGTAGTCTATCAGAATCCTCCGTGGATTCTGCCTACACTTGCTCCCAAAGAAGTAGCCGGAACACTTGAAAGTATCATTCCTACGCACATCACTGGTGGTAATGCAGCACAGTCAAATGATATTTAGGGTGTTTTCACACTTGGGGCCAGATTGACTAAACTGGGCAAATTAGCGTGAGATCACAATCCCATAAAAATGCAGATGGGACTGGAAACTTCTGCGGGAGATCTACTGACAGTGTTCACAGTAAAGAACACAGACGCAGCCAGATCATTTCCATAATGACCAACGCAGTCTACCAAGAGCAGCGTAACAATCACAGCCACAAGCGCAAAATGCATTTGATTCAAATGCGAACGCTTAAAACAGCATTTCTAAGAGGGTTACACAAAAAAACTGAAGTGAAGCACAAAGAGATTCCAGATTCAGTGTGAACACAATGAGAATTGGTTTATTGTTACTTAAGCAAGATACAGGCAAAAACATCGTTTTTTTATGCACTGGCCAATTTTTTTTTCGACTAGTGAAAAGAAAACTATGGAATATTACATTTTTTTTCTCAGAATTGCGTGATATAAACTCTCAATTACGAGTTATAAAGTAAAAATTGGGAGATATGAAGTCAGAATTGCGAGATATAAAGTCAGAATTGCGAGATATATAGTCAGAATTGCGTAATAAAAACTCTTAATTGTGAGATATAAAGTCAGAATTGTGAGATATAATGTCATAATGTCAGAATTGTGAGATATAAAGTCAGAATTGTGAGATATAAAGTCAGATTTGTGAGATATAAAGTCAGAATTGCAAGTTATAAAGTCAGATTTGCGAGATATAAAGTCAAAATTGCGAGTTATAAAGTCAGAATTGCGAGATATAAACTCTAAATTGCGAGTCATAAAGTCAGAATTGTGAGATATATAGTCAGAATTGCGTAATAAAACCTCTTAATTGCGAGTCATAAAGTCAGAATTGCGAGTTATAAAGTCAGAATTGCGAGTTATAAAGTCAGAATTGCGAGATATACTAAACTCTAAATTACGAGTCATAAAGGCAGAATTGCGAGATATAAAGTCAGAATTGTGAGATGTAAAGTCAGAATTGTGAGATGTAAAGTCAGAATTGCGAGATATAAAGTCAGAATTGCGAGATATTAAGTCAGAATTGTGAGATATAATGTCAGAATTGTGAGATATAAAGGCAGACTTGCGAGATATAAAGTCAGAATTGCGAGATATTAAGTCAGAATTGTGAGATATAATGTCAGAATTGTGAGATGAAAAGTCAGAATTGCGAGATATAAAGTCAGAATTGTGAGATATAATGTCAGAATTGTGAGATATAAAGTCAGAATTGCGAGTTATAAAGTCAGATTTGCGAGATATAAAGTCAGAATTGTGAGTTATCAAGTCAGAATTGTGTAATAAAAACTGTTAATTGCCCGTCATAGTCAGAATTGCGAGTTATAAAGTCAGAATTGTGAGATATTAAGTCAGAATTGTGAGATATAAAGTCAGAATTGCGAGTTATAAAGTCAGATTTGCGAGATATAAAGTCAGAATTGTGAGTTATAAAGTCAGAATTGCGAGATATAAACTCTAAACTACGAGTCATAAAGTCAGAATTGCGAGATATATAGTCAGAATTGTGAGTTATAAAGTCAGAATTGCGAGATATAAAGTCAGAATTGCGAGTTATAAAGTCAGATTTGCGAGATATAAAGTCAGAATTGTGAGTTATCAAGTCAGAATTGTGTAATAAAAACTGTTAATTGCCCGTCACAGTCAGAATTGCGAGTTATAAAGTCAGAATTGCGAGATATAAAGTCAGAATTGTGAGATATTAAGTCAGAATTGTGAGATATAAAGTCAGAATTGCGAGTTATAAAGTCAGATTTGCGAGATATAAAGTCAGAATTGTGAGTTATAAAGTCAGAATTGCGAGATATAAACTCTAAACTACGAGTTATAAAGTCAGAATTGCGAGATATAAAGTCAGAATTGTGAGATGTAAAGTCAGAATTGTGAGATGTAAAGTCAGAATTGCGAGATATAAAGTCAGAATTGCGAGATATTAAGTCAGAATTGTGAGATATAATGTCAGAATTGTGAGATATAAAGGCAGACTTGCGAGATATAAAGTCAGAATTGCGAGATATTAAGTCAGAATTGTGAGATATAATGTCAGAATTGTGAGATGAAAAGTCAGAATTGCGAGATATAAAGTCAGAATTGTGAGATATAATGTCAGAATTGTGAGATATAAAGTCAGAATTGCGAGTTATAAAGTCAGATTTGCGAGATATAAAGTCAGAATTGTGAGTTATCAAGTCAGAATTGTGTAATAAAAACTGTTAATTGCCCGTCATAGTCAGAATTGCGAGTTATAAAGTCAGAATTGTGAGATATTAAGTCAGAATTGTGAGATATAAAGTCAGAATTGCGAGTTATAAAGTCAGATTTGCGAGATATAAAGTCAGAATTGTGAGTTATAAAGTCAGAATTGCGAGATATAAACTCTAAACTACGAGTCATAAAGTCAGAATTGCGAGATATATAGTCAGAATTGCGAGTTATAAAGTCAGATTTGCGAGATATAAAGTCAGAATTGTGAGTTATAAAGTCAGAATTGCGAGATATAAACTCTAAACTACGAGTCATAAAGTCAGAATTGCGAGATATATAGTCAGAATTGTGAGTTATAAAGTCAGAATTGCGAGATATAAAGTCAGAATTGCGAGTTATAAAGTCAGATTTGCGAGATATAAAGTCAGAATTGTGAGTTATCAAGTCAGAATTGTGTAATAAAAACTGTTAATTGCCCGTCATAGTCAGAATTGCGAGTTATAAAGTCAGAATTGCGAGATATAAAGTCAGAATTGTGAGATATTAAGTCAGAATTGTGAGATATAAAGTCAGAATTGCGAGTTATAAAGTCAGATTTGCGAGATATAAAGTCAGAATTGTGAGTTATAAAGTCAGAATTGCGAGATATAAACTCTAAACTACGAGTTATAAAGTCAGATTTGCGAGATATAAAGTCAGAATTGTGAGTTATAAAGTCAGAATTGCGAGATATAAACTCTAAATTACGAGTCATAAAGTCAGAATTGCGAGATATATAGTCAGAATTGCATAATAAAACCTCTTAATTGCGAGTCATAAAGTCAGAATTGCGAGTTATAAAGTCAGAATTGCGAGATATAAAGTCAGAATTGCGAGTTATAAAGTCAGAATTGCAAGATATACTAAACTCTAAATTACGAGTCATAAAGTCAGAATTGCAAGATATAAAGTCAGAATTGCGAGATATAAAGTCAGAATTGCGAGATATAAAGTCAGAATTGCAAGATATAAAGTCAGAATTGCGAGATATATAGTCAGAATTGCGAGTTATAAAGTCAGAATTGTGAGATATATAGTCAGAATTGCGAGTTATAAAGTCAGAATTGCGAGATATAGTCAGAATTGCGAGATATATAGTCAGAATTGCGAGTTATAAAGTCAGAATTGTGAGATATAAAGTCAGAATTGCGAGATATTAAGTCAGAATTGCGAGTTATAAAGTCAGAATTGCGAGATATAAAGTCAGAATTGCGAGATATATAGTCAGAATTGCGAGTTATAAAGTCAGAATTGTGAGATATAAAGTCAGAATTGCGAGATATTAAGTCAGAATTGCGAGTTATAAAGTCAGAATTGTGAGAAATAAAGTCAGAATTGTAAGATATAAAGTCAGAACTGCGAGATTTAAAGTCAGAATTATAGATTTAAACTCTAATTTCTAAAGTTATAGTCAGAATTGTGAGATTCTAACCTGCAATTGCGATAAAAAAAATCTGACTTTTGACTTCTGACTTTATAACTCGCAATTGTGAGAAAAAAAGTCTGAATTGTGAGATGAAAAAGTCGGAAACTATCTTTTACATTGTTTTATTCCATGGCGGAAACAAGCTTCCATAGAAAACATTCAAAATACACTTTAAGTGTTTATTTTATTGCAGAGCCAGAAATCTCCACTTCAGTAGCTCTTACATACACCAAACGTTACCTTTGTATTGTTGTCTATATCTATAAAATTGACATTATATTTTACGTTATATTTTCTGTTGACATTATATTTCCAGATTTTTGGAGTGATAAAAAGAGATAATTATAACCTCCTCTGTAAAAACCTTGAATGAAACAAATTATAAATCTGGCTTTATCCAGTGTTTAGATTTCTGGTCATGAAATGTATGCAAATGAGTGCATATTTAAGAAGATAATAGTTTGATTGCATATTTAAACATTTCAGGAAACTTGTTATAAATAAAAGTTTGCAATTTGAATGTAATGAATCAACTGGGGAAGTATGGTGATATATATCAGTCTACATTTTTACCCTATTCACCTAGGGTGTCTTGCCCTATGGTGATCTCTCTCATCATCCTTTTGATTTTACTGCAGTGGACAGTGACCCACACTTCATCATTCACTTACCCAAAAGCAACATGGACATCTGCTTCAACATTGACTCCAAATCTGGACACATCCTCAACCTGGTTTCAGATCCTGGAACAGGTAACTTCAACAGGCGTCTCCCATGACATGAAAAAAAAACTGAGGCCTTTTATTTATTTCATATTCCATATTTGCTTTTTGTCCTTTCCAGGAGTCACAATCAACGGTCAGTTGGTTGGGTCTAAGAAGATGAAGAACAACCAAATAAACACATATTTCGGTACCATCTCCATATACTCTAAAATAGATGGTGTGCAGGTTATAGTAGGAACCAACAGAATCTACCTGATGGAAGGCAGGAACAATCACTCCTTCTCTTGGGGAGCCACAGCTGAACTGATGCTTAACAGGTATCACAATACAAATTTCAATGAATCACTTGAATCAGTGACTAACAATGAATCACTTGAATCAACTTTAAGCTACTGAATTTTACTGCTGTACAATACATTCTTTTTTTAACCTTGAATGAAATGTAAGTTGATTTAGATAAAAGCATCTGGCAAATAAATAAACACACACACATATATATATACACCGATCAGGCATAACATTATGAGGGGATGTGAATACGGCACCTGTTAGTGGGTGGGATATATTAGGCAGCAAGTGAACATTTTGTCCTCAAAGTTGATGTGTTAGAAGAAAAATGGGCAGGCGTAAGGATATGAGCGTGTTTGACAAGGGCCAAATTGTGATGGCTAGACGACTGGGTCAGAGCATCTCCAAAACTGCAGCTCTTGTGGGGTGTTCCCAGTCTGCAGGGGTCAGTATCTATCAAAAGTGGTCCAAGGAAGGAACAGTGATGAACCGGCGACAGAGTCATGGGCGGCCAAGGCTCATTGATGCACGTGGGGAGTGAAGGCTGGCCCGTGTGGCCTGATCAAACAGACGAGCTACTGTAGCTCAAATTGCTCAAGAAGTTAATGCTGGTTCTGATAGAAAGGTGTCGGAATGCACAGTGCATCACAGTTTGTTGCGTATGGGGCTGCATAGCCGTAGACCAGTCAGGGTGCCCATGCTGACCCCTGTCCACAGCCGAAAGTGCCAACAGTGGGCATGTGAGCATCAGAACTTGCCTGTCTGATGAATCACGTTTCTTTTACATCACGTGGATGGCCGGGTGCGTGTGCATTGCTTACCTGGGGAACACATGGCACCATGATGCACTATGGGAAGAAAGCAAGTCGGCGGAGGCAGTGTGATGCTTTGGGCAATGTTCTCCTTTGGTCCTGCTATCCATGTGGATGTTAGTTTGACACGTACCACCTACCTAAGCATTGTTGCAGAAAACACATGTACACCCTTTCATGGAAAAGGTTTTCCTTGGTGGCTGTGGCCTCTTTCAGCAGGATAATGCGCCCTGCAACACAAATGGTTCAGGAATGGTTTGAGGAGCACAACAACGAGTTTGAGGTGTTGACTTGGCCTCCATGTTCCCCAGATCTTAATCCAAACGAGCATCTGTGGGATGTGCTAAACAAACAAGTCCGACTCATGGAGGCCCCACCTCGCAACTTACAGGACTTAAAGGATCTGCTGCTAACATCTTGGTGCTAGATACCACAACCTTCAGGGGTCTAGTGGAGTCCATGCCTCGACGGGTTAGGGCTGTTTTGGCAGAATATTAGGACATAATGTTATGCCTGATCGGTGTATATATAACACAATTCTAGATTGTTCAAATTAAGGTACTGTCCACGTATCATATGTTCAGACTTGTTTTTTAAACAACCAGACACATTGATTTGGATAAAAGCATCTGGCAAATGAATAAATAAATATACAAATATATAATTCACCAATAAATATATAGTGTAGTCAAATAGTTCTGTCCATGTATCATATGTATAGACTTTAAAAAATAAAAGAAGACAAGAACATTCATAACGCATTTACCTTTAATATTCTGATGTATTTCCAAACTAAATTAAATATTCAAGTAGAGTGGGACTAGATTTTATCCATTTAACTGGATCATATGATATGATTAGCTGATATTTTTCTTGTCTATGCAGTCTTGGTTATGTCAGCTGGAAATGTTTTTTCTTCTAAGACTAGATACATTTATTAAGGGAGCTATATTTCATGTTTTATTTAAAACAAATACTTGGTTATAAATGCCTAACTCTTGCTTATCAGGATCAAGGTCAGCATAGTGAAGGAGCAACAGGTTACTGTGATGATTGATGAGAGGATTTCAGTGATGGTGCTTTTGCATCGTGTGTGGAAGAAGCATCCCGTCCAGGTTGACTTCCTGGGCATTTACATGTCCAATGACAACAAATACTCTGCAAAGGTTCACGGTCTCATTGGTGAGTCACTAAAACTACTAAAACACACCAACATAAGTGTGGGTCTTTTTCTCACAAATGTTTCTTCCGTCTTGGAACAGGTCAGTTTGCACAGGAACCAGAGGTGAAGGTGTACGGTGTGCATGAAGGAGCAGACCCAAAGAAGAAAGAGGCCATAATGGAAGTGAAAGGCAACAAACTGGCTGTTACCAGGTACTATCACATACCATCACACACATCATCTCGTACAAATATCTTTCCAAAACGTGACCACAGGAAGCCGTTTGCACTTGAACAGACAAAAATATACAAAAATGTCTGATATTGCCATGTATCCTTAAATGATGCATATTTGACACATCTCTCAACTCTTTACGTACTTTTTAATTCATGTGCATCAGGTCTAATAAACCGGCTGCTGTCTGTGTCATTAATGTTCATCAAAGAACAAAAGACAAAGAGAAAATCACCCATTGCTCTGACTGAATCATAATAAGGATTAATCTATATTTAATGTATACAGTGAAGACGGTGCAGTGTTATTTAACATTTGATTATTACATTGTATATTTCCTACCTGAATAATACTGTTAGACCTACCTAAAAAAACCCTTAAAGCACTTTTTCAAGGTTACAATGATCCAAAACAATTACTTTTTTCTTGTGGTGGGGCCAGTGAAAATGTCAAAAGATTAAACAAGTATTAAAGGGTTAGTTCACCCAAAAATGAAAATAATGTCATTTATTACTCACCCTCATGTTGTTCGACACCCGTAAGACCTCCATTCATCTTCGGAACACAAATTAAGATATTTTTGTTAATATCCGATGGCTCAGTGAGACCTCCATAGGGGGCAAAGCAATTTACACTCTCAAGATCCATTAATGTACTAAAAACATATTAAAATCAGTCCATGTGAGTGCAGTGGTTCTATATTAATATTATAAAGCGACGAGAATACTTTTGGTGCGCCAAAAAAACGAAATAACGACTTGTATAGTGATAACCGATTTCAAAACACGGCTGTTTGAAGCTTTGGAGCGTATCGAATCAGTGAGTCGATTCAGCGGTTCGGACTGCCAAAGTCATGTGATTTCAGCAGTTTTGCGGTTTGACACGCGATCAAAATCATGATTAGTTACACTGATTTGATACGCTCCGAAGCTTCATGAAGCAGTGTTTTGAAATCGGTGATCACTATATAAGGCAAGGCAAGGCAAGGCAAGTTTATTTGTATAGCACATTTCATACACAGTGGCAATTCAAAGTGCTTTACACAGAAATGAAATAAAAATATTACAGTTATAATAGGAATTAAAAGAAATAAAAAATAAAGAAAACATTGAAAGATAAAAATAAAGAGTATAATTAAGAATAAAAATAAGAACAGGGTTAAATTTAAGCATATAAATTAAAATGCAAGCAGTTCGGACAAAGCACGTACAGTGGCACAGTGCTCATTCTGTAAATGCACTGCTGAACAAATGTGTTTTGAGTCTGGATTTGAAAGTGGCTACTGTTTGAGCACATCTGATCTGATCAGGAAGCTGGTTCCAGCTACGGCTGGCATAATAGCTAAAAGCAGACTCTCCTTGCTTTGAGTGAACCCTTGGTATTTCTAATTGACTTGATCCTGATGATCTGAGTGATCTGTTGGGTTTGTATTTAATCAGCATATCTGCAATGTATTGAGGTCCTAGGTCATTGAGTGATTTATATACAAGTAATAGCACTTTAAAATCGATCCTAAATGTAACTGGAAGCCAGTGTAAAGATCTGAGGACTGGTGTGATATGGTCATATTTTCTGGTTCTGCTCAGGATCCTGGCAGCAGCGTTCTGTATGAGCTGCAGCTGTCTAATGGTCTTTTTGGGAAGGGCGGGGAGAAGACCATTACAATAGTCCACCCTACTGGTAATAAAAGCATGAACGAGTTTCTCTAAGTCTTGCCTGGAAACAAAGCATCTAATTCTTGATATGTTTTTGAGATGATAGTAAGCGGATTTAGTTATTGCTTTGACATGACTATTGAAACTCAGGTCTGACTCCAAAATTACACCAAGATTCCTGACTTGATTTTTTGATTTCAGGCCTTTAGCCTCAAGATATGCATTCACCTTGAGAATTTCATCTTTGTTTCCAAATGTAGTAATTTCAGTTTTGTCTTTGTTTAACTGAAGAAAGTTTTGGCACATCCAACTGTTAACTTCATCAATGCATTTACATAGAGAGTCAATGGGGCTGTAGTCATTAGGTGATAGGGCTAAGTAGATCTGGGTGTCGTCAGCATAGCTGTGGTAAGCCATTTTGTTATTTTTCATTATTTGGCTCAGTGGCAGCATATACAGGTTGAATAGTAGTGGTGCAAGAATTGACCCTTGTGGGACTCCGCATGTCATGGATGTCCACTCAGACTTATGGTCACCTATACTCACATAATAACCTCTCCCTTCTAAGTATGACCTGAACCATTTGAGGACCATTCCAGAAAGCCCAACCCAATTTTCTAGCCTGTCAAGAAGTATGTTGTGGTCAACAGTGTCGAATGCAGCACTGAGGTCCAGTAGTACCAGAATTGATGTTTTGCCTGTATCTGTATTGAGGCGAATATCATTTATAATCTTTATGAGCGCTGTCTCTGTGCTGTGATGCGGTCGGAAACCAGATTGAAAATTGTCAAAGTATCCGTTTGAGTTCAAGAATTTGTTCAGCTGACTGAAAACAACTTTTTCAATGATCTTGCCTATGAAGGGGAGATTTGAGATTGGTCTGTAGTTGCTCAATATGGAGTTATCCAGATTTCTCTTTTTCAGGAGAGGCTTTACTACTGCGGTTTTTAGGGAGTTTGGAAAAGTCCCAGAAAGAAGTGAGGAGTTTACAACTTCTAGGAGATCTGCTTCTAAACAGTGAAACACACTTTTGAAAAAAGAAGTGGGGAGTGTGTCAAGAGCGCAGGTTGATGTTTTAAGGTGCTGTACTGTTTCTTCTAAAATTTTACCATCAATTGCTTCGAAATCAGTCATAGTAACTTTCTGAGGCTGTGGTCTGATCTGATTCACCCCAGAGAAACTCAAGGATGTGCTGATCGCATTTCTGATATTAATGATTTTCTCGGAGAAGAAGGAGGCAAACTCACTGCATTTGCTGTCTGAGAGCATTTCACTGGGAATGTGACTCGGGGGGTTTGTTAGTCTCTCTACAGTAGCAAAAAGAGTGCGTGTGTTGTTTATGTTTCTGTTTATAATATTTGAAAAGAAGGTCTGTCTAGCTTTGCCTAGTTCCACATTGAAAGCACGAAGACTGTCTTTATAGATCTTATAATGGACTACAAGTTTTGTCTTTCGCCACATGCGTTCCGATTTCCTGCATTGTCTTTTCATTAATTGCACTGCTGTTGAGTTTCTCAACACGATAAGTCGTGATTTAGTTTTTTTTGGGGCACCAAAAGTATTCTTGTCGCTTTATAATATTAATATTGAACCACTGTACTCACATGGACTGCTTTAAATATGTTTTTAGTACATTAATGGGTCTTGAGAATGTAAATTGCTTTGCCCCCTATGGAGGTCTCACTGAGCCATTGGATTTCAACAAAATTATCTTCATTTGTGTTCCGAAGGTCTTATGGGTGTGGAACGGCATGATAAATGACATTATTTTCATTTTTGGGTGAACTAACCCGTTAAAGCCATTAAACAAATATTTAAAATATACCATCTTTATGTTGTTTTTCATTCATTTGGAGATTCAATATAAGATTATTACAATTGAAAACATTTTTAATTGCGATTAATCGTGATCAATTACAGAAAAATTTGCGGGTTAATAGCACTAAAATATATACCAATTTCATCACACAGCATCTCAAATGTTGTTTTAGTTATTCTGAAATGCCTGAGCCTGTCATCAAAATGATTTGAAACAACTCACATGATTCCATTCTTAAAAACCAGCGGGGCATTCCAGAAAGCAAGGTTAACCTACCGCCATATATACCTTGAACTCTCTTAACCCAAACCTTGCTTACTCGAGGTATGCTGGTTCCAAAAACGCGTTTTGTTTAGACAACTCAGAGTATGTTAACCGTGAACAGACAAGACATCCTCAACAGAGCAACGAATTGATGATTCAACATGGAAACAGACGCTAAGAAAAAGCGTGCCATTCTACTTCCGTTCTTCTTCTTTTGTTTAATGGGGATTTACATAACCTACTTAGTGCACATCACCACCTATTTGATGGTTGTGCAATCATCTTTTTTTTATATCTTCATTTAATAAGTATTCTTTATTCACAGAGAATAATGATTATATTGTTTGGTTGATTCTTATTCATTTAATGTAGATCCATGTGTGAGATGACAATAAAACAAATAATATATTTGAATTGAATTAACATTTAAACATTACCTTGTTATAATAGTGCTTTAGAATTAATATATAATATTGTATATTATAACTGTAATTATATAACACATTAAGTTATATTAATTTATATTAATTATATTACACACATCTGAATACCTCTTAAAGGGATAGTTCACCCAAAAATGAAAATTAGCCCATGATTTACTCAACCTCAAGTCATCCTAGGTGTATATGACATTCTTCTTTCAGACGAATAAAATCTGAGTTATATTAAAAAAGTCCAGACTAATCCAAGCATTATAATAGCAGTAATAGTTGCTCTGTTTTTGAAGTCCATAAAAAAATGCATCTGTCCGTCGAATAACGTGCTCCACGCGGCTCTGGGGTGTTAATAAAGGCCTTCTGAAGCGAATCGATGCGTTTGTGTAAGAAAAATATCCATATTTAAAACTTTATTAAGTAAAGTTTCAGATGCAAGTCATTCATGCTGGAGGGGGGAAAAATGCTATTTCTTCCCCATTTTAATTAGATATTTTGTGCCAATTTCTCAGGAAGTGGCGATTTTGTTCTCTTAAACACATGAGATAGAAACACTGCAACTGCTCACCCCTCCCTTTTGAAGCACATAGAGAGGCTCCGGTGTCCGACAAAGGACAAATATGTCATCATCTGAGACAGCAGAGTAGCTAGAGCTCTGTAGAGAAGTTTGTCCGGTTAGGGCTACTGTAAAAACATGGTGGCGCAAAATGGCGATTGCACTGTAAGGGGACCTGCGGTGTATGTAGATAGAAATGGCTCATTCTAAGGTAATAAAAACATAATGGTTCATTATGTAAGGTCTTAATACACTAATGAAAACATAGTTATGCATATTATATTGCATTTTTGTCAATAGATCCTCTTAAATATTACACACTACACCTTTAATCTTAAAAAAAAAAAAGATGGACTTGAGATCCACCCCATCCAACTTATTAAGTACCTTTGAAATTAGGTAAATACCTAGCACATATCATATTTAAAGTTTTGTAATATGTGTATATCAATCAGGGGCTGGCAGAAGGACTACAGACGTGACAAGAAACGAGGTTCAGATGTCTACTGCTGGTTTGTCCATAACAATGGGAAAGGCTTCATTGATGGCAGTTACACCAGCTATATCCTCCCTCAGCTGGACAGCTTCCGGAGCGCGCTCTGAGAGCACGAGTGTGCCTTGCGCTAGTTGCTAAGAGAGAGAAAGTGGCTGATGGGTAGAAATCTGTTATTTTATATAAGCCATAAGAACCACCAAAAAAGCTAAAAGAAGCCATTTAGAAAAAAGATTTTTAATACTACAAGAAAATATATACAAAACATGGGAAAATGTTGCTGTACATCAACCAATTGAACTGTACTTAATTATTAATTAAGCCAATTAAACCTAATGTTAATGTATTATACCACATGTGACTTGACTGTTTGCAATGAAACATTTGATTGAATCACTTAAAAGTTTGAATAATTAAATGTTTAAATCATATGCAACCATTTTCAATGACAATGAAAAAAACTAAAACAATAAAAACCATTGGTCGATTTGTCCCAGTATGTGAATGAGGTAATTTAAGAGTCTTTATTATGCACTCTGACACAGTAGAGTCGCCCTGGATAGAAGATGAACATCAGGCCATTTTGGAGAAGTCCTCATATGCAATTCCCTCCACTGTCTTTCCTTTCATCCGACCCTAAAGACAAAGAACATGCTTTAGATGAGTGGTTCTCAATCCTGGATAATATTATGGAAGATGAGTCTCTCATGCCCACCTTGACTGCATTTATATGATCAAAACTACAGTAAAACCAGCAATCGTGAGAAATACAATTTAAACACTTTTATTTCAATTTGCATACATTTTAAAATGCAATTTATTCCTGTGATGGCAAAGCTGTATTTTCAGTGCTAATGTTAAAAGGTAATAGCCATGTGTTCTCATGAATAGTATTGAGAGGTACAGCTTGACACATATGTAAGATTTTTGTAATGCTTTTGAAAGAAGTCTCTTTAAGGCCACCTAGGCTGCATTTATTTTTTATCAAAAATACTGCAAACAGTAATAATGTGAAATGGCATTAATGTAACAACTCTTCTGTTTCAATATATTTTAAAATGTAGCTTGGCAATTCAGATTTTTCAGCAGTAAATACTCCAGTCTTCTTTAGTGTCACATGATCCTTCAGAAATCATTCTAATATGCTGATTTGATGCTCAAGAAACATTTCTTCTTTTTATTATTATTATCTATAGCTGCATTTCCTTTTTACTTTTGCATTATTTTCTTTGCATTATGTGAAATGACAGCGTATCCATTAACCGATGTTATGCGACTAAAACCTAATTTAATTCCAAAAATCATAATAGTTTACGTATATCGTAAACAAAGTAGTTTAACTTATATCGTAAACGAAGTAGTTTAACGTATATCATAAACGAAGTAGTTTAACGTATATCGTAAACGAAGTAGTTTAACGTATATCGTAAACGAAGTAGTTTAACGTATATCGTAAACTAAGTAGTTTAACGTATATCCTAAACTAAGTAGTTTAACGTATATCCTAAACTAAGTAGTTTAACGTATATCGCAGCCACTGCACTAGCCATTATTTTTAATCAAAGGAGACGTATACAGCAAGGAAAGCCCCTTTTACTTAGGAGCGGCCACATATTAGGTATTTCTAGGTGTTTCTCCCTCCTATCTGCTTCAAGGTCTTGGCATTTCTTTGTTTACAATCAAGTATTCCCGTAATTCTTTTGTCTTTTATGAGTTTAATAAAGAACGGTGTTGCGTCTTCTGTCCAAACATACAGCGTCATCTTGACCTGTAAATGCGAACAATTCGCTATTTCAATTTGCGCAATTTGTAGTAGGGTAATGGAAACACAGCGATTGATGATGAAGACAGTTGTGCTACTTAATATTTTTGTGGAATCTGTGATACATCTTGTTCAGGATTCTTTAAAAAGAAAGTTCGAAAGAACAGCATTTAACTTAATTTTTTTTTAAACCGTATAAATGTATTTACTGTCACTTTTGATACATTTAACGCATGCTTGCTTATAAAATACTGAATAAAATTCTAATTTCATGAGCTAGTTCTCAATGAATTAGAGCCAGCATGTTTATATTGTTTTGGAACACTATAAAAACATTTTGACAATTTTCTGAGTGAACTTACCGAGTCTAACATGAGTGTGGCAGAAAATTTGCGCTCCTCTATGCCTTCCAGGATGGCCTCCGTGTCTTTATATTGACCATTCAGGATCAAAACTCGCTTACCTGAGGCAGAAAGAGAGATTAGATTGAGAGCCTCTCCAAAAATAACAGGTTTGGAAAACAGGGTGAGTAAATCTTTTGGGAAAATATATCTTTAAGTGAAAAAAGTTGCATGTTTAACAACAGTAATGCAGTACCAGGAGCTGGAATGACTGTCTCCATATGACTCTGGTCCAGTTTGAGTTTGTCTCCAGAGTCAATCATCCTCACCATAGCTGTGTATTTATTCTGCATCTCCTGTGAAATCACACACATACACAAAGTATTACTATATGAAACATATAATTCACTCTGTGTGGATCACAACAGTCCAGTAATGAGAGAGTTACCTGAATGATTGCTTTTTTCTTGTAATACTTCTCTCCTAGTCTCTTCGTTATGACTTTCACTACAATGTTTGCTTGAATCCAGTGATCTGATCTCACCGATTTCTTCTTCTGTTCCTCCATCTGGAAGACACACAAGGGAAATGTAACAAAATTGCATCTATTCAATTAAAATAGTTTCTGACTAGGGGTGTCGCAGTATGTCAGTATTGACAATAACCGCAATATTTAAAGAATAAAATATTGATATTGTGTTAATACTACACATACGATAATATCGTAAATAATCCAGCACCAGAAACCATCTGGTTAACATTTGAACATAGTAGGTTGCTGTATTGCAGCATTTTATTATTCATTTTCAAAATTTCACAATAATATTATCATGATTTATTTTGGCCACGGTGATCTTGTAGTGAAAATCTGATATTGTGTCAGCCATTGTTCTAGCACTATTCATATGCAGAATTTTCTGATCTAATTTAAGCTTTGGTTGCGTTAAAATGAGTGCTGTCAAATCGATTAATCACGATATTTGTGCACTAAAACTTCATGTCATGAATAATTATGTCCGAAATAACTATTTACACTGACTACCCCTTGAAAACCTTGTATGCTTTCTTTTAAATGTATTGGCGATCATTTTGTTTTGTATATTCACACACTTTTTATTCAATCATTTTAACATGATGAATAAGCGAATGATAACAGCTATTTCATAACCAGTTAAAAGATCTATGCAACTGCCATTGGGGGATGAAATGCGACAATTATATGCAAATTGAATAGTGGAACAGTTAGT
This sequence comes from Gobio gobio, assembly GCF_949357685.1. NCBI lineage: Eukaryota > Metazoa > Chordata > Actinopteri > Cypriniformes > Gobionidae > Gobio > Gobio gobio. The sequence continues at coordinate 25,642,420 of NC_137101.1, read as the reverse complement.
GGAAAGACGACTTAAGCATAATAAAGGAAAAAAGTCGCTAAAAAGGAAAACAGTAAAGAAGAAAACATGCCTCTATTATCTCATCCAGAGCAGATTTCTTTTTCTTGTCCCTAGAGTCTCCGCTGTGGGCAGACTCTTTCCTTTTCACGGAGGCAGCAGCTTTGAGGGCACTAGGACCCAAAGTGTTGCTATAGAAGTAAAAGACATGGTTATTATCGCATCCTGTTCAATTACATCACCCAAAGTACTACAGCTACAATGCTTTACAACTTTTCGACTAATGATACCTTGTTTTGGAAGGTCCCGCTAAAGCAACGTCCAGGTTAAAAGCTATTTTCTCATCTTCATTCTTTCGCTTCAGTTCGGTGAACACCGGTTCCTCCTGTACATGAATGGACATTGAAAATCAGAGCAAGAAAACAAAAAGTTTTTAGTTTTTTTTCAGTGCACAAACACACCTCCGGCTCCTTGCCCTCGCGACCACGGCGAACTTGTTCTTCGATGAACTTGGCGCTGCGTTCTTCGTCGTCCAAATCCTGTCTCTTCTTTTTCTCCAGCTCCTCCTGCCTGCGGATTGTCTCCGGATCACGATCAATGTACTGGACGTACCAGCCTTTGGGGGTCTCATCCACTTTGCAAAAACCTGAACACAAAATCTGAATGAGACAACTAGACTGACGTTCAAGTTTGAGGTCTAAGTGTTGAAAAAAAGTTTTTTTTGATAAAAAAACGGTAATATTGTGAATTAATATTAGAATTCCAAATAACTGCTTTCCATTTTAATATACTTTTTAAATGTAATGTATTCCTGTGATGCCAACCTAAATTTTCAGCAGCCATTACTCGTCAGATGATCCTTCAGAAATCATTCCAATAATGAGTTTGCTGAGAAACATTTCTTATTATTACCATCAATGTGCTGCTTAATATTTTTGTGGAAACCATGATCATTTACATATAAGGGTCAATGACATGACATGCATTTTTTGAGTCCGAATTCATTATTTTTAAAAAACAAAACAAAATACATGTCACATATCAAATTGATCTACAATATTTCCTTTATAAGATACTCTTTTAATGTTTTGTGAAATCCAATTGACTTTTTGAGTTGTGGTGTTTCAAAGACCTAAAATGTCAGGTGGTGCGACCAGCAAATTTACATTTAAAAGTATCAATTCCCACTGCAATTGCAAAATGAAGTAAGAAATATAAATGTAAACCATTATATAATTTATACATAATAATAAAAAATAAAAAAACATAACTCCTTATGGAAAATTGTGTTCTGAACACATAGAAAAGAGTGAGTTTATATGAATTGGACTAAAAGGGCAATACATTGAAAAGGGAACTTACCATGTGATATGCATTTTACAATAATTCATATGTATATTATTTTAAATTAATATGGTTGCACCTCCGTACATTTTCTTGGTGGTAAAATCAGAAATCTTGTTTAATAATGATTTGATGCTGTCTTAAAAGCAGTAAAACCAATATGAACCAACACCATACATTTTTTTAGACATAAAAATGCATTTTAAAACTCTTGCTAAAATATTATTTTTTTATCTTCTATTTATTTTTTATTTTTCTTATTTGTCATTGACCCATAAATAGAAAGTTTAAAATAGCATATAATAATAAATAAAAGTCTTTACTGTCACTTTTGATCAAATGAATGTGACCTTGCTGAATAAAATTACTAGCCTGGATGCCAGCCGAACTTAGCCCCGCCCACAACATTTGAGGTTGGTCTGGACTTGATCGGTTGTGGAGCAACTATGCTCTAACCAGAGCTGTTCGGACCAATCAAATTATCAGGGCGGGCTTTATACGATGATGGACAGATGATCAACAGTGACGTAACCATCATGTCACCAAAGAGAGCTTGGGTTAAATTTGTTTACTAAATGGAGAACTTGTTCGTATTTGCATTCACCTTTACTATTTCTCTCAAAAATGATGATCGTGTTGGTAAGTACTCTGTGTATCGTTACATTATTTTTTACAACATCAGCAAAGATCGTTTACACTCATCATCTTCTTCTACTTCTTCCAGTGTGTGTGGAGTTGAGTTGAGTTACTCCATTGCTCTGATTGGTTGTTGGTCTATCCAATTGAGGGCAGAGGCATTTTCTTTCCTGGTTCGGTTGAAACACACCCCCATAATCACAGCCCAATCGAGCAGTATCAGACTCATATTCTGACTAGAATCTGAGTATGACGACGTCAGGCTATAAAAGTACTAATTTCTTTGTAATTTTTTTTAATAAAAATCTTACAGACCCAAACACATGAACGGTAATGTATGTAGTGCATATATGAGGATGTTAATTCAGTACAATGTATAGAATGCTTGCCTTCTCTCCCGAGCCATTTGGTGAAGTCGGTGAGAGTCTCCCACTGCGTAGAGTTCATGTGAACGTGTTCCCGATGACTGATGTACTCATTATACACAATGTTATTGTGAACTCGCTTGGTCCCTACAAAAAACAACAACACAGATCATCTCAGCCTTCAATAATAAAGAACAAGCTCAAAATAAACAAATTTATAAGATTTGCAATAAATCAAAACAGCAATGACTTACCAAAACGTCTTCGGAGCAGCTCTAAGAAGTCACCTTTGAACTCCCTATGGATTTAGATTTTAAATACATTTGATCTCAGTGACAGATGATGAATGGATGGATGGATGGATGGATGGATTAATAGTGTGTGTTGACTTACTCTGAGAAGTAGTTCATGAACTGGTTAGGGTTCTCCGAAGCCAACAGTAGCTGTCTCTGATGAGACTCAGACATGCAGTGACATTTAAACCCATTCTGCAGTCAAGAGAGATCATGTTAGTTGAGCCTCCAACTGAACTGAATATAATATAAATATAACCTTTGAACATGCCTAAAATCCTGCCCAGGTAGATGGTACAGTAGGTTTTGAAACACAGCCAATAATATTAAAAATCATGACTAGATGAGCTTAGTGCCCATGTGTTACCCTCATTAGGTTGAGACACAGCCAATGATCAACACAGTCAAAGTCTATAATGCACAAACGTGCTGTCTAGGCAGCTCACTTGGTTTTAAGGTTGCTGTCAAAAAATGCTGTTTACTAGGTTCATTTACATGTATTCATTTGTCAGGTTTTGAAACAACCTATAATGCTAGTGTCCAGATCAATGGGGTTCGAGAAACAACATATAAGTTGCCTAAAATGCTGTCTAAATAAACAGACCATTAGGTTGAGACAACAAATGATGTCAAACACAGTCGTAGTCTATAATGCCTCAAATGTGCCAAATGTGGGCAGCTCACATGGTTTTATTATGGGAGCTTGTTTACGCCACAGAATAAAAAATAAAAGTATATCTTACAATTCTGACTTTTTTCCCTTGCAATTCTGAGTTTATATATCTCAATTCTGAGAAAAAAAGTCAGATTTGCGAGAAAAAAAGTCAGAATTGTGAAATAAAAGAAAAAAATACTTTTTTCCAGAAATTCTCAGAACTGAATAGTCAGAATTGCAAGATATAAACTCGCAATTACAATAAAATAAAGACTAGAATTTCACAGAATTTCGATATAAACAATTCTGAAAAAAGGTCAGAATTGTGAGATTAAAAGTCACAATGGCCATTTTTAGGTTTATATCTCACATTTCTGAGAAATAACGTCAGAATTGCAAAGTATAAAGGGAATTGCCTTTTTATTTTTTATTCCATGGCGGAAACAAGTTTCCATAGTTTTAGGACAGCCTATGGTGACCAAAAAATCTGTTTAGTCGGTTGCTTACTAAGTTTAACGTTTACATTTAATAATTTAGACACAACCTATGATAATCAAACATGCCGTCTAGAAAGCCAGTCTAGTAAGTTTGTAACAGCCTATCCAATAATGCTGTTTTTGTAGGGAGCTCACTAGGTTGAGACAGCCAATGTGACCAAAAATGCTGTCTAGGTAGGGAGCTCACTAGGCTGAGACAGCCAATGTGACCAAAAATTCTGTCTAGGTAGGGAGCTCACTAGATTGAGACAGCCAATGTGACCAAAAATGCTGTCTAGGTAGGGAGCTCACTAGGTTGAGACAGCCAATGTGACCAACAATGCTGTCTAGGTAGGGAGCTCACTAGGTTGAGACAGCCAATGTGACCAAAAATTCTATCTAGGTAGGGAGCTCACTAGGCTGAAACAGCCAATGTGACCAAAAATGCTGTCTAGGTAGGGAGCTCACTAGGTTGAGACAGCCAATGTGACCAACAATGCTGTCTAGGTAGGGAGCTCACTAGGCTGAGACAGCCAATGTGACCAAAAATTCTGTCTAGGTAGGGAGCTCACTAGGTTGAGACAGCCAATGTGACCAACAATGCTGTCTAGGTAGGGAGCTCACTAGGTTGAGACAGCCAATGTGACCAAAAATGCTGTCTAGGTAGGGAGCTCACTAGGCTGAGACAGCCAATGTGACCAAAAATTCTGTCTAGGTAGGGAGCTCACTAGATTGAGACAGCCAATGTGACCAAAAATGCTGTCTAGGTAGGGAGCTCACTAGGTTGAGACAGCCAGTGCTGCCCAAAAATTCTGTCTAGGTAGGGAGCTCACTAGGTTGAGACAGCCAATGTGACCAAAAATTCTGTCTAGCTAGGGAGCTCACTAGATTGAGACAGCCATTGTGACCAAAAATGCTGTCTAGGTAGGGAGCTCACTAGGTTGAGACAGCCAATGTGACCAACAATGCTGTCTAGGTAGGGAGCTCACTAGGTTGAGACAGCCAATGTGACCAAAAATTCTATCTAGGTAGGGAGCTCACTAGGCTGAGACAGCCAATGTGACCAAAAATTCTGTCTAGGTAGGGAGCTCACTAGGTTGAGACAGCCAATGTGACCAACAATGCTGTCTAGGTAGGGAGCTCACTAGGTTGAGACAGCCAATGTGACCAAAAATGCTGTCTAGGTAGGGAGCTCACTAGGCTGAGACAGCCAATGTGACCAAAAATTCTGTCTAGGTAGGGAGCTCACTAGATTGAGACAGCCAATGTGACCAAAAATGCTGTCTAGGTAGGGAGCTCACTAGGTTGAGACAGCCAATGCTGCCCAAAAATTCTGTCTAGGTAGGGAGCTCACTAGGTTGAGACAGCCAATGTGACCAAAAATTCTGTCTAGCTAGGGAGCTCACTAGATTGAGACAGCCATTGTGACCAAAAATGCTGTCTAGGTAGGGAGCTCACTAGGTTGAGACAGCCAATGTGACCAACAATGCTGTCTAGGTAGGGAGCTCACTAGGTTGAGACAGCCAATGTGACCAAAAATTCTATCTAGGTAGGGAGCTCACTAGGTTGAGACAGCCAATGTGACCAAAAATGCTGTCTAGGTAGGGAGCTCACTAGGCTGAGACAGCCAATGTGACCAAAAATGCTGTCTAGGTAGGGAGCTCACTAGGTTGAGACAGCCAATGTGACCAAAAATGCTGTCTAGGTAGGGAGCTCACTAGGCTGAGACAGCCAATGTGACCAAAAATGCTGTCTAGGTAGGGAGCTCACTAGGTTGAGACAGCCAATGTGACCAAAAATGCTGTCTAGGTAGGGAGCTCACTAGGTTGAGACAGCCAATGTGACCAAAAATGCTGTCTAGGTAGGGAGCTCACTAGGCTGAGACAGCCAGTGCTGCCCAAAAGTGCTGTCTAGGTAGGGAGCTCACAGTTTTTCAGACATAACCACTGTCTGTACGGTGAGCCAGCAGGACACAAAACAAAACATAGGAAAATCAATATAGACTAAGCAGTACTTACCTAACATTAGACAATCGAAAATTAAAATTACAATAATAAATACATACCAATTGAGTGTCTCTGAAGAAAAAAAAAACATGTTCACATAAACTTACTTCATCTCTACACTGTTTCTGACACATCTGACAATACCAGCGTAGTTTTTGAAGGCCTTTGGCTTTGATTCTGTTCCCAATCGCTTTCGGACTCAGAAAATCTGCTTTCCCCATTTTAAACACAAAACAGTCACAAGAATTATTGCAAAAATAACACTTTCCAGTGCCTCAACGCTTGTCGCGCTTCCTGGCGTTGTGACGCGATTCCCTCGCCTTGCTAACATGCGCGGCTCGTCACTGATCCGTGTGTACTTGTAATATCGCGAGATTATAATGAGTACGCGTTCGTTCCTGCGCTTTATTTGCGCATGCGCAGACCGGTGGCTCTGACCGACCTTCAGTGAAGTGAACATGTTCGCCAGAACCAGCGCGGCGGTGTTCCTCCCACAATGGTGAGAATTTATTGATTTATACAATCTCTAATTTAGTACAAACAAGCATTTAATTAGCATTTTACTTAATGGAGCGAAATTGTGTGAGTTTGTCAATGAAATGCAGTTGAAATGGAGCAAGGACGTGCTGAACTTTAGGCCGCAGTGTGCTTAAGCCTATGACAGCGGCGCCCGACGTGACATTTCCATATTTATTATTACATTTAATAGTAATAATCTGAATAAACACGTGCCTATAGACCGATGAGTTGAATTATGAACTATTTGTATGTAAATCGTGTTAACTTGTCGTGCAAAGGCTTAATAGAAGGGTGTTGTTTTCCAGGGTTTGCACTACATTCAATGTAACTCAATTGCTGTCATATGTATTGTTTCATCATTGTTTAAAGAGTTATTGTATTGTTTTGTTTTTGTGGAAGAAATTAACCTTTGTGAAACGTCTCTTGCAGTGGGCAGGTCAGGAACATGGCAACCTTGAAGGACAGTAAGTAAATTTTCCTTTATAAAAGGACAACATTAATGTCTTTTATAAATGCTATTTCTTGCTATATTTAATCAGCTTGCCTTTATTTGTATTTTGATAATATTTATGTTGCAGTACTGTTATCATACATAATTGACAGATGTATGAAGTATGAAGTTTCTGACCAGTGTTTTATCCTGTTACCAGTCACCCTGCGGTTGAAGTCCATCAAGAACATCCAGAAGATCACCAAGTCCATGAAGATGGTGGCAGCTGCAAAGTATGCCAGAGCCGAGAGATCCCTCAGGCCTGCCCGAGTCTATGGCACTGGCTCTTTGGGTATGCAGTTTATTATCCACAAAAGTCAAGTTTATTATGCACAAATGTCTTGGGATACTTTGGGAATGTTATTTTTCATATTTTTGTTGTTTAGCACTCTATGAGAAGGCTGAGATCAAGGCTCCAGAAGACAAGAATAAGCACTTGATCATCGGTGTGTCATCTGACCGTGGTCTTTGTGGTGCCATTCACACCAGTGTGGCCAAAGCCATGAAAAGTGAGATCGCCAAGCTCACTGGTGCCGGCAAAGAGGTCATGGTTGTCAATGTGGGTGACAAACTTAGAGGTCTGCTCTACAGGTATCTCTCTTTGACATTTCTTAAGTTTGTATGCACATCATGCTGATTTCAAATATCATGTTCATTGCTTTAATCACTTGCTTTACCTAATCCATCAGGACCCATGGCAAACACATCCTGATCAACTGCAAGGAGGTGGGCCGCAGGCCTCCCACTTTTGTGGATGCTTCTATCATTGCCTCAGAGCTCCTGGACTCTGGCTATGAGTTTGACCAGGGAACCATTGTATTCAACAGATTCAGGTTTGTTACATAATGCACTAAAGATAAACCGAATGCAGTGCAAAAAGGTTTGTTCTTGGTTTTGATGCTGATTTGTGTCCTCTGCAGGTCTGTGATTTCATACAGGACAGATGAGAAACCTCTGTATTCCGTTGACACCGTTGCAGGCTCAGGTATTCTTTCACTGGCAGTATATATGTTTGGGCAGGATACGTATCATAGCACATACCATGTGCCATTGCTAATCGTTTTTTTTTTTTTTTTTTGTGCATCTTTATTTGCCATATTTTCTGTATTTATATCACCTTTGCCATTGTCTAATGCTCACTTAAAGTTAATCTTTAAAAATTAGGTAATCCTTTTATTAAATGTTGGCTTTAAAAAATCACAATAAATAAAAAACAATGCATGTTGTACATTATAAAATATTTAAAATGTACAAAGTTCAATTGTAGCATTTCAAATATTTTATTTATATAAATTTGTGTTCTTTTATTATTTGGCTTAAACATTCCAATGGGTCACACATGCATGCATGCATATAAAACAAATTATACACAGCTCTCCTCTCCTGATCCATAGCCATCTTGAGGCAACTTCTGCTGCCTCCGTGGCCGACTTAAGGCTTATTGCGCTTAAATGTCCAATACATACAAAATGATGTCGCATATTCAGATAATTTTGATTTTGGAACACAAATAATTGAAAAATAAATTGCATGTTGTGTAACAGTATATTGGATTTGTGCATAAGCTCTTAAAGTTACAGCAGCCTATTAAACCTGCAGCTGTCTCATCTTAATCAAAGAACAAAAGACAAAGAGAAAATCACTCACTTCTCTTGAATGATGTTAATTTGTATTTCGTTTTTACATTTAGTAATTCTTATACTATTTCTTAATTTTGTCTATTCTATTGTATTTGTGCTATCGTTTGGTCTTATTTTGCTATTGACTGTTTACTTGTCTTTTTTTTTGTAAATGTAGTTCAACGATTCAAAATAAAGTCCCGACGTGCTGTGTGCAAGCTATTACAACAGAATTACCTTAATTATCAAAAGATTATGAGATGACAAATTATCTGAATGGCAGCCTATATGGCTTTCCTTGACTTGAACCGTTCTGCTCTTACTAGCCATCATGACATGCTCTAAAATGACACTGAAACCGAATCAATCTGTTAATTTGTTGTGTGTTATTCAGAGAACATGGGTATCTATGATGACATTGATGCTGATGTGCTGAGGAACTATCAGGAGTTTTCTCTGGTCAACGTTATTTTCTACGGGATGAAGGAGTCCACCACCAGTGAACAGAGCGCCAGGATGACCGCTATGGACAACGCCAGCAAGAATGCTTGTGAGTTATCTTAAATTTGTCTTTTCAGTTTCAAAGGACCTATGGCCTATATTCCTTGCTAAGAATACATGATCACTGTTATTAACAGGATTTTTTTTTTGCTCTCTTGTACCTTTTTCTTTCTTATTTGTAATCTTTTATTTTTTTCCCCTGTCCATCAGCTGATATTATAGACAAGCTGACCCTGACCTTTAACCGAACCCGCCAGGCCGTCATCACCAAGGAGCTCATTGAGATCATTTCTGGAGCTGCTGCTCTGTAAGAATTTTTTTTTTTTCTTCTCTTTATCCCATTAATAACCCATGCATGCATCTCTCCTTTTTCATTTTATTGATAGAAACGAGGGCTGCACGATTTGGGGAAAATATCTAATTGCGATTATTCTGGTTAAAATTTCGATTTAAAATGCGATTATTATTATTTATTAATTTTTACAAATGAAAAGTGTGTGTGTATATAACAACATTGTGTTTATATATTAATGTGACTAATAATTATGATTATTGCTAAATAAAAATAAGAAATATTACTATTACAATAACATTCATTATTAAAAAAATAAAATGGAGCATTTAAGAATAAATGTAACGGTATAATAATAATAATATTTATATTTTACAGAAAACTAAAAATTATGGGTTACCTATTAGTATGCAGACAGCCTATGACTAAAAATCAGTAGAAAGGTCTAAGGATTTATGGTAAAACACAATTATTATACAAATCTGAGCTTTTTATCATGTGTCTTTAATATGAAATATGAGCCTCTTATGCATCCACTGTGGGGATTAAAACTCCTGTACATTGAAGAAAAACATATGGATTGTCATATAAATTTATTTAGAGAGAAGTTTTATTTTTCTTATTTTCTACCCAAAAGTTTCATTCATACTGGAAGCCAGAGGGCACCCTCGAGCAGAAACGACACATTTGCGCCAGAGAAGTAATCATTGGTTCTCAGGAAATCCCTATGGGAAATCTCTGTGATGCTCACACTGTATGTTGAATAAAACTAAGATAGAAACGCTTTGGCTGATTAAACATGAAGATAATACTTCTGCGGCAAGATATTGAGTTCTTCAAGCCTTCTCGGGTATTTTCATAATAAAGTATGCAGTGCTGATTGACATTCTGTGATAAGAAGCCCCATCAGCTCGACTGACGATATGAAGGGAGTTAAATCATGTTATTAAACGTTGTATTTGGTTGGACAACAGGTTTATGAACGCTTCGCATTACTAGTTTGTGAAGATGTTTGACACATGTTGCTCAAACTCACAGTGCTTTCAGACTGAGCAGCGTTTACTCCTGATCACAGAGTCGCTCTTCACTGACAAGCTGAGCATTTATTTATTTAATTAAAATCGCAGCCTTTGTGCTTTCATAACCGCACATAAGCCAAATCGCGATTGCGGTTCGATTTCGATTAATCGTGCAGCCCTAATAGAAACATCCAATGGGAAACCATTTCCGATGTTCAGACTTCTGTGTCATTTTATTTTTACACCTTTTAAGTTTTTACTAACCCATATTAATTACATTTCCATCTTTCCCTCACTAACTTTCCATAAATTGCATGCATTCATCATTCACAGAGACTGAGGCATGACTGAGGTAACATCCTGTAGGATATAGTGCGTGCTTGTAGAGAAATAGCATAGGTTTGGTTTCCTGTATATGTTTTTTTTGTTGTTGTTCCATGCAGTAGGTTCTTTTAGGGGGTTTTGGTGTTTTTAAATTTTATTTTTTATTTTTAGATTGATTGTAATTAATAAAAGCTCCATTAATTGAGTAAAATAGCTGTACTTTTTGTTAGACAGTGACAAATTGACTTTTAGTCTTATTGATTAGGCCTGAAACGCATTAGAAGCAAGTATTTGACTTCAAATGATTTTACCTAAACTAGATTTTTATGTGCTGCTGTTCTGAAATGTTTACACATCTATTTACTTTCATATAGAATATGTTTTTGGCCTTGTTCGTGACTGATTTAAGGCCTGTTCACACCCATACGAATGTTCATCATGAAAAATTGTGGTTTGAGTTTTCTCTTTAGACCAATGCGGGGGAAAAAGTATGGCCGAAGGGCTGGATGAAAATGCAAAGTCACACCAGTGGGTGGAGCTTTTGTAACCGCATAAATACAGCAATAAACAAATTAAATCTGAAATCGTATATTTGCATTGTATATAGTAGGTAAAAAAACAGTATGTGACTAAGGAAATGTGTCCGAATTCACTGTACCCGGATTAACAACTACTTTCGACGAGATTCCGAGTGTGCATATGATGGACACTTAACTATCCCATGAGGCCACGGGAGAGGATTGTTCGACTTGATGTGGTGCCCACTATGGAGACCGATCGGTGTATGACATCCAAAGTAAACAGTGCAATTCTAAAGCACATGGAGCTGTCTGCTCTAATCGTTCTTGCGGTACTCCGATTTCATACACCGATCGGTCTGTGCAGCGCCACTTCAAGTTGAACATACCTAATGGCAGTGAGGCGATGCAACTGACACTGGTAGGTCATATGACAAAAACAAAGAACATACTCATTGAAAATAAGCACCTACTCGAAACTACAATTTCAAATGCATTTTGGAGCATGTGTGCGAATAAAAAAAAAAAATTCCCTACAGATCAGTTTTCTTAAATGTAAGATCAGAAAAAAATCTTCAATGCCTTAAATGGTATAAGCGTCTTAATGATCATTTTAAGCCATCTTATATTTTGGGATGGAAAAAACGAATTGCGATACTGCCTTATTTATGGGATTTATTCAACTAAACAAAAGGCTAGGATTTCATTAAATAACTGAGCGCTTAACATTTCAAAGCCTGAATGTGGTTATTATTTGGTTACACAAACTGTATGTAATTTTAACTTAATTTCCAATTCATTTAAAGTTTCCCCGTCACAGGAAGGAAAGACTAAGTACATTATTTGACACATTATTAAATGTATAGATTGTACTAGTATCAGTGTTATAGTTAACAAACTAAAACCATAAAAAACTGATAAATAAAATATTTTAAAAAAACTTAAACGTTTCTTATTTTCATTTAGTTAATTAACCTGTTATTTAGTTTCATTAACCTGATAAACCAAACTGAAATAAAAATGTATAAAAAAAGACATTTTTTTCAAATGACAAAACTAAAACAGACAACCACAATTACTAAATGTACTAAAACTTAGCAGAATTAAAGTATCTCAGTGATGCTAAAATAACACTCCTGGACTGCTGTGTGCAAGTTTGTGAGCACCACCATGTTGCAGACAACTAGCGCAAATCTTTTTGGTTGGCAGGGTTTTTTGCGATTTGAAGGAAACTAGAACTCTTCTCCATAAAGTTGTCACATTGATGGTATGCAGATGTTCATAGCAGTCTTATAAGATCCATTAACAGCTGTTCATTCAATTTAAAAATGTTTATCACAACAGTTTTTCGCACTCAACATTTGTCTTGGTGTGAACAGGCCTTCAGAACAGTGTTTTTATTACCTCTAAGATGGTTTGGTTTTATTCTTTACACTTATCTTCTACTTTCCTTGTTTCATAAGTCCACAATTGATGTTTTTAAAATGTACTAAATATATTTATTTTTCTCGTTGCAGATAAAATGGAGCCCTGTAAACTTCTGGTGTGGTTCTGGCGCTCATACCCTCCAGTTCAGTCACCTGGTGTAGAATTGAGTAATACGTATATATGTGCTTCTGTTTGTACACTATCAGAGAAAATAAACTTCTTACAGAGAAACGCCATCCATTTGATTTCTCCAATCTATTTCAAGTGTATGTACTGATCAGCTTTGATGTCCTCTTAAGAAAATAAATACGTTTCCTGACTCATGCTTGTTTTCCATTGGAATTAAAGCTTGTGAACTCTTCTTTGAAGCCAAAGGCTTGGCTACGCTCCGAGGTTATCAATACACAGAGCATTTGAAGTGAAGACGTCTGCCAAAACAGAACACTAGGTCAATCCTTCCCATAAACCCTCTCTCTGGCGTTTACGTACTTTGTTTAAAACCGTATTAAGTTACTCTGAACTGATTACTGATAAACCCAATTGACTTAACGGCATCCTTATTGTTCTCTCTTATAATTGCCAATCAAAACAAGTTTAGCCTCCTTGTTATCCATTTGAAACCCAAGCCCCTGCCAGCCACCACAGTATCAGATTAAATGATCGAGCTCTGGTGTTGGGTGTCTGGATCCATGAAAGGGTGAATTTGGGGGTCACTGATTGTAGAAGAGGGTCTGATCTATTAAAGTAATGGACAAGGAGAAAGTTTGACCATATGGGTCACTCATGTATTATTTAATCAGCTGCCACGGGAGCTCAGATTCTGATGGTTATCATTTGAGATCTGATGCGCATCACCATGCACCATTCTGATGACATTTTTGAGTCATCTGAGTTCACTACTGATTGTTTAAAAAAGTAGTTCAATATAAGTAGATGTTTCAGTGCACAATCAGCTTTATGATTCTGTAGACATTTTTATGTTGGAAAATTAAAGTTATATTATATTCATGGTATTCCATCTATACTTCATTAGTAATTCAATTATTTTTTAGCATGGGTATTTTGCTTGAAATTTATGAATTTATCACAATAATTCCACATTGGTGACATGGATATATTTCTGTTTTAAAATATTAAATCCTTCTCATACAGTGTTTTCTGAGTGAGTCATATAAATTAATATGAACTTTTACACAACTAATAAAATAACTGGCAACCATTATTCTTCTGTAAACTACCACGGCAGTGTTAGTACTATAGTAGTAGAAAAAATAATACATTAAAATGAGTACCATAGAGTAAAATATATTGATGATATATACACAACCCACAATATTCCAAAAATTGTTTAAATACCAATAAATTATTTTTGGGGTAAATCATGCTATAAACATTAAGTAGCAACACACAAAATTTGATTCAATAAATAGATAATAGCAATGCAATCCTACAAATAGTTGTATTTGTATATGCCACTTTGTATTATTATTTGTATTGTATAGAATAATAGAAATACACTAAGATACAATAATAAATATGCATGCAAAGGTAAGAAAAACAAAACAAAGAAATAAAAAACCAGTGCCAGAGTACAATACAATAATAATAGAAATGTAATATAGATTACAAAAGAAATTTAAAAATGTGCACTTTATTTTAAAATGTCCTTGTTACAGTTTAATTATTTAAGTACTGAGTAATAATACTTAACTATATGTACGTACTACTTACCATGGTGTTAGGGTTAGGAATATGGGTTGGTGTATGGTTAGTTGCATTTAATTATTCATAATTTATAGTTATTACTACCGTAAGTACATACAACATGTGTAACAAGGACACTGTAAAAATAAAGTGTTACCAAAAAAATCACTTTATCCAACTACTTACTCATAATGTATTTATGGGGGTGTCAGTGATCACGTGATGACGTAAAAGAACCGTTTGTTGAACCGGTTCATATAAATGAAAGATTCGAAAAAGATATTCGGTAAAACGATGTATTATTAAATTACATGACAAAGTCTAGTCGAGAACACGGAAGAAAAACAATACTTTCAATTATACAAAACATACACAGTAGATAAGAAGAATATTTTCCAAAACGAAAGATTCAAGGCTTTACAAACCATCTGCTTTTCCTCACTGCACTAGCCTGTGTAAGTTAGGTGGTCTAATCGAGCAAGCTACAATCGATCAGACTCTCGGCTCTTCTGCGCATGCGTGATCGATTGCTCCACAATGTTTCGCTCGGGAAGTAAAGATGGCGGCTCCTATGGAAGCGCCAATGTCCCTATTCATGTGAATGATCAAAACAAACCCTTTACGGGCGCCTTGAGAGCGGGCTTTCGGGAGCGGAGAGATGTGTGAGAGTTACGCGCGCTCGCTGCTGCGGGTGTCCGTGGCGCAGATGTGTCAGGCGGTGGGCTGGGATGCGGTGCAGCTGAGCGCCTGTGATCTGCTGTCCGATGTGCTGGAGAGATACGTGCAGCAGCTGGCCCGGAGCTGCCACCGATACTCCGAGCTCTGTGAGTCATTTAACACTCCTTTCTGACCCTTACAACTGTCTGTGTTTATAACAGCCTGTGCTGGAGTACTGTGCACTACATAGTGGGTTTGTTGTTAAGCCCCGCCCACTACAAATGTTGTTAGCTTGCTAAGCTAACTAGCCCCTCAAATGGGGTTTTTGCTGTTGTGGCGATAAAACTTTCTTAACTAACTGAAAACGAAACTGCCGTTTCTATGGATTCTTAACGTATATATTTTTTTATCGCAAGGCGTTTGTTCTGAAGCTAGGTATCAAACATCTTAGTCTGTATGTTTTGACAGCTGACCAGAGGCTAGTTAGCTGTTTATTTAGGCTGACATATATCAGCCGTTGCTTAAAAGGCTATATATGCTGTCAAAATAAAGTGAAATGTGGGATAGTATCCCTCTTGGAGTCTGAAATGTGTAAACCAGATCATGTGGAATAGTTTGCAGACGCTGAGTATGGATTCCCACTTGTTGCCATAGTGATGATGTAAGCTGCAGCATCATCTGTGCGTATGTGTAGATCATGTGTCCAAAACAGTGTCGCTTTAGTATCATTGAGATACTCTTATAACCATATTTTGATTTAGTTGTTATATTTTCCGGTTTCATTATGATTTTAAAGTTTTAGAAATTTTGTTGTGTTTTTAATGACTTCATCTGAACCTGTTATAGTTGTCAAAGTCTGCAAAACATTGCTCATTGGGGTCCATGTGGTGTTGTTTTTGTGTTTAAATGGAACATTTTTGTAAATAGTTGTGTTGAAAAGTTGGCTTGTTTACATGCAATTGTAGTAATGTTTTGAAAACTTGGTTGACACATTAATGCATTTGATTTTGAGATGTAATAGTGAAACGGTCGGTTCAGGAAGTAAAAACGCCATTCATTTTTTTTTTCATAGAGAAACTGATTTTTAACAATAACTTATAAACCTTTTAAGACAGCCCTACTGTGAGCTACGAGGTTGTTAATTGATGGTATTTGCTTGTGTTGAAGTCGTTACCCTGCATTATTTTAACTTGGTTTTAAAAAGTCGTGTTTAACAGCAGAATTGATGATGCTGTCAAGAAAATTCCACCAATCAACATGGCAAAATATCTCTTTAGCTCCGCCCACTCCCATCAAGCTGCCAATGACGTAATCAAGTCAGTCTCTCAAACTACTGAAATGTTTGAATATATATGTATATTTTGCAATAAACTTAAAATATATAGTTTTTGTATATATAATCAACATTTGTAACTTATATTTCTCCATCGTTTTTAATTCAATTATGCTGTTTGCAATACTTTATGGGATTGTTGTTCTTTCCTTCACTAAATCTGTTAAGCACACACTCTTATTCCTTTTTTGTCCGGTTTTCAAATACATTTTTGTTTCAAATCAAAGATTGTAATTATAACAATTAAACACATTTTTTTTAGTTTAGGCTCACATGATTATTTTCAAAATAAGCTGAAATAATGTGGGCTGACGCTTCAGCAGAAGCAAATACCTTGGATTAATAACATCGTAGCACACAGTAGGTTTAAAATGTATGGTTCAAAATCAATTTCCCTATGGATAAAACGAATAGAGTTTTTACTTCCGGAACCAGACTGTTGCACTCTATAACTTGATGTGGCTTTCATGAATACTTGATTCTGATTGGTTAATCAATGCATTCAGCAAACTATTTCTTAATGTGCCAATGCTTTTTCTTTCTCTCTTGTATGAGTCTCTACGCCTCTTGAATAAACATTAATTCCATATATCGCATAGCATAATCTCTCTTTTTTTTCTTTCAGATGGACGTACAGACCCTGGACTGAGCGATGTGGACCAGGCTTTTGGACTTTTGGGAGTCAGTATAGCTGAACTTGAGGACTATGTAAATAACTTGGAGCCAGTTGGCTACCCACAAACTATCCCTCAGTTTCCCATCAGCAAGAGCAGCGTTCTGCAGTTTCCTGCTGCTGGCTTTGAAACGGACGCCCGTGAAGCCCTGAGGGGAGAAAGGAGAGACTATATCCCAGAGTACTTCCCACCGCTCGTCTCACTGCAGGAAGGTACGTACCTGGGAAGGTTTATAGATGCGAAACTGAATATATTCATGCAGCAAGTTATCATAAGATAATTCAACAGCGTTGAGTTGTAACTAGAGCCGGGCGAACACTGTGCGAGTTTAGACACTCGGTAGCTTTTGAGCCCTTGCATACGAGCCAGTTAACCTGATAATTGTTGTAAATGTTGTAAATAAAAAAAAAAAATTGTAAATAAAAAAAAAAGTTACATAATGTACCTTTAATTGGCAACTATATTTGATTGGCTGAACAAAAGTAGTATTCCGTTTGCATTTTAACTTCTTAGTATTTAAAAAAATAATGCAATTTAATGACAACACAAAATAAATACATGTGCAACAATGCTGAAATGAAGTGAACAGTCACTTAATAATGATTAATTGCAATTGTTTTGAAGGTATTTTATGTTAATTAGTAGCTTCATTTACACAGCCTGTGGTGTGTTTGTGTAACACTGAAAGAAAAGAATCTTTAAAAAGATGCATCATATTTTCACGTGATCATTGAAATGTTCCAGTAGAGAAATGGTAAAAAATTATGAATTATTTGACATTAGTTCCAAATGTTTTCCCTTGGTCACACTCACAGCACACACTTAAAATCTGTAAATCAACAGTGTTATTTTTTTTAATGTTATATTCGATTTAGTTGTGTTGCTGCCCAACTGAAAGTCACCTAGAAGACCTCAAGGGTCATTTGAGCACATCAAGATGTTACTAGACTTTGACTGATTTTTTTTTTTTTAATGTTATGTATTCATTTATTTTATTGTGGACATTCAAGCCACACATTGACATAACGCAAAGGTATATAAAAATATATGTAGTTATTTTTTGCTCAAAATCCAATGGAAGTGGATTTTGCGCTGAATTATCGATCAAATGTGTGTTTTTTTTTTTTTTTTTTGCAAGGATGCATAAAATTGATCAAAAGTGACATTAAAGCCATTTATAATGTTACAAAAGATTTCTATTTCAAATAAATATTGTTCTTCTGAACTTTCTATTCGTCATAGATTCCTGAAAAATCATATCACAGTTTCCACAAAAAATAACAACAACAAAACAAAACAAAACCAGCACAACGGTTTTTCAATATTAATAATGATAGGAAATGTTTCAAATCAGCATATCAGAATGATTTCTGAAGGATCAATGTGTATATATGTATGTGTATATACATATATACATACATACATATATATAATATCTTTAGTCTTAAAACAGTTATTTTAAATTGTAATAATATTTCACAATATGACTGTTTTTATTGTATTTTTGATCAAATAAATGCAGCCTTGAGGAGCATAAGAGACTTTCATAAACATATACAAATCTAACTGAGAGGCAATGTATATTAGTCATGTGGTAATGGTTATTTTTGACTCTTTATTTGTTAAATTTTTTTATTTAATTTGGAACTTAATGGATTAGTCATCTGGCATAATGCAAATTTGTTACATTGTTACGTAGGTATTTAACAGGAAGCGATACTGGAATTGCTGATGGCTCGTATCGGCAGTTCAGAATCAATTCTTTAAAACTTTGCAGACCTTTTACCTTCACAAATAGCCTAATTACACACTGCATGAAAGGGAATATCAAAAAAGCATAATGGGACGCTTTAACATAACTTGTTGTGAGGATGACTAACATAACATTCACTCGAATATATCTATATATGACAAACTCAATAACAAAAGCTGTACCAGTTGACGCGTTTCTACTGTCACACAATATATGCCATCATGCCTTACTCATGCCCATCTTTCCAAAATGCATTGTTTGTGCACATATTGGCTGAGTTGCGTCCTATAGTCACACACCCAGGGACCTACGTATCCCCTGATCCCCCTGTGAGGCAGTCCTTCACTCTCACTCCATCCGGCACACACACACTCGCCTTCTCATCACACACAGCGGAGGCAGTGCCAGTGGGTGGTGGAGGGGCGGACATGATCAGGGTTGTTTCGGGTCGGACAGGAAGCTCTCTGGCTGTGAGGTGTGTTTGCGTGTGTCAGTGTGTGTGTGAAACAGGAAGTCGGCGGGCTGTAGGCTTTCAGCCAAGTGTGTGTGAGAAGCTGGCGGAGGTCCGGCCCGGATGGCAAACATCCCAGGTGAGTGTGTGTGTGTGTGTGTGTGAGAGAGTCCAGCCAGGGCAGGGGGTCTAACTGGGCTTGGAGCCAGCGCTCAGCTGGATGCCCCTCTGCCAGAAGAAAGACTCTGGGTCTCTTTTTCTCCCTCTCCTCCATTTCCAGTTGTTTCTTTTTTTCTCTGTCTCCCGTTTCTTCCTCATAGATCAGTCGGAGGGCGTATTACACCCCAACACACTTCCACACACTCATGCCACAAATCTACATGAGCATGTATAGGCAAAACAGACAAAAGTTTAAACATACAGTGCATTCTTCTGTAATATTGAATATATGCTATATGTATATCTCTCCAAACCACAAAGGTTATGGAGCCCTACTGTGTTTTTGAGTGTTACGAACACCAATGGACTTTTGTGTGGTTTGTATTTTTAGTGCTACTTGCTTAAGCAAACTTCTCTTTTACTACTCAGTGATTTAAACAAAGGATTAAAACGGCCCAAAGCAATAAAAATCCTATAGATTGACATTGAAGAAGTGACCTGAGGCATATCTAGGGACCATCATTTTAGGGTTATTTTGATTTGTGGCAAACCCATAGCAACCAGTGTTATTTAAGTATTATATACTGTGTATATATAGCGAGAGAGAGAGAATTAGTGTATTTTTATATTTTTCAGTTTTTATTTGAAAGTTTAGTCATTTTATGTGCTTCTGCCATGCATTTTTAATATATTTATATTCTATTTAACATATTTTTTTCCATTTTAGTCATTTATTTGAGTCAGTTGCTATTGCAACATTTCTCATTTTCATTTACGTTTAATCTAATATTTATATTTTATTTGAGCTTTTTTTCCATTGAAGGAAACCCATTTTTAATAATAACAACAATCACCCTAGCAACCTCATTGTAAAAATGTTTTATGTAATATTCTCCCCTGCAGTAGCATATTTAGCCACAGGTTGGCGCTATCTGACCACATTTGTGCTCTTAACTTCATCTGAACGTCTATTTTTGATCTTCTTCATTTCTCTTATAGTGTGTGATACTCTGTGAATAAAGATTTTAATTTGATATAGGCCTAAAGTTAAAAAAAAATATTATTGTTGTCCCCAGATGACTTGGGTCAGGATTTGTGTGTGTGTGTTTTATCATCCACCAAAAGAAATATGTTAGAAAATATAATAGCACACCTCTCCTTATCAAGCCCCAAAATCTAAGGTACCATTTATGACTGTAGTACAAACAATTAAACACTGGTAGACCCTGAAATCAAACTGGTTCACACAGCACAATGAAAATGTGTTTTCCAGTTTTAGATTACTGATTTTGTTGCAATAATATTTCGATCTCAGTTTCTTTACGTTAACAGATTCTCCAGAGTCGTCGTCGTCGTCGTTGGTTCAGTGGTGGGTTTTCTCCCAGTTAACAGGCTCTTGTTTGTCTATTGTGTGGGAGCGTATTGTTGTTCAGTCCTGAGGGAAGAAGGTAATGGGAGGTAGAGAGAGAGCGATTGCATCTGTACACTGAAATTACCAGTGATCACACAGGCTGATAAAGTCTATCCGTCTATGCAGAGAGAGAACAAGATTAAGATGACTGCTCTGGAAATTTACAGCTGCAAAATGAACGTATTTCAGTTTTGAACCGCTCGTCGTTGATCTCAATGTGCGTGCGCAAGTACACGGTTCTGTTTGTCTTTATGCTGAGTTAAGGAGGATCTAACATGGTATCCTTACCAGGCACAACTTGACAGTTTTCCTGCATTAAGTAATATGTGACCCTGGACCACAAAACCAGTCATAAACCTGTGCGGTATATTTATGGCAATAGCCAACAATACATTGTATGGGTCAAAATTATCGATTTTCCTTTTTTTGCCAAAAATCATTAGGATATTAAGTAAAGATCATGTTCCTATTTTGTAAATTTCATACTGTAAATATATCAAAAATGTATTATTATTAGTATTATGCATTGCTAAGGACTTAATTTGGACAACTTTAAAGGCGATTTTCTCAATATTTAGATTTTTTTGCACCCTCCCTCAGATTCCAGATTTTCAAAGTTGTCCTAACAAACCATACAACAATCGGAAGCAATTTTTTCAGCTATCAGATGATGTATAAATCTCAATTTAAAAAAATGTGACCCTTATGACTGGTTTTGTGGTTCAGGGTCACATGCATGTCCCACCATTCTGAAAGAGCACATGCTGTGCAGTGCGACACAATCACGGTCTGACTTTTTAGAAAGCTTTGTGGAATGGGAATTTGGACCAATGAGATTTGGATGGGTGGGCCTACCCAGCATAACCCCGCAAAATGGGGAACCAAGCAACAGGATGTCCTATTGCTCGTCGCTTGTCGCCGTCTTGGCTCGTTAAGATAGAATCAGAGATTTACTAAATAGAGACTGTTTGTATGAATGCAACTCATACTCATACAAGTCATGAATGCATCTGAGTGTATATATATATACATATAGATTAAAAAAGCATGCAAAAATTGTCTCATCTTTCGTGTTTTTAATTAAAATGTCCATGTCTGCACTGCAGTGCGCAATGCAACAAAATTAGAATATTGTCATCAACAGACCTGTCAACTTTGCATGCTTGCTTTGTTAGACAGCATTTTTAATATTAATTGTGTTACATGCCACTTGGAGTATAGACAGTTTCTCTTAATTATAATGGTAGCTTCTAGATTTTCCTGCTTCACATGCTTAATTTAATGGTGCTGCTAGTTTTGCATGTATGTAACAAACCATTTTATTGGATATTGCTAGATTTATCGCATTGTTTTTTATTTTATTCTAACGGGCTCTGCTAGTTTTCCATCAGACCGTTTTATTGGTTATCGTGGGAGCTGCTCTGCCGCATTGCATGCTTCCATCATAGCAAATGTGCAATATTGAAAACTTTGCTGATTATAAAACTTTATAAGCTATAAGTATTCAGTACCTTTCTGTCATTAACACACTCATCCCGTCTGCACAGTGCGACAGCCGAGCTAGTTTTGTTGCATCTCATCGCGCTGCTCTCTCGAAGTGTAGACACTGCGAATCTCCTTGTCCAGAGGTGCTGATTATTACCTCAGTCTCTGCTGGCGTTTGTGCCGCGCTTCTGTTAACTTGTGAATTGAGCGAGCTCTGTATTTGACTCGCTTCGTTATCGGCTCTTTTCAAAGCTTCACAAGGGCGTAAAATGATTAGAGGAGAGCCTGACAATGCATGAAGAGATTTGCACAGTTTCCGTAGATGTCAGGTGCAGCCGTTACACTCTAAAAAGAGAAAAGGATGAATATTAAAGGCCTCCGTCTTTTCTCCTTTTCTTCCGCCGCGACATTCACATCTTCTTTAGAGAGAATAAGGCCCAGGGCCCGCTCTGATTGGTGAGGGTACGCTCCCGTAGCCAGGAGAATCCGACCTGATGAAAAGAATTTTGTCTTTTAAGTATAATAGTCATTACTGTCTAGCACTTTCGCTGTCTGTCTTTCTCAGGTCAGTCATACCCTGTTTCTACCGATACGGTGCTGGTTCATTTGCTAGAGCCGATGTCTGGTTCACGAATCCTCAGAAAATGCTGAACGTGTTTGGAAAACAAATTTTGATTTAGCATCTTGCCATCTTCAGGACTTATACCCATTTTTATTGTAATTTTTAAAATAAATATAATTCTATCAGGCTTAAGGGGCCAATGCGGAGACTGTTTCAACATCCAGAATGGATGTCTTTCTGCCATGGAAACATGTGGAACGGTTCCAGATTGGGCACCGGTACCCTATCGGTAGAAAAAGGGCTTCGGTGTGCTGTTTATGTCTGTCTGTGACACTCTCGCTGATGTAGTAACTCCTGTATTATCTCTCTCCCCTCCTCTTATCTCAATGTATTTCCCTTCCTCGTCCCCCTTTGCTCATGGAGAGAGAGGGCTATCTGCTCTTTGTAGTTTTCTGACTATTTATGTCGGACAAGGTCAGAATCGTTTAAACTTGCCTGGCTCCCTCAGACCTGAAGATAAGATGAGAGCAGAAAGGATTGGGATCGATGGAGGAGTGCAGATTTATTCTCCTCTCTCTCTCCTCTTCTCCCTCTCTTTGTCTCTCGCCCATCCCGCTTGCTCTTTTACAGAGGTTTGGCGCATTTGGGTCCATTTGTCTTTTTTACTTTCCGTTCGTCGGGCCCTTTAAAATACTGTACCTAAACGGGCCACTTTGCTCATCCAGATCAAATCAAAGAGCAAATTAAAACGCTATCAAATAAATCTGACAGACAGCTTGTTCTTGCAGGACCAGAGGAGAAGCCTCGGAAAATGTCCATGGGTTTTTAAAACTCAGCTTTTTAAATTCAGTTATATGCCGTATGCCTTAAATGAATATTTCACCCAGGAGTTAATATTCTGTTTTTATTTACTCACCCACATGTTGGTCAAAAAACTATAGTAGTTTTGAAGGATGTTCATGCTGTTCTTTTCCATACAATTGAAGTGGACGGTGACTAAAGCTGTCAAGCACCAAAAAGAACACAAATCAGATGTCTGTATGACTCAAGCACTACATTTCCAAATCTTCTAAAGCCTGCAATAACTTTGTGTGAGGAACAGATTGAAATTTAAGTCTTTTTCGCTCCAGTGTATCCCTCAAATCTCCACTTTCACAAAGTCCACATTCAAACTTGCCTTATTTAAAGCTGCTGTCCTTAACTTTTTTTGTGTTGAAGAATGTACAACATAAATCCATTTTCCAAACCGTGTTTTTGTCTTCCCCTGAATCATTATGGTACACTTTTAGTAAGTGTTTATATTGGGACTATTTCAGACCGGGCTGGTAGGAACCGCTGCGGAGGAGCACAGTCCCAGCGTGAGTCGCCATAGACATAAACAGAGAGAAGTAGCTCCGGCTGCAATGTTCTTCCACACGACACATGCAGTTCTGTTTATTAACCGCTAGAGCGCAAAAAGTTACGGACTGCAGCTTTAACTTGCGATATTTTACTCCTTAAAAATAGTTTTTTGTAACCTTTGTATGGCCATTTTTTCATTTATGTCAAATTTAAATGTATAAACTTTATAAATGTATTTACATTTAAATTTATTTTATAAAAATAAACACTTTTAATTAAAAGAATACATTAAATTATAATGGTCTAAGTGGCAAACAGGCAGAATAAGTTACCAATTCCCCCAAATTAATGTTCCAATGCAGAGATGGCAGAAGTACACAAAAGTGGCATTTACGTATATTTACAGACTGTTTAATGAGGCTCAGAGGTGGCATGAATGCATTTTAATTCATAATAACATAATTTTATGAGATTAATGTTTTAAATACAGGGTTCTGAGTATAGAAATATGAAATGATTAAAATAAATTAACTTTAAATGAAAACCAGCCATTTCATTTCAGCCATTCAGTCTTTGCCATTGAATCATTTATTCAATCGATTCGTTCAAAACCACTGATTCATTTTGGAATGAATCAAGTGACTGTCTTTATGATTGTCATTTAGTCATTGAATCAATGACTCACCTGATTCATTCAAAAAGGCAGATTCATTCATCAACGAAACACCACTTTTGCTAGTTGGAGATGCACAGTGGCTTAGCTATGACTTTTTGTTGACAAAATAGAGCAAAATCAGACAATATTGTGCCTAAAATGTAAGTCACTTAATAATAACTTCTTGTTTCTTAAACTGTTGTATAAAATCAGCAACATCACATTTGCAGTTGTAGTGATATTTTGGGGAAACCGGCAGCACATCTTGCTCATGTGATATTGCTTAACTACCGGTATATCATAAGTATTAAAAACAACTCAAACAGGGGCATATTTAACACCCATATCTCAAATTTTGGTAGCATTTATATTAATTTGGTGCCATTTTTGTCCCAAGCGCCGTTAATTTCTGACCCTGTTTCTGATAATCCAATATCTGATAATAAGATTTACAAGATTATAAATCATTCCTTTTACAAATAATTGCGATACGATAATTTGAATATTTTTCTATTTACACTGCACTCAATTATCTATTTTTGTCCCATTCATATGGTTTGATACTGCAATTTCGAGAGTGATTTTCGCATTTATATGTGGATGTCATTTCAGAAACTTTGCAGCGTGTAAGTGGCCGTTGGTGCTCCTAACAGCCCAAAAACAAAACTATTATTCAAATTCGGAATGGATTATATATCGTCTAGAAAGCGCACAAAGAGCCCTCCCTTTATAATCACAAAGCTGTCACTCATCTCTGGTCGGCTCATTGCGATCTCAGAAACTTCCATTATAATTAATATAGTTGTCTACACTGCACAGTGAATCTCTTATTTGCATCGTGTCTACACTTTGTTGTAATGAGAGGATTCACGAGAGTGCAGAATTTAGCACTGGACAAAAACTGAGTGGATTCTGACAAACTTAAACACCTCTAAATGGCCATTGTGTTCAAGAAATCAACACGTATGTCTTTGCTTGGATACATTGCTCAACGCTGTTGTAAAGAGAAACCTTTGACGCTCTCCAGAACGCAAACACAAATACGCACTGGATCGTTTACTTAATCTGTTTAGCTAGTATGCAATTATTAGTTTCATCTGAGGGTGCACCTCCATGGAACCGGGCCTGATCGGGTCAGTCGCACTGGTGCTCCTAAATATTTTTTCACTGTAGAGCCCTTGTTATAATTGATATAATCACAAAAGTTTTGGCCAAATTGTACATCCATACAAACAAGCACAGCAAATCTGGAGCTTTAAAAAATGCAT
This sequence comes from Gobio gobio, assembly GCF_949357685.1. Lineage (NCBI taxonomy): Eukaryota > Metazoa > Chordata > Actinopteri > Cypriniformes > Gobionidae > Gobio > Gobio gobio. The sequence continues at coordinate 25,616,485 of NC_137101.1, read as the reverse complement.
TTAAATGGCTGAAAAAAATATAATATGTACAAAAATATATAAAATGTTGCACCAAGTCAAAATACATTTTTTCAGAGAAAATAAAAACTTAGAAAAGTTGCATTTGTGTGTCAGATTTTATTATTACATTCAGAAATAGTGTATAATATTAGTAAATAAAACTAAACATTTTACAAATATTATATTAACACTATAAACATGTATTTTATTTCCCCTCATTCCACAAAAAATCCATTACATTTTAACAGTACTCAAAACAAAACAGGAATGAAACAAATAAGTATAAAACCAGCGTAAGTTATAGTGGCATTCATTATAAACAACATTTATTAGAAACCAAGCCTAACCAAATTTATTTAAAGTGAAATGAAACTACTGCGTTTGGGAAATGCACTATAAGTAAACTTGCCTCACATACCTCAACACAAATCCAAATGTGTGCGCTTTGCCCATGTTATGTGTGCTTTGACCAAAAAAACAACTTCTATTTAGGGAAATACAGAAGATTTGTCCCCAAATCTTGAAGCCCTACTTGAGGTCATTTTTGGAGCTCAAAAGTCCCCTTTCACTTTCATTGTATTGAAAAGAGCAGTTGGGACATTCTGCAAAATATCTCCATTCATTCTTCACAGAAGAAATTCATATGGGTTTTATCAGCAAACGATGACAGAATTTTCTTTTTTGTGCGAACTATCCCTTTAGATGTGTTTGCTAGGTGCTGTCGGGTGAGCTCTGTGTGTGTGTAGAGGGAAGCCTCTGGTCTTATGTTACTCTGTCGTGGCTTTATGATAGATGGCTCAACCCAACCCTACTGCCCCCTGTCACAACCGTTTACCTCCCCCCGTCAGCCGACCGCGTGGATGAGAGAGAGTGTGTGTGAAAGAGAGAGAGAGACAGAGAAGTCCGTGTTTGCTCGTTGCCACTTTCTGACTGACAGGTCTGGGATGACTCCCCGCTGCACTGGGCCAGGTACCGTGAGCCCGTCGACAGTGTGTGTGAACGCTAGACAGACAGGAGCCGGCTATTGGGCTCGGTGGAGAGGTCACCTGACCCAGGATCAGTCCTGGAGAGCGCGCTGCCCTCCTCTGCCCAGGTGTGCTAACACAAAACGTGTGTGTGTGTGTGTGCCATGAATTTCCTCTTCTATCTTTTATTCCCAGGCCAAACTCTCTCATTCACTCAGGTTTCTCTCATAATTAGGCGACTTGAAAGCGTAATCGCGGCCGCCTCGGTGAGATCTTCATAAAACACATAATCCACCCCATTTTTATGTCTCCCAAAGAATCGTTTGATTCTTTTGTCACACGCTTCCGTTTCCAGCATGTCCTATTCTTTTCGTCCTTACCGTCGCTCGCTTTTCATTCTCTCTCTGTGGCGGTTTTGTGTCCTTCGCACCAAACTTGATCCTCTTCGTAGCTGAAGCGCGTGTGCAAGTGTAAAGTCTTCAAATACAGGTATGAGCAAAGTCAAGCTTATTTGATCTCTGTGAAGTTTCATGTCACAGCGTGATGTGATTTATCATGGCTCCAAGTTAGAACTTTACAGGTGGATCAGAATATTTTTGTCTGTTTTATTCAAAAATATAGCCTGATTTTTTCTTTCTGCGCAGTTTTGAAAAGGGATGCACCAATTGTGAAATAGTCTGTATTATGGTCCATAACAGATATGATGGCTGATATTTTAAATCTGTACCTGATGTCTCAATTATATGGCCAGGGTCAGAATGAGAGGGTTTCACGCTAGTTGATGGTCCTATTGGATCTGTGTTTGTGAACCAATAGCCATGAACCAAACTTAAAATATTTCAGTTTCTGTGACATATTGAATGGTGTCATTTGAATTAAAGTTAAATGCGTCACCAAGATACAGTTATCTAGCTGATTAACAGATAAGAAATTGGGAGAAAATTAAGACACTGTCACAATATTTATTTACTTACATGTAGATTTTGTTTTCTAGCACAAATCTGTTTGATTTTTATAACTGACATGGAGTTGCATTATAGATTTTTTTTTTTTTTAGCTTAAACCGTATTGTTGAACACTGTTGTGTTAGCAATAAAGGCCCTGGTTTTGAAACCTGGCATAATATAGGTTTAGGAAAAGCCCTGGTATGATCTGCTAATATCCAGATTTATAAATAAATACATACATTAATATTGTATTGTAGGGTGAATTAATTTAGGTTGATTGGGACACTTTTTGCCATTGAGATGACTGGGAAAAAGTGTCCCAATCAACCTGAATTCGCCCTACATATTGTCGCTTTGGATAAAAGCATCTACACATTCAGAAGTAATAAATAAACACTAATATATTCTCATTAAATAAGCTTTAAACAGACTGCAACTTTTTGTTTTTATGCCTTATAACTAGAACATCGCTGATTTGTTTAGATATAATAAAAACATGAATACAGCAGTTATGAAAGAGGAGAGGGGTATGGAGGGTTATTTATGAATGTAAATTATTTAGTTTATGGCAGGATATGTCGATTTCATTTGATTGGCTGTGATGTGGGATTTGCCTGACTAAGCTTTTACCACCTACTAATTTGGCTGTTGTGTCTCTAGAAACTATTATTTGCTCAGTACTTTCTCTGTCATTTTACTGCTGTAGCATAAATCGTGCAGTAATGATTTAATTTGAAATACACTATTTTTAAACTTTTAAGTGCATTGCATTATTTAGTACAGATGCTAGAGTAAATATTTGCACCTCTAGTAAAGACACATATTAAAAACCAATACTTTTTTCCCCCTTTTCTTTTTAGTGCTTTGCTGATTTTGCCGGCAGAACAAGTATGCATAAATTACGATTCCTCATTTTTCAAGAAATTGTTATAAAATGATTAATTTCTTCATTTAATTTGAAGTACAAATAAGTTTTCTTTTTGTGTTTTATTTAAAAAAAAGATATATTTTTGTCACGTTTTGATGAATTTTGTCTTGTCTTAGTTGATATTCTTTATATTTGATCTAGGTTCTGTTCAGAGGGAGTTTGTCATGAAATTTGTGACTTTAAAGTTTCCTCCCTCAAACCTCTTTCAGTACCTCTGCTTCCTTTAGATGGCACTCTTGCACCAGCCAACCGCTTTCCTTCTTTCTGTCTTTCTGTGTCTATGTCTTTCTCCTTTGCTGTCCGTCTGTCTCTAGCGCACAAACATATTCCACGTGTTTTCTCCAGAATCTCTTTTTTTTTGCTGTGTTTGTTTATATAGAAACGTACTGTACAATATGTGTATGCACAGTCTGCAGTGGGTATTGACCTGGTCTGTTGTCCTCGCTGTAAGCGTAGGTGTCATGTGATGATTAGCTTTGCCAGGCCACCGTGTCTCTTTCTGGCATTATGATATGAAAGACGGGCTCTTCCAAGCCGTGACTCTGGCAGGAAAAATGCTGTTCGTACACTTGATCGCCACCTACGAAATTCTCACCCACATGCACTCCCAATTATGTGGGGTGATACCTCAAAGTAACTGCCTTACAGCGTTTCATAATACATTTACGCTTATTTGGGTCTTTCTTAACTGTCGTTCTTTATCTTTTAATGCACAGTGTTGCTAACCAGTGGCCGTACTAGGTTTCCATTGCATTTCAATTACGGCCATTCACGTTGTAAATTCGTTACATTAACATTGTAAATGCACTTTCTCAATGTAAATGTTACAGTCTCATTGTAATTATGTTAAATTCTTTTTATAAGTACGTTACATTCACATTACATTCTCATTGTAATGTTGTAAATTCTCATTGCAAATTATACATTTTGATTGTAAATGTTACCTCATAAATGCAGTTCATTCTCAATGTAAACGTTACGTTCTCAATGTAAATGTTACATTATCATTGTAAATGTTACATTATCATTGTAAATGTTATATTTTCCTCGTAAATGTTACATTCTCGTTATAAATGTTACATTTTCGAGATAAATGTTACATTCTCGTTATAAATGTTACATTTTCGAGATAAATGTTACATTCTCGTTATAAATGCGTTACATTCACGTTGTAAATACAATCTCGTTCTCAATGTGAATGTTACATTCTCGTAATTACATTCTCATTCTCAATGTAAATGTTACATTCTCACTGTAAACGTCACATTAACATTGTAAATGTTATATTTTCGTCGTAAATGTTACATTCTCAATATTAATGCCTTACCTTCACGTTGTAAATACAATCTCATTCTCAATGTAAATGTTACAGTCGCATTGTAAGTGTTGCATTCTCGTTTTAAATACGTTAACTTTTACGTTGTAAATACAATCTCATTCTCAACATGAATGTTACATTCTCGTTGGTATTACATTTTCATTCTTCTTGTAAATACGATAACCTAGTTGTGAGGGATATGCAAAACTGCATATTTTTTTTAATCAACTTTATATGTATACATTTAAATGTATAGGCCAAATAATCTTTTATTGCACAAATCTACGCAAAAACAGAGATTATTTGAAGTGCAACCGTAATTATCTTCTAAACTTATTGAAGGTGAATAATTTGTTTGTGCTTGGTTGGCTGTAAACACAGATCAGATGCAATATATGCGTCAAATGTATATCAAATTCAATTATAATGTATATGCCAAATAAACTTTTATTTTACAAATCTACATTAGATCATTTGAAGTCCAACACAGGCATTTCATTAGTTTGTGCTTTGATGGCTGTAACAAAATGGTGTAGAGACGGAACTTCTCAGAGAGGGTTAACTATGTGTCTAAATGAATCCCCTTTAAAGCACCACCACTAAAAATGATTAAAGCAAGTAGAAATGGAATAAATCTAGAATAAACAAGTTGACCGCACTAATGAACTAGTCGGCTGTTGGACCATCCTGACACATTCCTAGTAGGGGTTTGATTTCAGTCGAAGGTTCCTATGATCTACTTGTTTCCTGAAACGTAGAACTTTTTGACAAATTCATATATTAGCTCGTGTTACTGTTGGATGTGGTGAGTTTAGGTCAAAGTCGTTTTGTTTGTGTCAATTCTTTTAACTGATTCTGTGACTTAGACTGTGTGTATTGGGCTTGGTTCGTCCGGTGGATGGGAGGGGTAGGAATGTAAATCCTTCCCCAGAGAGGGTGACAGGCTCGCGGGCTCAACAGAACCTCTGCCCCTGGTCCCAGGGCGCCAGGGTGGGTCACTCTTAACCCGGGCTGAAATAGCCAGTTCCTTGTGTGTGTGTGTGTGTGTGTGTGTGTGTGTGTGTGTGTGTGTGTGTGTGTGTGTGTGTGTGTGTGTGTGTGTATGTTTGTGTATGTGTCAGACAGAGCAAATACGCCTTTATTTAGATGGCAGCTACTTTCTGCTCCCTTTGTGACTAATATTAAATACATTTTAGGGGTATAAAAATATTGATCTGACAATAAAAAGTTAGTGCATTGATTGCATAATACATTAATCAGTGCCTATATACTATAGCCTTATTGATTTTTATATATTCATTACTACTGTTCTTAACCTATTTTCATTAAAAAATACACCAAATTCTGATTTCCAATTTACGTCCTGCATGGGTTTGATTTGGTTTTAGTCAATATTGCAGTATAAATCATTCATTCAGTTATATTTGATTTGTGTCATCACATTTAACATATTTAAGTATGAATTTTAACAAAATCAAACTGAATTGATTCAGAGAATGGTGAAAGCAATGGACTTATTGCCAGAGCAAATATTTGCGTATGTTTCTTAATAAGGTATTATTTTGAATTCTGGTTTCAGAAAGAGAATAAATGCTGATGAAATAGATTTGTCTATGAGATTCACCAATAAAAAGCCAGTTAAAACCTCTTGAATTAGCCAATTAGGCAACATGAATTATAAACCCCCGGTCTAAAAATACATGAAAACATTTATTAAAAGCATTATTCATAGTGCTGATGTCAACAGTCTAGTTCACCCTCAAATAAAAGTGTTACGCTCTAAAGGTGTGTTACAGGGGTTCTATTGTGTGTGTGTTCAGTAATTGGGCTCTCTCATACACGCACACACAGTGCTGCTGAAGCGTTTAGCGGTGCCAGGGAATTAGTGTGTGTTTATTGTCCTAGCAGAGAGGGAGTCTGGGTAAGCACTTAATGCCACCATAGGAAACAAGAGGTGGATGAGACCAGCATTCTGAAGGAGGGCGGAAAATCACTGCACACGCTGCAAGTCAAGAGGTGCTTTTACCGGAGCAGAAGGAACATTTACATTATTGATATAGTCTCGTTTTTGCACAGTTCAACTTTCCGAATTAATTTGAATTGTGATATAGTTCATTTACATGAGTTATGCTGCATGATTCTCTGCAGATTATTTAGAATGAAGAGCGAGTGTTTGTATTTATACGAAAACGTGTGTAGGTTTTGTATGGCATTTCTGGTATCGCTTAAAATTTGTTTGACCTATACGGTGGTAAACTCAAACCCATCTTATCTGTTTGAGGTGTTTGCTATTGATACGGTTCACGCAGTCATGGAAAACCTGGGAATATCAGGGAGTTTTAAAAAAGTTAATTATGGGAAACATTAAAAAAGTCATTGACATTTTAGTAGTCAATATATTGTTTTCTATATCTTTTATAAAATATTTTATGTAACTACAAATTTATATATAGTTTTAATTCAAAATCTCATTGAGCAATCACAAATAAAAGTCAGAAATTTATGATTAAAAGGTGTGGGAACCCCATACACACGGTACTAATCCCCATATGTATTCAGTTTAGCATTAAAAACGTAACAAAAAAAGGTCTCACACTATGTGAACTAACGATTGTGCAGGTAATCTGCCGCTCTATATGTCTCATGGGACAGAACTGTAAGTGTCCTCCGACCCTAAAGCTTGTGTGACGAGTGACCTACAAAAACTGCTGATGGACGTTTTTCCCTGTGATGTCATGAGCATCTAAAAGACGACACACCTGCCTGTTATTTTGAGTTTCCTGATGTAGATGTCTGTTTGCATCTCTTTCTGGACATGCTCACTTCACATCGGGGTTATTTTTGCTTGATACCCTTCAAAATAGCCCATATGCCGGAAACGACAATAAGATTGTTTTCTGCTGTCCTAGTCGGAAATATTTTGACTGGCCCCACCACGCATGCACAAAATATATATATTTTTAGGAACTGTATAGGTTTGGGTACCATACATATTTTAATCAATTCGGTAACCAACGGTACCTTTTTCCGGTACTTTAGGGATGTTTACATCAATAACTGTTAAGAACCTGTAAGTCATTTATAGAAGTGTTATTGACATTATGCCAGAGCTGCCCTGGTCGCTGTCTGCCATTGTCTGTGATGTTTGTATACTGTAATATTTCCTAGTACATAGTAGGCTACTAGGTAGTTAATTTAATTCATAAAAACAACCATATTATTATTTCATTTGTATGAAAAGATTTCCCAAAATCAAATGAAGACATAAGACTTTAATTTAATTTATCTTTAAATTTAATTAAACTTTTTTGTAAAAACAAAGTGCTGCACAACTGAGCTTTATTCGGTTCAAATTTAAACAATAATTTATGTTTTAATTTACTATTACTACATTAGTGTTAGTATTATTATTACATTGAGACATATCTAAATTCTACTGTACAACAATAATGTATTTGTCAAGTTAACCAAACTTTTATTTTGACGGGTTGCCGTGAAGACCTTTTGAGTTTCTGTGTGTTTATGACATGAGGGTAGTTTTTCTCAAATCAAACGGTAAAATGCTCATAAAGTGACTCTCAGTGGCTCTGGAGATGACGGACATGCGTTCATGTCCCCATATGAGACGGCAGAGATGGAAACATGACTGTCACGCACGATTCTGGGTGAGTGAGTGAGTGTGCGTGTGTGAGGTAAACCGCGCATCTACGGCATTCATTCGCGCAGGACATGCAAGATTCGTATTTAAATAGTCTCTTTGCGGTTTAATATTCACGGATACTAGTCTATATCACCAGATGCGTACTCAGGTACTGAAATTTGGTACCGATTGATTTAATGTGAATTGGTACTCTGTAGTACCGACCTAATTCGGTCGGTGCCCTTAAAAGTACCGAGTTTGGTGCCCAACCCTACTGATGTAGGGCTGTCAAAGTAGCTGGAAAACTAAATTGTATACTTAAATATTACTCGTATTTTGTTAGTGGGAAAAAGCTTTTGTCTCCTGAAGCCAAAAGAAATTGTTTATTCAAAGCATTGAAATAACTTGACTGTCTGTAAAAAAGTGCATAACATTTAAACTAACGTTTATAAATTATTTCGTAAATTGCATAGACAATTATGGACCAACCCAATCTCACGGCATATTTTACGAGGTGGCTAATTCGGACGAATTTATGACCTCACTCGTACGAATTTTTGCTAAATCTTACGTATTTGACAAGTTGCCCAATTCGTATGATTTCTAATGAATTAACTACCCCTAACCCCGCCCCTAAACCTACACATGATTTAGACAAATCGTACGAATTCATACGAGTGAGCGTACGAATTAGCCACCTCGTACAAATACGTACGAATTGGTTGTGAGATAGCGTCGTTATGAAAATAACAGCGTCATGTATGTACACATAGTTTAATACTTAAGTGGCAATCACACACAGTACTTTCAGCAGTGGAATGAAAAAAAAACGAGACATTTCTCGAGACTTTTTTATTTATTTTAAGTTGCACTTATGTTTACTTTACACGGCTTTCTAAACTTGCGGCTCTCTTTTGCGAGACGTGAGTGCAGCGGTCAGCGCTTGAGCAGAGCAGAAAATGCGTTCTGTGTGAGCGGTTATGGCTAAAGTTCGAATGCACCATTTTTTTGCATTCGAATGTCAATTTTTATTTTAAATTCGACACATATTCAATATTTGAGTATGGATTTTAATTTGCAATAATACCAGATTATACTACTATAATGTCTTAAACGTCCAGCTATAATGCTGGAAAACTATGGCTTGCAGTGATTATTTTCAACAATTTCTTACTGATGCGTTCAAGAATATCACAAAATCACTCGTTTTTGTGATTTTTGAAAGCCTCTATGTTAGCTAGCGATCAAGTTGCGGTTTCCATGACTTAATACCACAAATGAACTGTATATGACTGACAAACATATAGCGTATAACTGGGCCGACAGGGCAAGTGACAGCTCTATCAACAGGTCTGAAACTCTCTCACCCTGCATGGCCCTATCGTTTTATTGACGAGTCCTGCGCATACTTTTTCAATTACTAACGTATAGAGCGTTTTCTTTTGTTAAATGGCTACCTGTTTTGATTTTGTAGCTTCATAATGCAGTCACAATCTTTCGAATGCTAAGCGCCTCAGGTAGAAACATCTAGAGATGTATGTTTAGCAGGAGGTCAACCCTGACCTCGAATTAGGTCCATTTTGAATTTGCACACAACAAAGAATTGACTTTCACTGTGCCAATATAGGACTGTCATTCAGAATATTGGCAGACTGTAGCAAAAGATAATTACTGGCTAAGGTTTATGTGATATAAATGATCTGTCAGAAGGCAGAATGAGGTAGTTTCTGGTGAGGTGTATCGGGGGCTGTGGAGTGGAGCAGGAAGCACTTGTCCACCAAAAGAAAGAACAGTATAGCTAGATAACGGCTATCGCTTTTGTAGCGCCGCAGTTACGGCTTTGCTTGTACCTTCATGTGTTATCTGCATATGTAGTGAAATTCTGCTTGTATGCATTATATCAGAGGCTATGCTTCTGTTTATGTGAATGTATGTTTTGTGCTTGATGGACTATCTTTTTCGTTTTACCTTGGTCATTTACTAAATGTAAGGTTTGTGACCGACATATCTTAAATTGGTCCTGTTAAACCTTCATTAGATGGCAAACCATTTCACTTTTAATGTGCCGTATTTCTGCTTTATTCAAATCATTGTGTACTACTATAACAGTATATTTAAATAACCCTTAACAATGTATTAGAAAGGATAGAAAATGAGGGTTATTACATTTTAATAAAGCACTTTTGTTCAGATTTTTCGCGGTTTCATAACAAAGCTGATTGCAATTTATCTTAAATCTTAATTTAAATGCCAGATTTAAATAGGTTGCTAACATTTTTGAACATTTGAAGTCAATGCGAACAGGTTAAATGTAGCTTTCATTCATAATTGATCAACCAGTATTGAACATGAATTTAAGAAGCCAATAACATGAGCACATAAATAATCTTGAACTTTGGAAATATTTTCTTTTTTTTTAAAATTATTATTAAAGCCAAAGTGAACAGGCCAAAATTAGCTTGAATTCTTAATTGAGCCGCAAATATTAAATGTGAGTTTAAGAACGCCATGCAAGTTACCTCACATGAGAGCAGGAAATATTTGTGGAATGTTTGTATTTTAAAGCCAATATGAATTGCATTTGATTTAAAACGGAAGAACCAGACAGACCTATGGAGAGCATACAGCGTAGACGGCCGAGGATGGAGAGCGAAAGATTGGATGGGAAGATGGAGAGGAGGGAAAGACGGAGGGGCCGGCGACGCGCCTGCAGAATACAAACAGGGTTTTTCCATCTGGAGCGTTTGCCCTCATGGCACCAGCAGAGGCAAGGAAACACAGCTTAGATTAATGCACTGATAGAGGGAGGGAGAGTCGGGCGAGGAAGAGAGATAGAGCGACTGGATGAGAGACGGGCAGAAAGAGGAGAGTGCAGGATTAATTGAATGACTTCTGGATTGAACTCGTGATGGAGGAGTCTTCAAAATGAAGAACTGAAGAAAAAACAGCGGCAACTCAAGTAAAATAACCTCAGCGGTAAAGGATTCATACCGTTTTATTTTTACGGCCTAAACGCATTCTAAGTGGACCTGATCCCTCACACTTGCATCGACCGCCACGAGATATAAATAGTCAAACCTCGTTCATCACTGAATTCGGCGAAACCTAATCCATGTACTCTGTATCTCGCATTGTTATATAGCTCTGTTACTTACTTGGCTTGTAACAAATGTTGGGAGATGTGGCTAACAGACAGCAATATGCCCACGTGGCATTATCAGTTATCGCTGACTGGGTTTCTCTGCGGCCCGTAGCTCATCGCATTCCAGACACAACGTGATCGACTGCAGTTGAAACGCGAGAGAATCCGATAAACGTGTTCACATCTACTTGCGCTGAAACATACCCTAAGACGTAGCCACATGTGAATCCTAGTCAAGCGGTGCAGATAAATTCTGCATAGGAGATTGCAGTGGGGCTTTTCTCTTCGTAGAGTTAGTGTTAGCGTCAATCGTTGTGTTTAGGGATTTAGTGGTCATATTTTATATGGCATGACATACTCAGGGACTCTTGCATAGGTGCTTAAAATTCAACCTTTTTTTCTCTGTACAGTAGATTATGCAGGTATGCCTTGCATGATAAAAAAATGCATACTTGCCTATACCATAATGCAGTGTGCTTGACCCTCCTTTGGTCCACAAGTTCATATTGAAGCCATGATTAAATTTTTACCCAATTGAAAAAATTCAAAATCGGCCTAGATAATAACTGGATGCCATTTGATAATATCCATGATGAGGTCATGACGGCAAAAAAACCAAAGTGCATTATTCTATTACAAACAGAATTTTTTGTTTGTTTGTTTTGCTTGTTCTTTCTTGCATGTTTGCTTTTGTTTGTTTCTTATTTGTTCTTTCCTTTTATGTCTTGTTTTGCTCTTCTCTGCTTGGATTTGTTTTTGGTTTGCTTTACTTTTGTTTGCTTTGCTTTACTTTTTTTTTGTCTGCATATTGAAGCTGTGATTTTAATTTTTAACTCATTATTGGATTAAAAATGTATATATTTTTACCCAATATGAATGAAAAATGCAAAAACTGCCTAATTGTTTTTTTTATTCCAAGATATGATAACTGGATGACATTGATAATATTCATAATACTACTTTGGAATAAATATTTATTCTGTATATCTTTCAAACGTCCTTTTTTGTGCTTGTTCTTGCTTTTGTTATACCTTCTTGCTTTTGTTCATTTGTTTGTTTGTTCACTCATTTGTTTGATCATCGTTTATTATTGTTGTTTTTTTGCCCCCAACTGCTTTTGTTTCTCTCCTTTTATATCTGGTTTCATTTTTGTCTGCTTGCTTTAGCTTGTTTGTTTACTTGCTCGTATATCATTTGCGTGCTATTTTTTTTCGTTTGCTTGTCCTTTCTTTCTTTCTTTCTTTCTTTCTTTCTTTCTTTCTTTCTTTCTTTCTTTCTTTCTTTCTTTCTTTCTTTCTTTCTTTCTTTCTTTCTTTCTTTCTTTCTTTCTTTCTTTCTTTCTTTCTTTCTTTCTTTCTTTCTTTCTTTCAGTGTTTTCTCTGTTGCACTCTGCAGTATCAGGAGTATAGTTCTGTATCAGATGTTATATCACGCTGTAATTCTGTTGTTGATAAAGTGTTTGGCCCTGTGCGTGTTGTGCTGCTGTTATCATGAATCACACAAGCACTTGAGAGCGTGTGTGTGTGTGTATGTGTGTGTGTGTTATCACTGATCAGAGTGAGGTCGTCTAGGCCATGTGTTGCTTTATATTTCATCATCTTAGGCTTCTTATCTCCTGTTGGCTCCACATAACCAAGCCCCTAATTCTGTTTTACCACTGACATACACACAAATACACCACCTGCAGAAACACATGGATCCATGTTATGAGTGGTGAGGGAAAAGGGATCGAATGATCACTGTCTTCTGCAAATTTTCTTCTCAGTGTTATAAGATGATTTTCACTGAAATGTCCACTGCCGTTATATTGATCAGCACTCAACTAGATGACATAACGGTGATGTTTCTCTCTGAGGAAAACACTTGCATAGACACACAAACACGGACACAAAGTTCCCAGACACAGTCTGGCCCCGTGTTGACCTGTGTTGCGGCGTTTATCTAATAACATAATTTAAGGGATTTCCTGAGCGGGTTGAGGAGTGCAAATCCCTGCGCACGCACACACACATAGGGTTGCTCGTGAATTTCTCTCTGTATATTGTACTATGTCCAGAATGACATGTTGAAAGTGTCGAGCTGTAATCAAATTATCTGTGTGTGTTTGTGGAGATCTATGTGTATGTGTCAGTTTAACTTGAGTCAGTTAAAGAATTACAGCCAGTTCTGACCCAAACTCTCTATTTAGGTGTAACATTAGTTAAAAGTATTCATCCAAATTCATCCCCTCAACCCACCCCATCCAAAACACACACACAAACATGTTTGCATCTAAACAAGAATGTGCCATATACTTCCCAAATTTTTTATTTTTGGATATTCTTCAAATAATCCCCGGATATCCCCAACAGGTGGGTTGGTAAAATCTATATTATTATTTAAAAATATTACACAATTATAATGTTAAACTAATTTAATATCTATCTCTATCTATCTATCTATCTATCTATCTATCTATCTATCTATCTATCTATCTATCTATCTATCTATCTATCTATCTATCTATCTATCTATCTATCTATCTATCTATCTATCTATCTATCTATCTATCTATCTATCTATCTATCTATCTATCTATCTATCTATCTATCTATCTATCTATCTATCTATCTATCTATCTATCTATCTATCTATCTATCTATCTATCTATCTATCTAATCTGTTATCATTTATACACATTGAATTCCCAAGTTTATGTTTGATATGTAGTATAATACACACTTATTCATTGTCTTATTTTACATGCACTTTACTTCCTGTATATGTGCACTTTATACACTGCCTTGACTCACAAATAAAACATAATTGAATCAAAACAACTACATTTTCAGACTTTTCCCTGTGCTCAACACATGCACAAGCACACAACACATTCTCACCAGTATGCTGCCCTTCCTCGAGCTCCCAGGAAGAGTTTCCTGTGGTTGTGCTGAGCTTGGCAGCTGATTGGTCAGCCTCTGCGACGGTTTAATCACGGGGATGGGTGTTTTTTGGGAGTCTTGTAATGACTTCCGATTTTCTCAGGGAGGAAGCAAAATGTAAATTAAGCAATTATGTATCTTAACGAGGGTAACACGGTATTTATAGACCTTAATAACCTTAAGTGGGCCGGTTTGGAAGCTCGTCAAGGGAATTAATGCAGTCTAAACAGCCTGCTCTCCTGTTTGACTTGGAGTGACTCCCTCCACATGTCTGCTGTCGCACAGAAATATGAAAATTAGTTTTACAGTCAACCCAACACATACTAGAGCTCTTTGTGCTTATTTTTGTCTTTGTACTCATATTTTCCCTAACTTGGTAAGAAATGGGTAAAAGTAAATCTAGTGTGCATGCTCCGACATGTTGAGCCTTGGAGCACATGTGGGCTACGCAAGTTCAAGTCTGGATTGTGACATTTCTCTATCCTGTAATTTTCTTAGCTTTTTCTACTAGTCTTATGTTTAATATGTAAATAGGCTTGAGAAAATGTCCATTTTAACATTGGAATTGATCAGTAACAGTATAGGAAATGTATTCAAATTACTCAACATAGTAAGATTACTTTAAAGCATGCAATGAACATTTACGGGAAAAAAACAACATATAAATTAGTCAAACTCACACTAATCTGTTTCTGGACAACTGCATTGACCCATACTTAGTTATGACTTTGTTCTCACTTCGAGGCCACCAAAAATATTAATTTTAGAGTATATAATTGTGCGTGTTTTTGCACTCAGTGTCACTGTTCTGCACTGAAGAGAAAAGTTCAGAAGGCTGATTTGACATTTGAAGTGAACTGGAACAGAGCAAGTGACTTCTGTGGTAAAATACTTGGCCTGCACAATTGTGCAGACGGCAGCACAAGCGTATTTTTGTAGGAGTAAGCACCCAGTCTTTTTAAGTCAGCCCCTCATCTTAAATGCACTTTTAATATATTGGGGTTTTTAGATTGAGTTGCGTGTGTCTCAAGTGGTAGGCTAGTTTGGGATTATATTCCTCCCATATTGAGATTGAGAAGCTTTATTTTACCGCCTGCCTAGCAGTTTCTGTGATTTTAGAAAATAAAAACAAATTGGAAAAATTAAAGTAATCTTAATACGCCAAGATGAGAGCAAGACACATTTGAATATGTTTCCCGTTGTGTTTGGGGAAATAAGAGACCCTCTTGCTTTCTTCTTTTAGTATTATTATTGTTTTTATTTTTATGTGGTGAGAGTTTCAGTTTATATGAAACCAAATAGAAAAAAAAAAACCCTCATGACTGTGTCAAGGTCAAGAAGTTTCTTAAAATATAAGATCATTTGACCCACATGTATTCCAGGTTTTGTTTTTTTTCTTGATGGTTACACTACAAAAAGTGTATTGGGAACACTTTACAATAAGATTTCGTTAGTTAACATTAGTTAACTACTTTTAACATGAACTAAATTAACAATACTTCTACAGCATTTATTAATGATAGTTAATGTTAATTTCAGCCTTTACTAATACATTATTAAAATCACAAGTTGTATTTGTTGACATTAATTGAGCTGAATTTTTATTAACAAAGAGGAATAAATACTATAACAACTGTTTTGCTCAGTGTCAATTAATGTTAGTTGATACATTAACTAATGTTAACCAATGAGACCATAGTGTAAAGTGTTACCAGTGTATTTGTAATTTGGCATTTGTCCATTTTGATGTATTTTTATATAGCCTTGGCCAGTTTTTTGGAAATAGGACTATAGGAGTTTAACTCTCATAATAACGTCTCTCGCTTTGTTAAATGAGGCTTCAAGTTGCATACGAGAAAATTCACCTGAACGAGAACGTGAAGGTGTGTGTTCAGTTGTCGCATTGTGTGATTTGGTGTGTCTGTAAGTCACCTGTGTGTGTCGAGACTGATACACGGCGGCACCAAGTGGAATTTGTCCTGGTGCCATTCTGTCGAATTTCTCCCCTTTTTTTTTTTTATTTGTATTTTTTTTCGTACGGGCGTGAGGAATCCTGGCCCTCTCTATCACAAAGAGATGCAAATCTCTCTCTCTCTCACTCTCTCAGTCTTCTGCCGTCGTTCAGCCGTTACGAGAAGGGCAGACTGCTGGCGCCGAGCTGTTTGGGCTCTCTTCAGTACACACACACACACACTTGTACACGCACACTACGGCGTCACACAACATACCAACACACAACGTATGCACATGCATGAACTTTGTGTGGCATTTCACCCATTATTAATGAATGAAAATATATAAATATGCCACACACACGCATAAATTCGACTGCAAATGCATTAAATGCATCCATTAAGTCTTAATGAGGCGTATTGTTGTGTTGCACTGGCCATTTAGGAAGCAGAAGAATGTTCAAGACTTTGGTCCCACAACCCTCATGCGGGTCCCTTCCACTAGGCGGTAGACCCCCTCTGTCTTTTTTCCCTTCCTTTTCTCTGCCGTTGCTGCTTTTCCTTGTAGTTCATCGAAGGGTGAGGAGTTCATAGACTGAGAGGCGGTCAACTCAGGTAGACGTCAGGGCGGGGACCTATCTATGCAAACTCATCCTGAACCGGAAACATTGGATTTCCCCCCACTAAATTTCCCCATTTTTTTCTACTTTAAACCAGTCGGACCTCGTCGCGCATCAGAATGTGGTGGGGAAAATGGAGGTTAAATTGTGACATCCTTCCTCATGTTAAATTTCATGGTCAGTTTCTAAGATACTCTGTGTTGTATTTTTGTACTTTATTTCTCAACGCTCGAGAAACCGCATGTCTTCATTGGACGTCAATCACCGGTTGGATGTTCCGACCAAAAGAAAAAGAGATGAGCGTAAAATCGCCCGGTCACTCCGTGCGAATTTAGGTCCTTTATTTACCTACCAGAAACTTTTCAAAAAGTTTATTTGACTGCTTCCATAAAAAAGTAATGTACAGTGTTTATTGACTTGAAGTGCCGATTATTTATTCTGGCTAATTTAAAGCAGCGGTCTCCTCTCCCTGTTCCTTCGTCTCTCCCTTCGTGTTTTCGGATAATCCCGGGCAGCGGTAAAGGAGTGGAGTCAGATGAAAGATTAAATAAATAAATAAAGCGCTTTGGATAACATTCCCCTCCGATTGACCTGACCCTATGACCTGAGAGACTCTCACAAAAAGGTCACGACCTGGCCACAGGAATGTTCATTTTGAATTGCGTTTATAAATACCCTTGTCTAGCAACAACGGCCCTTACCTTTCCTATTATACTGCTTCCTGATCTGTTATGAATGTTTTATAATCCATAATTATGATATAATATTAATATTTACGTTATATATAGTGTAAAGATTGTATTGACATCTGGATGTTCTGAAAAGTTTGTCAGATGTCATTTAAAGAATTATATAATACATATAATAGTCAAAAACATGCCTATTAAAATAAGTCTCAAGTTCTTTATTGATAATACAAAACAAAAGTAGCAGCCCGGTGCAAAATTAGACTGAACAATTAAAGCAATAACTAAAAAATATATATTAAAGAAATGTATATTTATAATTTTTTTTTAACTTTTTAGCCTCTGATATATTGCTAGGTAGAATTTAATTGATTTTCACAAAAATATCATTCATTTTGAGCAGTTAAAACATAAGGGAATATGAAAAGTAAACTTTATCCATTTCTTTTTAAATTAATTTATTGATATGTTTGGCTATGTTTTGATAATACAAAAAAATAGCAGCCCAGTGCAAAATTAGACTGACAAATTAAAACAGTAACTAAAAAAAATATAATAAAGAAATTCATATTTATTTAGTTGGTAAAGAAATGTTTGGCTCTGATATATTGCTAGTTAGAAATAAAAATACGTAATTGATTTTCACAAAAATATCATTCATTTTGAGCAGTTAAATCATAAGAGATTATGATTAAGTAAACTTTATCAAATTTTTATTTTTATTTATGTATTTTTGCCTATGTTTTGAAGACCTTATCTAAGATTGCATGGCTTATTTCCTGTCAAACCAAACATCTGTAAGTGGGCACGATTTAAATGATACTAAAGATTTGAAACACCGTAACTGTTTTACTCTTGACTTGTGCCGTCTGGATGTTCTTTGCATGATGTTCTTTGTTCTCTCTATGTCTGAAATGTAGTGTATCTGGATTCTTCCCATTTTACACTCAGACGAATAAGATAACTACTGTAGAACATTTTTGATGTCTGACAGATTAGCCTGTTATCATGCTCAAAGAATTTCAGTCGTTTATGAGGAAACCTGTTCAAAATTTGCATATATAGCCTACTTTATTTGTTTTTAAATGTGAATATGTTTGTCGGTAAGTATGTTGCTGTAACTATTATAAGGAGTCTAAAAAATCATGTTGTGCTAATTGGATCAAGTTTTTATCCTAATCAAAGTTTTTTGAAGATGCCATAGAATTAGTTTTTAAATGTGTTTTTTTAATGTGCATACAGAATGCACATTTCATTTACAATTTACAGATTAAGATCTACATTTGTATGAATTATTCATTTGATTAAATTGAGGATGCACTCAGTATATGTAATAGAAATGTAAAATCAATAATGTTCATTTAAAAAACGCTACTGAAAGCAGTGATATTTGTAAGATTTTTTACTTCAAGCTGATTCTTCGAATGTCAAAATATGTAAATTTTACATGATTACATCTGTTAGATTACGGAACATGTATTATAGTGAATGCATAATCTTAACATGCATTTTGGGAGCATCTCTCCGTCTCCGTAGTTAATGTATGGCTAGGCATATATCAGTTCTGCGGTAGCGAGGGTTCATCAGAAACAGCAGCAGGTCGCCGTTACTGATCTGCACGGGAACAAAGTCAACTCAGCTAGACGCTGCACTGCAACGCTCCTTATCTGTTTATGTGATGGACTTTTTCAAACGCAAACATTTTCTTTAGATGCGCTGGGAACACACAGACCCGATAGGGATCGGAGGCAGTCTAATTGCTTCAGATAGCAGCGTGTTATTAGCATTAAAACCGAACACAGGAGCAAAGCTTCCTGACTTCAGCATCGCTGATGAACAGAGACCCGACTCCCGTTTCTAACCGTATTAAACCTGGAAACAATTCAAGTGCACTAAGATGCAATTTTTAGGTAAATTCATACCCCCGATTTGACCGCCTAATAGTTTTCTTGTGTATAAAACCGTTGGAACATTTATTGTGTGTGTCGCACTAGTTTGTGTGTGTTGAAAGTACTTTTTAACCCTGCTTTTGACCCTTCTCTGACATGCTTTGCATGGGTGTGTGTGTGTGCAGTGCTGGTTTCAGATGTGCGTTCTTGCCAAGGCGTCTGAGTTGCTCAGACTCCCAGGACAATACCCAAAACACCCCCCACCCCTCCGCGAGCTGGCTCGGGGGCATTCCTCCACCGGTTCACTGGCAAGGCTCAAGTGGGTTCCGTTTTTTCAAGCGCCCTAATTGCTGAAAGACATAATTGTCGAGCACTTTGAAGTAAAAGTCAATTTGCCACAAGTCCACCACTAAGTGTTCAACTGGACTGTTTTTTCTTCCCCTCAGCGCTGTTCGCTTGCCAGCGAACTTGTTCTGATGTATCGATAACGGCAACTCTAAGACCTGTTTATTTAACAAGGCCAAAATATCAAGCTCTTTTTGTTGTCGTTAGCCGAACAGTGCTACGCGCTTACGATTGCGCGTAATAGAATAATGGCATCCGGCAAGGACGCCGTTTGTTTTGCAGTCAGAGCGCCAAGTTTTATGCACGCTGATGAGTTCAAGGCAGGTGACCCGGCGTCGTGCAGCCACTGTCCCGTGTTTTCAATGACTATATGGGTGATGACAGGGTTATGGGAAGTGTAACAGGTACTGACACAATACCTCCATGCTCTGCCTCTCAATACAACTCAAATTAGTCACCCCTCACACGTTAAACCTTAACACCTAGGCGTGTGGTGTGTGTGTGTGTGTGTACGTGCTTGCTTCCGTGTGTTGTGTGCGCGACAGGCTTCATCCGTCAGTGTTTATTGTTTACTGTACTCCTGGTGGCGCCAGGGCTAGAGAAAACAGAAGCCTTAAAAACACTTTGTTTTGGGGAACGGCAAAATTCTGCGGTTTTCTAATCGCAAAGGCGATCAGGGCCCCTGATCTGTGTATCGGCTGAGGCAGGGGAGGGGAGCGTTACTCAACTGAATCTCCATGTATGGCAGTGAGAACATGTGGGCGCACCAGTCTGTCTGTCTCCAGCGCTCTCCTGAAACGAAAAGAAAGACTTTCAGTGAAAGACAGCGAGTCACAACGACAGACAAAAGACCTTACGCCACAATAAAGCGAGAGGTGGCTGTTGTTTGATTTCCCAGTAGTCCGATATTCCAAAATAGCACTCCAGTGTTCAGGGGAAAACGCGTGTTAAATAATATTCATCCTCTCTTAAATGATTTGTCGATGATCAGAGGAACCGTCATTTGATCCACACTTGTATTCTTGCACTCAAAATATTTAAAGAAAGAATTAAAATCTACACTGAAAAAAAATGTGTAGGATTCACTTTGAAGCAATTTTTAAATTTTTGTAAATTGTAAATTTCACAAATAATTACAGAAATTACAAAGAAACGGCAAGTAACTCTTAAACTTTGAAGTAGAAAAACTGAAATAGTATTTCTTAAAATGTAAAAAAATTTGCAATTCAATTTACATTCAATATTTTATATTCAAGGCATCTCAGTGTATGTGTATATATATATATATATATATATATATATATATATATATATATATATATATATATATATATATATATATATATAATATATATATATATATATATATATATAACACACACACACACACACCCTGTTATGCTGATCATTATTTTATTATGTTATAGCTGATAACCCATAAAGGATTTATAATAAAATCCCATGCTATTTTATCTAAATAAATAAAACTGAAAAGTAATCATTTCAAATTCATTTTGAGATTTAACAGTGTTATTAAATGACTAGTGATTGAGATTTAACAGTGTTATTAAATGACTAGTGATTTAAAAGGATAGTTCACCCAAAAATGAAAATTTTACTCATTCATTTTCTTTCAATCATTTTTGGTTGATCTATCCCTTTATTAACTTTGTTATCACAAGTATTAACTTTAAGTGAGTGTTAGATGACGGCAACGGTCTAAATGTAACAACAAATCACTGAATCAGTGTTTTCAAGTATTGATTCAATAAAACAGATAGTTTGAAATAATGCATTTGCATAAATTAAAGGACACTTATCTAAATGTACGCAAAACCACACTAGTGCTGCAGTCTTTAGGAACTTTATTGCCAAATAAAAGGTGTTTGAAAAACAAAGTATTTGATATCCTATAATCCTACTTTTCATCCACGCAGGTGCAAAATGTCATTACTGTGTATTTACCGTTGATCAGAAGAGTTATTTTGTCAAATAAGACTGTTATATCATTGTGGCACGGAGACGGGTGCAGTCAGAGAAAAGAAATGTACAAATCAACCACTTCGCTTTAATCAAGCGTTGATGGACTCCTGTCGAAGTGTGTAAATTAATTCCAAATGAACCCCCCCCCCCCCCAACTCAAATCACGCAATGTACACTATTGGCATGAAAGCCCAATAAAACGTTCTTTTCTTATAGGGAAGCAATAATTGATTTGACATTTCCTGCCACTTCAAAGGCTCTGAGCCCTGTAGGCATGGTACTAAATTACTGGAGAAAGAAGATTTGCTATTAGCCGAGTGTTAAGTGTTCACCACTGTCTTACTCTTTTCGCTTTACCGTTTTACCCCAACACGCTTGTGTGTCCATGAAAAGAAAGCGAATGTGGGTTTCACATTGAAGATAGTTACATTTTGCTGCCACAAAGACCCTTTGTGTTTATCAGTAAACGTTTGTGTTTCCGTGTCTTTCTGCACACCTGTTTTGTATGTGGGGTTTTTTTTTCTCTGTTTTTAGGCAAACCAGAATCAAGGAAGAATTTTGATGTGCAAATACATTTTCACTGCCTTTATCATTGTATAAATGTGTGCATTTCCTGTTTAATGACTTTAAAGTTAGTTTTCACTATGAATTTAAACTTTTATTTGTAGTTACAACACACAGTAGATTAGAGCTAGACAGATGCTAGACAGTATACAGGGAGTGCAGAATTATTAGGCACGTTGATTTTCTGATCATATTTTTTTTCCAGGCACATTTGACCAATTCCAAACCACAGTAATCCTAATAACTACTATTGATTTAGTATTTAATAATGTATAAGTGATATATAATTGTTCATGAAGGCTGGGAATGAAAAACACCTTATATTCAGGTGTGCAGAATTATTAGGCATGTTTTCTTTTACAGATAAATTGAGCCAATAAAGAGATTTAACTCAGACGGAAAAGTCAAAAAGTATTAAATGCCCATGAGAAGGATGCAATACTAATGCAATACTAGACATTGCAGTTAAGGCGTGACCATTGGACAGTGAAATGCTTGTTGGGTCAGCAGGATCTGACAAAAACAGGTGGTGAAGAAAAGACACCTGTTAACCGCAAAAGAATTAAGAATTAAGGTGAAGAATTAAGGGTGAAACCATCAGGAACCCTTTAGTCTCCAGCGCCACCATTTTCCAAAGCTGCAACCTACCTGGAGTCTCCAGAAGTGCAAGGTGTCAGGATCTCAGAGACTTCAGTTAGGTAAAGAATCCTAAAAAATGACCCCCACTAAATAAGAATCATAAGCTGAAGTGTTGTAAAATACATGAAGCCTGCTTTTTTATAGGCTTTATAGGTTTTATAGGTTGAGAATGACTCTTGAAGGACCAGCACCACATCCTCTAGTACCACTGTTTGAAGAATTAATCTTCCAGAATCTGGCCGTACGTTTTGGGAGTTCATTTTAGTCCATCCTGAAGTCCGTTTTGCAGAGATGGACTAAAAATGAACTCCCAAAACGTCCTGCCAGATTCTGGAAGATGAATTCTTCAAACAGTGGTACTAGAGGATGTGGTGCTGGTCCTTCAAGAGTCACTCTCAACCTATCTGTCCATAAAGCCTATAAAAAAAACCTTCTTCATGTATTTTACAACACATACAAAAAAAATATGATCAGAAAATCAACGTGCCTAATAATTCTGCACTCCCTGTATAGTAATAGAAATGTCTTCTGGTAGAAGTTTTGCTATATTTTTTATATCATATCTTATATAGCCTATTGTAAATACATTTACATAACAAAGAGTTTTTTTTGCAGTTGACACAATTTCCGATTCTATTGTAGAATTAAAATTGATATGAGGTCATGTGCGTACAGCCCAAGGTATACTGTTTTTTTACATTTACGTGAGCATACACACACAGTCGAACGCACAGCCTGGCAAAGTATACTTATGACTCTTACGTGTACACAGACATTCGACGCATGTGCATTTTTGAGCAATCTCTCGCTACAAGTTACAACGCATATAAATACTGCGGAAATGAATGCGCATGTGCGACCTGTGCGTATGCATGGTTACAAAAATGTACGTGTACAGTACTTGCGTACTCTTCTGATGATGAAATTAACGCCACACATACTGTACACTGACCCTCGTGTACGCGTAAAAAGTGAAGTATACTTTGGGCTTAAATCATCTATTTTAGAACAGTCCAATTTACTTTTTGGAGTGTTTTTTTTAGATCAAATGTTATATCGTAAAATTGTTTTGTGCTAAAGCCTGACTTCATTCATCTATAAATTTTTCATAAATAATCATATATTTAAGTTTGCATATATCATGTTAAAAAAAAAAGAATTATCTAAAAATATACGAAAATGCAATATAAACTATACTATAAAAATGAATGAGAATATAAAATGTACATATTAAATACTCTTTCTCTTTCAAGTCTATGAATGAAATGGATATTTGTATATATAATATATATTATGTACAAAGTTTATAGAATTATTCATATCAAATATCAAGTTCATATCAAATTGAATATATATATAAATATATATACATCAAAGCTAAAATATACAATATGTGACCCTGGACCACAAAATCAGTCATAACGGTACATTTTTTTAAGCTTTCCATTGATGTATGTTTTGTTAGGATAGGACAATATTTGGCGGAGATACAACTATTTGACAATTTTGCTATTTGACAAATCTAAATATTGAGAAAATCGCCTTTAATGTTGCCCAAAAAAAAAAAAAAATCTTCGTGGAACATGATCTAATATCCTAATGATTTTTGGCCTAAAAGAAAAATCTGTAATTTTGTAAATTTTCATAAATATACCCGTGCGACTTATGACTGGTTTTGTGGTCCAGGGTCACACATGTAGGTGATAGCTATGGCATGAGACATGCTATTATTGTACTTCCCTTTATATTTTGCTCAAGTCTATGTTAAACCTATGCTGGATCTCCACACTCTCTGATAAACGGTGTGTGTTGTGATTAGGGTACTAGGCAGGGCCCTGCAGTGAGCGCGGGAGCCACAGAACGAGAGAGAAGCTGCTCTTATCTCAGGCAATTAATCAGAGAGACTCATATTGCGGGACAATTATTCAAAGCTTATTCTTGAATAACTTACAGCCGGAAGCGTGCAGAAGTTTCCCCTGCCGGACGTGAAGGTCGTGAGAGCAAGGAGACGCTGCAGGACAGAAGGCCAGCGGTACATTTGTGTGTGTTTAAGATAGATACTGCAGACAAGGTCAAAGTCATGGCAAACTCTACTTCTGTTCCCATTTATTTCACACCAGGCAGATTTTTCCTTTATTAAATCGCTGTTTTTAAACGCCATGTTTAAGGTTAATTAGGGATGCATCAATATAGAGAGTTTAGCTGATTACAAATATGTGGCTCATATTACTAATCAGTACTCTTTTGCCTTTTAATTCAGACAACCTTCACACTATACTCCAATATTGTAATTTCAACGCTAAAAATAAATTCAGGCATCAAAGCAATATATTGTACAGTAAAAATAATCGATAACTGCCTAATGTGTGTTGAAACTTGGCATATAAGAGTATATCTTTTAGTTAGTTTTGCAGTGTAAATGCATTCATGTCACTTCTGAGCTTAATGCATCTAAACCCATTTCAGATGCAGCATGTGTTTCCTCTGCAGTGGAAAATTGGTAACAGCCCTATAGTGCCTTTTAAAGATTTGACATGAAAGATGACGCATGCATTTTAGAAAGATGTAAATGTAAAAAAAGAAAAATTTCAGGCGGCAAATATCACAAATATGCCGATTTAAGTAAGTAAGAGCTGATAGATCACTGATTAGATTCTTGCTTAAGAATAAATTACATTACATTTCCATCTTTCCCACACGTAACTTCTACTCTGACAAGTAAATGACAGCTTTGCCTGAAGCCTGAAGGACAAGCACATAACAAGGGTTAATGTCGAGCCGTGATTGTGCTTGGTTAGTATTCATAGATTATTATAATATGATAACTTACTGGTATAAAATAAGCTTTTTTAGGAATCTTTGTGTGGTGTAGATGATTCCGCTATTAAACACTCCTCCTACAGGTTTTTTTGCACATGCGCACAGGACACTCTCAGATGTTAGTAATCGTCCCGCTCAGAGGCTGTGCGGAATTGGAACATTAAACGCATCTTATCTCGTCTCGTTTAGGCCGCTTCTCGCGCTCTCCATTGATTGGAGCCCCCAATAAACGAGCTGCCTTTAATTGCAGTAGGCCTTAATCCAACTTTTCCTTTTTAATGTTCCACAGAAGGAGGGGTGGGGGAGATTTTAATGAAAGTGATATGAGCCAGTCCCCCCCCCCATTACCATACCTAACTATTTGTGTGTGTATCAGTACGAGAAAGCTAGTTAGTTGCATCAGGCATTGGACTCAGTAAATTGACAGCTCTCTCTCCCTCTTCTCATTCACTCTCTTTCTTATCTATCCATTTTAATTACTTCACAATGTGTGTGTTAGCTTGTTTTCATTCCCATGTACCATTTTTGGCGCAGTGGCTTTCTCCCGTTATCACTCCCTGTCTTTAGTCTTATTCGCATTTGTAAGTGACACAATCAATTAAGCGCCGTGTGTTTATGTGTGCAAGTGTACAAATCCGTGCTTTTCTTTGGCTGTGCCAAATGAAATGGGAAGGAGGGGGTGATTTTTGATATCAGATGAAAGAGAAACTGGTTGCAAGTGAAAACGGAGCCGTTTCTCTGCTGGACGAACGAGTAGAGGCCTGACGTCTGAAAATTATCACACACATTTTCAGATATCTCTCATTTCAATCCCTCCCATGAGCACTGGTTTCAAACACATGCTGATTTTCATATGTAATGGTGTAATTTGCTTAATTAAAGCATTACAGGCACAAATGCCATGTGTACTGAGAACTATTAGATATAGATAAACTATTTAACATATTATTGAGTAGGTAGTTTTAAACGCATCAAATTTCCCCACCCAATTAGTCAAATTTGTATTACTGAAAATGTGATTCTTGGCTATTTCCTGCATTTTGGCTTAACCTTGTTGCCGCATGATTTTGAAAAATTTAACGTAAGGTGCCATACCATTGTGATACCTATGTAAATGACAATAGGGACTTAGCAGTAATGTATATAATCGTTTCATTTTCTCAATTTTCACACAAATTTATTTTTCGCAACTTTAGCCAAGCTAAACGTTGTTAGTTATTGAAAAGTTATTGGGAGAAAAAGGCAAACCAGTTTGGTCCTAAGTGAGTGATGAACTGAAATCAAACTTAATTTTCAACACTGTCGCTGTTTAGTTTTACTTTTTTTTTTCAACTCCTATAATTTGAATTTAAAATAAAATGCCTCCTATAATATTTAGTTTGACCTCATAAGGTGGACAACCAACATTTTCTGAAGGTTAAGCACCTATTTTCACTGGCCGTTTGGTCAAAGAAAAAAAAGACTTCATTTTTAAGAGTTTCAGACCCTATTTTGTACCTTGTTCATGGAAACATCCAATTGTATGAGAGAAAAGAGAGACTACTTCTATTCCAAGAAGAAAGGAAATGGAGGATAGAGCCATAAAATGCAAATATCACCCATGCAGCTTTTCCTTTTTTTCCCCATACAAATTAAATGTCAGCATTGTGAAATACTGTCACTTTACTTCACGCTGAGGAGGTGATGACAAATCCATATTCTTCCTTTAAATAAAAATTCTTATTACGGCGCTAGCGCGGTAATCACGCCAGCACAAAGCCTTCCCGTGATTAACGATAGCAATTTATTGTGCAAAAGGGCCGAGGAGAGGGAGAGCACCCGACGCAGAAGAGACATCATCTTTATCATAATTCGTATCATAAATAACCGGCCACAGCCAATCAGAGAGCAGCCGGCGTGTCATTCCCAAATAACCTTTGATAACTATTACCATTCCACCGGCCGGAAGAAAGCCTAAAGTCACAATGTTATCTTATCCCCATTCTGCGCTTATAGAATACAACAATATTACCATATAGATTACACTATTTATAATAGAGGGTGTCAGAGGGCTCTGCCTGCACTTCCTGTCATCCATTGTGGTGCAGAGAGTTGCAGTAGCCAGATTACCACTGGTTAACTGGTATCACACCACCCTTGTGTGTGTGTGTGTGTGTGTGTGTGTGTGTGTGTGTGTGTGTGTGTGTGTGTGTGTGTGTGTGTGTGTGTGTGTGTGTGTGTGTGTGTGTGTGTGTGTGTGTGTGTGTGTGTGTGTGTGTGTGTGTGTGTGTGTGTGTGTGTGTGTGTGTGTGTGTGTGTGTGTGTGTGTGTGTGTGTGTGTGTGTGTGTGTGTGTGTGTGTGTGTGTGTGTGTGTGTGTGTGTGTGTGTGTGTGTGTGTGTGTGTGTGTGTGTGTGTGTGTGTGTGTGTGTGTGTGTGTGTGTGTGTGTGTGTGGAGTGCTTGGAGATATTAAAAAGTTTGATTTAACCAGAGATTGCTTCCGCACTTGGATGTGGGTCTGATTTTGTGTGTATCTTGTTCGCTCTGTTGATCTGCTGTGTAATCAGGTGTGGATGATTTTGATCTTTTGCTCTGATATCCACCCTCTATTCCACTGTGAAATGTTCCCTCTCGGTTAATATTGTTTATTTTCATCATTCTGACTTTGTCTTATTTTTCCACACTATGTTCTTATTATGTATATTATTTACAAAACAGAACTGAATAAGTTGTGTAATTTGTGGTGTGTTGACTGCGGTGCATGTGAGCTTTCAGTCTGGCTTATATCATATCTTTATCCTGTTTCTAAGCTCTTGCATTTTGGATATTCTGGTTGCATTTGATTTATTACCTGTGATATTAATATTTTGTGTATTTCCCTCTGGCAGATGAGGAAGAGGAGGAACCGGTTCCTGCAGATATGGGCACTTCTGCCGAGGCCATGCAAGTCTCCTTGGGTGAAGAAGAGGATGTTGAGGAAGAGGAGAATGATGAGAATTGGCTTAGTCGGCATGACGGACAGAGTCCCAGACCTGAGGGTCTATTGCCTGCCGCCAAGCGACCCCGCCTAAGTACCAAACCTGGTGTTAGCCCCGAATGGAGTTACGAGCCACGGGAACCCCTCAGTTCCCTCAACTCCCAACACATGCCCCATTCTCCCTCCCCTCCCCTCTCCCCCGAATTACCCAGACCTCCTGTGGCACCTCCTACACCTGGACACAAGCCCAAACTACCCTCACCCTCTCCTGCTCGGCAGAAGAACAAATCACCAAAAAGAGGGGGTGGCTCTGCACCCACTGGTATATTGGGGCGAGCGCTTACGTTGACCCCACCCAAGACCAATCAGAAGGCTGGGAAGAGATCACCCGTTAGGCCCAAAAGCCCCCGCAGCCCACGGCCAAGCCCTGCCCATTTGGGTGCAGCTGGGCGTGGTTGGGCCGGACCTCTCGGAGATGATAGTTCTCGTGATGGCCAGTTCAGAGGTCATGATACAGGAGACGAGGATATTGAAAACTCTATTGCTGCTGTCATTGCTCGCGCTTGTGCGGGTGGAGATGGCACATCAGATCCATTTGCTTATGACTCGGACTCAGACAGTGAGGGGACAAACCCTCCAAAACCTGCACCTAAACCTGCACTTACACTTAGCCATGTCAAACCTCCACAAGTTCTCCCCATAAAACATCCGCTTACGCCAGTTCCCCCACATCTCAACCCACCCAACCGCTGGACGATGGATGACTCTATAGACGAGGTCATTCGAAAGGCCAATCAGGGTCCAAAGCCAATTCAGGCCCCAAGTCTTTCACCTCCAGAGCCTGCTTACCTGTCGTCCCCACCTGACTCGCCCCCTACACCGCCACCACTTCTCAAACTGCCCCAGGAACGGAAAGACCCAGTTACGGCTACTCTTCTGAAGAAAAAACTCAAGAAGGACATCAAGGCCAAGTTGAAGAAGAAAGACAAAGAGCGACTAAAGGAGAAGGGCAAGGAGAAAGGAAAGAACAAGGACAAAAATAAGGAGAAGAAGCGGGAAAAGGAGCGAGGGCAAGTGGAGGAGAACAAGATCCCCTGGCCGGAGCTATCGCTCGTAGTTGGAAGTGAAGAGCGGAGAGACGGTATTGGCGGGAAGAAAGAAAAGGACAAACACAAGGACAAGAAGAAAGATAAAGACAAAAGCAAGAAAGAGAAAGAGAAACGAGACAAGGGCAAGGAGCGAGGCAAGGAGGAGAAGAGGATATCTCAAGTAACCAAAGACGTCGCCGCTGCCGTTGCCGCCACCAGCCCACTGTTCAGCCCCCAGTCCTGCTTACGAGTCCCATCAATGTTGCCCCCTTTGCCACCAATACTCCCTGATAAATTGTTCCCGCACACCAAGGATATCAAGAGCAAAGACAAAGACAAGAAGAAGGACAAGAAAGAGAAGAAGAAGAAAAAAGAGAAGGAGAAAGATAGAGAGAAAGAGCGTGAAAAGGAACGGGAGAAGGAACGAGCAAGGGAGAAGGAGCGAGATAAAGAGGAGAAAAAGAAAGAAAAAGAGAAGAAAGAAAAGACGAAGGAAAAGGAGAAAGACAAGCCAAAACTTGAGAAACAAAGTTTAATGGTAAGACGCCCTAGCACTTATAAAGTCCCTGGTCTCACACTGTGTTGGGAAATCTTCTTTTGAGCAGCCAAGCTGCCCTCTTACAGTTACACTACTTGCACTAAAAGTTACTCTACAATTTATTAACAAAAATAGCTAGCTACTAACATTTTGACATCTTTTTTTAATGTATTATAAGACTAGAAAATGCCCCACTTGATATAAAAGATAGTAGAAAATCTTCCCAAATTAATTGGTAAACTTAAAATGAATCAGACTTTTTGATTATGAATATGACAGAGAGGGAATTTTAAGAGAACGTGTTTGATTATTGCATGAAAAATGTGTCACAAAACAACAGTGTTGCGTTTAATACTTTTAAAACGCGTTCTATACTACTTTTTGTTAATAAAAAAGCTAGTCATTCTACTGAAAAGTCAACATGAAATGATCTTTGCAACCATTTTATCTGTAAACATATTTCTGAGTGAAACAATATGCAACGAGAACAAGGGGTACCTGTACACACCTTTGCGTCATGTTCACAGCTTTCCATATGCAACTACGATGTAATCGTCATTGACCGCCAACTACATAAGGCTGCATAGGCCATTCATAAAACTTCCACATGAATTCAATATGACTATCAGGTGCAACATCAATAATGCAAGACACAAGCGAGTCACACAGATAGATTTACTAGCTGGCCTCATTGTGTGTGTGTGTGTATCTTTCTGTCTTTGTCTCCTTGTGTGTGTACCTCTGAGATCAGAAGTAGATCGCTGAGCTACATTTACATTTCCGTCTTTTCCGGTCGATTTGTCCCTGGAATCCTGCTCCTTGCATGTAGCCCCTGTGCACACACACATACACAATAGACTATCAATCTGTGTGCAAATCAAACAAGGGATAATACACCTCAAAGCCTCTGTTTACCCAATTCATATCCCATTTTAGAGCGTGTATATGTATGCGTGTCTGCAAAAGAGCTTGAGCAAAAGAGTGTGTTAGTTCTTCTTTATCAAACTCATACTCCAATCTCTTTTCACTGACAGTGATAATGTATGTACACCACATCAGAGCAGCTTGAATTGATTTAGACTGCTGCAGAATTCCATTTTTCCTGCTTTCTGTCTCTTTTTCTTTCGTTACCTGAATCCCTGACCCCCACACTCTCTTTTTCTCTCCTGCTGCCACTGGGAGATGGGATTGAGAAAGTGATTTCTCTCGTTCTCCACCTGCTTAAATCTTTCCATCACTTTAATTTTTTGCAAGGCTGCTTTGCTGCCATCCAGGAGAAAAGAAAAAGAGACAAGAGAGTGAGAGGAAAGAGGAAAAAGAGAGAGGGAGAGAGCTGAGGGGTGGGAAGCTGGGGGGGTTATCAGTCGTTGGCCTGAGGTATGTGTGCAAGGGACTTAAATCCGTAGAGATTAGCAGAAAAATGCCGTCGGTAGCAGTAAGGGGCTTTACGCCACTGGTTGTATTAGTTCAGGTGAAAAGAGTATTGCGTTTACATAAAACCGGACAAATCCAGCCACAATGCCAATGCTGTGGGACCACAATGCAATCTGCTATCTCTGGACCTTAACCACAACATCCAGCCCTGTTTCCTGAGAACTGCTTCGGAACTACTGCCACCAAACACTGAATTACAGAAATTGAGAGAGAATGATGGTGGAGAGAGAGAAGAGATGGGGCAAAAGAGGAAACAAGCGATATAATGTAGAGGGAGATGGTATGAAGAGAAAGAGATTATGCCATTTTTTTCTTGCTATGGGTCCTTAGTCTTTAGTTAGTCCTTAGTTACTCACTTGAAAACAAGTGGCAAACGGTTGAACTCAAAATTAAATGGTTTTTGCAGCCCACTTTAGATGTATTTCTGATTGAAACAGCATATTCAATTTAAGGAAAAACGCAATTTAAAAAAAACATAAGGCAGGGCTTGATTTCATTCACTGTAAATTATTGGATCATGAATAATGGTCTCTATATGACACGTGGTTAGAGAAAGCGATGTCAGCCAAAAAGTAAAATTGTTTTAGAAGTACAATGTTATTGTTACATGAACAACCAGTCAGCTGATTTCTGTCTCAAAGGCTTTAGGCCCAGTTTAAACCTCGTATTAAGATTTTCGGATCACAAGTGATATAGATGTAAATTAAGTTTAAAACACTTTGAGCTTGTCCACTTTCAACCACTTCAAGAAGTAGTCGAAAACACATTCAAGCTGATTGCCAGACAGGGTTTAAACTTTGTTGGCTGGAGACCCAAGTTTGGTTTTAAGATGAAAAACATACCAAGTGCAATGCTCTCTCACATTCCTGATTTCTAACACGCACACACAGAGTTCGGTGTGATCTTGAGGCTGTCAGAACAGAAACGAATCCTGCTGCTCTCCGTATGTTTTACAGTCATCTCCATGCATGTTCATATGTAAATAAATATTAAAAATAATAAACTTATTTTGTCCATTAGATGGAAAGATCTGAAAAAAAAAACATACGTTTACCCGCCCATAGACTCTTCCCTCAAATAAATCAGGACAGAAGTGGTTGAAAGTGGACTAAAGAGATGGATTAAAACAGCAAGTATCAAGTAAACGGGTATGCGTCTCTCTCTGCTTGTGATCTGATTGACCGAAACACATCTTAATACCAGGTGTAAACTGGGCCATAGACTGTGTCTAGACCGTAGAGGTCTAAAGAGTACTTGAAAACCATACTTAAGTGAAAGTATAGATAACTTAAAACAAAAATGACTCCATTACAAGTTACAAGGCACCAATTTCAATACCTCTTGTCTTGAATAAAAGTATTAGATAATCTGAGAGAGCAATCACATGTTTACTTTCTAAAGTCGAAATAAAACTTAACACCTCAATATTGCAATCGACACAGCATCGTCTACAGACACAAAAGTCTCAGTTAAGCTTGAGTGTTCAAAAAGGGCATAACTAAACCAATATCCTTCAAAAAGGTATCTCCAATATAATGGATAAATAGAATAACGTTAACTATAGTCTACTTCCACTTGACATGCTGGTTATGGCCTCATCACTGGCTCCAGCATTTCATCATCTCAAGTATAAACACCTGCAATTCAGAAACTACCATAAACGTATAGTAGCCTTGTTGACAAGTTTGGGTGAGTAAAGGGGCAAAGCGCACAAAATATTGTAACTTCAATGCTCTATAGATGGTGATATTGCTTTTTTGTAACAGAAATAAACTGCTGCAGAAAAGTTAGATGCTATGCAAAATGTAATGTGTCATAGAAATACTCATTACAAATGTATTGGAGTAAAAAGTGCATATACTTTTTAAAACATGTAATCAAATAGAGAGTAAAAGATGCTATCTAATTACATAAACACTTCACGCCACTGCTACACTGGACGCGATGTTACACATTAAAGTCAAATAGAAAACATAATTTGTGATTCTGTCTACACTGGATTTGGCTAGACAAGTCAATGCCCGTTCTATTTCTCCACGTGTTTGCGCTACTTCTGACGAGGATAAATGTATTTGGATTGTTCACTTTGACATTTCCAGTGTAGACAGTATCAAGCTGTGTTGGCATTGCAAAATACAACGCTTCAACGGTCGCACCAATGTAAACACGGTTAAAGTATGCACAACACAGTAATAGTAAATGCTCCACAAGTCACTAATTTCATCTTGTCCAATTCGACTTGAAAAAGTTAAGCTGTTGTGAATAAGAACTAGTTCTCAGTTCCCAGCCCTATCAGTAATGAAGGGTATTTCGTGATGGCCAAGATATACTCTGTGCTTCTGCGTTTGCCCTGGGCCAGTTGCATAAACATAGCCAATTATGTTAAGATAGTGTCTAAAGAACTAATATGACCAAATAGCAGTTAGCCAAGGGGCAATCAGTCTTACTTTTTGGTATCAAATTAGACAAATCTATGTTTAAATTTAACTTACTTAATTTTTTTTTAGAATAGTCTTAAAGAAAGAAATTGATGACTAACTTGTATGACTAGTTTTAGCAGTTTATAAATCAGGCCCCTGATCTTGAAGACATTCCAGGGATGACATGAATGCCATAATCACTGCATTTCAAAAATATTGAATGTAGTTAAGGTAATTTAGTATGAACAGTAGGGTGAGAATGTGAGAGGTGACCACTGGATCACATTTACGTCTTGGTTTAAACGGTTTATTTTAAATATTCTCTATGAAAGCTATTAATGTTGATTTAGATTCCTCTCTGAGCACAGTCTCTCTAAACTCCCTCCCTATTGAACACTGACTCTTTGCTAAACTACACAAAAAGGACCTTTGTATCATATTTAATTGTATTGTGCTTTATGGTATTACACTCTTGTAAAATTTCGAGAGTTCCTTTTTCACTTTTTCGTTATCACTTCCTTAGCTCATAGCGCTTTTAAAGAGCGACGTCAGGTCACGCCAGCTACAGCACTTTACATCCATTTAGAAGCTGATTAATCAATTTGCGCGATCCCGCAGCCATTTATGTTGGGTGCGCGTGCGGCGCGTGTTTGAATGAACGGGCCTAATCGTGATAGGAGTAGGTTAAGTAGGACGGGGCACTTTTAGGGAGAAAGACATTGCTGCCACCTCCTCAACCACTTAAAGACTAATTAACATAAGCAGATAGTACTATCTCGTCCTGCTATTGTGGGTCACCCTGAGTGTGCACACACGTTCGCTCTTAGAGACACACACACACACAGACACACACACGTACATGGGCCTTATCGTCAAGACACACGGCCTTAGCTCCTTCCTTAGGGAGGTTGAGAGGTCTGTACTTGCTTCTGTTTTGGACGGCTGTTCCCCATTGCCCTACTGTGGTTAGAAAACACAGGTACCATTCTTCCAAGTGGGAGATATTGCTATCTGAAGTGATTTGCGTTTTAAAACTACAACTATAATGACCGTTAAAAATCTAAATTCATTGTTAATTCAGTAACCGTTCTGACAGATTCAGCAAACAGTTTGTAAGACTCATTCTAACTGTTAAGTTGTGAGTTTCTAAATTTAAGTCAGCCTGAAATCAGCATTGACACCATTTACTCGGTCTAAGGCTGGCCACACACTTGAAGATTTTAAGCCAGGTTTTGGGCCCGATTTGCCACACCCAAAGATCTGGGGGGTGTGGCCCAATCGAGGCTTCTTGCAAATGTCTTTTTGTCCAAAAAAATCCTCAGTTCTGTAGTGTCATTACGATTATTTTACTGCTCCTGATTGCGTCAGAGCCCGCACAATCCCAAATCTTGACTCTTCATCGGGTTGCCTCTGATGTGAGACCCAAGATAGCCAATGAGAGCGAGCAAGCTTCACCAACCGGATGTTGCTACTTCTATAGCTGAAACTTAGCAGCCACAAAAGTGGGATATTGTGAAAGTTCACCACTCCTTTTTTTTCCCCTTCATTTTTCTTCTCGTAAAACAAAACTCACGCCAAGAGAACCAGCTGACGACGTCGATCGCCCTCCATTTGTTTTTCTCTCAAGTCACGTTTAATCTCGTGGGTCGCCGTGAGATCTCGTCTCACTGTGAAAATGTTTCAATCGACAGGTGTGTGGTCTCGTGGTCCGGACGTATCTTCTAGTGTGTGCATTCAGAAACAGAATCATTTGAAACTGCTCTGATGTCTGTGGTCTCCCACAGTTTTAAAACCGGTCAAGTTTTGAAAATCGTCTAGTGTGTCCCAGGCCTAAGAAAGACATTGCCTTTTCGGATGACATCACAAATCTCTTATTTCTCACTGCCCTGTAACCCGTCCATCTCCCTCCATTCTGGCTTGGTTCCTAATGGATAAAAACAGTCCTGCCCTTTATTTACTGTGTTGGGTCACCATTTGATTCTAAAGTAAAATCTGTGTCCGGAAGTAAAACCAGTTTATTGTCTTTGTATTATTTTGTGTTACCCGCTATTTCATTGCATTCAATTCAGACTGCAGTCGCAATAATTTCTTGCCCTGGAATTGTAGATTATGCAGCGCCGTTGTTGAATAGCAGAGCAGGAAACACTGGTACAAGGTGAAACAAGTTTGTTTTCCCGATTCTCTCAGAGGAGTTTTCCATAGATTAACACAGCAGTCTAAAGTTCATTGTGCCAAGTCCAGCGTTAACTCAAGAGCTCCTCTAATCAACTGAAGTACAAACTGCTGATAAATCTTTTATGGCAGTTTAGAGTTGCAGCCCTTGTATATCCCCAGTATAGTGTAACCCGTATATAGGAGCAATCGGGGTTGGCGGTTCTTTCCCAAGCATGTATCGCTAGAAGAGACGTGTGATAGTCATGGTTATAATGCTTCATAAAAGCCATCCGTTTGGGACGATCGGATCTGAAAGCGAATCGGAGAACGAGAATTACTCGTGCAGGCATACCTCCAGAGGTTTTTTTGTTTTTTTTGGCGTTACTCGCCAGGTTTGTTTCATGCATATATGCTAATGCAGCGGCTAACACAGCCTCTCACGCTCCTATTCTCTCCAAATGATGCAACCTGCCAGCCATCCTCTCAATTCTGCTGATACTTACGTTCCCCTCTTTCCATAGAAGAAAGGAAGTGAAAAACAGAGAGAAAGAGGGGATGGGGTGGTAGACAGACAGAGAGAGCGAGACACAGGGAGGAGTCTCCAAATCCACAAAGGTTTTGTAATGAATGCGCAGCGCAACAATAAAAACAAAAACATTAAAGAGAGAAAAGACATGTTTCTGTGTTAAACAATTAGTGCAGCGGCATTATGGGGGATCTGGGCGGACAAAAGCGCCACAGCGGCAGGGGTTCTCCCCAACACAAACACACAAAGAGCACCTCACTCTCGTTAAGCCTCGGAAAAACCCCCGAGACACACTCTACACCGGTCTCCTCAGCCAGCGGCGCGTTATCCGTCCCTATGCTATCGTCTCCTCCATCTCTCATGCGCTCTGTTCTGTGCATCATCCCATTCTGCTGTTTTTATCTCTGTACTGGGGTCTGTTTGTACCCCTCTCTCCGTTACTCCCCGCCTCCATGGCCCCGGACAGGACACACTCCTGCCAGCATCAGAGGTGTGTGTACATAAAGGGCTTTTCAGGAGGCCTGACCCTGGTGCTAGCTAAACTGGATTAGCAGGACACTACCTTGTCCATCTGCCGTGTTAAGTGTGAGCGTCTGAGGTGAGGCCGTGTGGTCTTGTCCCCTTTAGTAGGCGATTTGTAGTTTAATAGCTGACTTTAGATTTTCATTATCATGTCAACACTGCACGTTTTAGGAAAGATAACCTCAGTTTTAAGTATTCATTCCGTGTGTATGAGGAATACAGTGTCGACCCCACTACCCCGAACCACCATTGACTGACACGGTGATAACCTTAGTACCGTTCTGCTATCTTGCAGCTGTTGACAAAACATGTATAGGGGCTTTCACACTGGAGGAACCTTTTCTTAGTCCTAGAATCCGCTTTTTGGCTTGTTCGCACCGGAAGAACTGGGAACGATTTTAGCTCTAGGAACACCTTTTGGCGGAACTAAATTAGCTCCTACTTCAGTAGGGTCTAACCCAGCACAATAGGAACTACCAGTGTACGCTGATTGGCCGAACGCACGCAAAACACCAGCACCCGCCATTTTTAAAAAGCCGTGTACACACAGAGATAGCAAGCAAAATATTATGATGTATTTCTGCTCAGTTAGCGACTGTTTGGACATCAACCACACTGCAAACGTTAATACTTTTTCATATACTGTCTACTTTCTTTGTATAACAGTCCTATCTAATAACGTAAACTAAAGAAGACGGAGAATGGGAGTGATGTGTGCTCAGGCTCTGGCGTTCTCAGTGGTGTCAAAATAAATGTCAGCCGCGCCATCAAAATAAAAGTCACAACAAAAAGCCTGGCTTACATAACTTCAGAGTTCCTACTGGTGGTGCAAATGCAACCAGGAAAATGGCTCTAGGGGGACGTTTAGTTCTTGGGGAACCACCCTGGTGGCTAGATCATTTAACTAAGTTCCTAGAACTACCCAGTGTGGAAGGGACTGATGCCAACAGTTTAACCTGTTTGGTGATAGCTATTTTAGACAACAGTGATGTTAGCAACCTTTGACATTCTAATATACGCCAATTTTTTGTTTGACGTCAAATGAGACACCATGTTTTGTGCATGTAAAACTAATACTGAAGTAGTTGTTTGGTTCTATACACTCTCATTCAGTGAAAATTTGTCTGTCAGTACCTGAATTGGTTACACTTTATTTCAAGGTGACATTTTTATATGGAACTTACTCATATAAAAACTGAGTAATATTAATTAACTACATGTACTTACTATAGAGTTACCGTTAGGGTTTGGTTCAGGGTTAGTGACTTGTAATCATGCATAATGTACTGTTATTACTATAGTAATATATGTAGTATTGGTAACTACGTCACCTTAAAGTGAAGGGTTACCCCTGAATTTTTCAGTAGTGAATTCAATTTTAGAATGTAGTTGTCTATTCGGTAAACAACCTTAAGAATGGTTAGAAGGCACTTTAGAAGAATGACAACTGCATATATATAGCTGTAAAGGCATGTTCACACCAAGAACGATTACTATAAATATAACTATTTTAGCGTCCACACCAGCGGACGATATCGTTTTTGTTATAAGCGCGTCTGTCACTTTAAATCCTCGAGATCGTTACAACAGGATGGATTCTAATTGGCTCTTTTTATAGTTTATCAGCTGTATAAAATCATTCTGAAAGTAATTCCAACGATATCGTTTCTCTGTGCCGTTATTATTATAGTAGTGGTGTGAAATCTGCTATTCTTTAATATTGACAACGATTTTTAGAACTTTATCTTTAGTGTTATAGTTATCTTCCTTGGTATGAATGAGCGTTAAGGCCATGGGGGGCCGGGTATCTTCAGTATTGAAGAAAAATAGACGATAGTTTTAGAACTTTTCTTCGATATATTATAATATTTTGTTACCTCATTTCACCGGGAAGCATCTAAATTTCTCATTCACAGCTTTAATGCGAATGTTTCAAAATACAGGCAAAACAGAATAGATTTATTACACTGATTAGCATATTGTTATTGTGAGATAATTATCGGTCATCTGTATAACATTTGCCATTTGATAGACAGCATTAATGAAAGCTCAAAGTAGGTGGGCAATACATTTCTCTTTGAGTTCCAAATCAATATTGATAATTTATCATTAAAAAATGAATTACTAAAATTGCATTTTAGAAGATTACATTTTAAGTTTTATAAATTCATTTCATTAGAAACCATTTTTGATGATAAATTTGTATTAAATCATAGAATACAGAATACAAAAAAAAACATAATTTGGGAAACAATTTTATGGGAATTGCTATATATTTCAAATGATTTCTGTCTCTGTTCAGGCTGATCTTTCTCCTGCTGTCCCACCGTCTCCTGTCATTCCCCGACTGACCCTCAGAGTAGGTGCTGGACAAGACAAGATGTAAGTACCCCATACACACACACACACACAAAGATTTGAGACTATCAGGCAGCTCTCTGTGTGGTCAGAGTCTCTGAGTCTGTGTACAGGTGTGAGTTTCAGGCTTTGGGTCTTGTGACCAGTCCCAGACGGCCCATGAGGTCTTTGAGGGGGGCAAACACACACACATACACACCCCACATCATGGCCCCCTCCTGCACACTCCTATCAATAGCGCTAGTGTTCACACCACTTAACCCCCTCACACACACACACACACACAGCGCCATACTACAGGTAAGGCGATTACTGATTCCTGAACGTCTACACGTGACTGATGTCGCTTTAATGGCCAGTGTGATTTAGACTCAGAAAGTATAGTGTCTACAGTGTTTTGACTGTGCTTTTGAATTTCTTTCTCACCTCTTCAGTTCCACCTGCATGCAGGACAGGAAGCATTAGTGTTTACGTCTGAGCGTGTGTCTGTTTGTACAGGATGGCCTTTATTCTCAGCCTGGGAGTGTGTGTCGTGCCTCTGATGTTGCCTGTGTACTTGCACCTGTAGTCTGGTGTGTAGAAAAACACAATCAGCAGTCCTTTCAAGAGGGAAATGTGTTTTTATGTCTGTCCTTGTGTTTCATTTCATTTACATAAGCACAAAGCTTTAGATGTTGTTTGTGTTTAACTTTTATTTTAGGTTGAAAGACTTAAGTGCACAGCATATCAGTGATGAAAGTATAAGATAAAAGAGTACTGATTTGAATCGGCAATAACAAAAAATAATGATCGTTACAGTGTAATTTTTTTCCGAGATCTAAACAGAAGCTCCTCTGATGCACGTGGAAACATGGACACAGGTCAACTTTGACCTCCTGAGAGTTCAAGAGGTCACATCCTGGACAGGGCATACCCCACACCAACTTTGCCCCGAGAGGGAGCCCTGTTCATGGTTGTGGTGTGTGTGTCAGTCAGATGAAGCATAAATAATGAGTGTCTGTGTGTGTAATCGGAGCTGACCGTTTGACACGCCCTTCTCAGGGTCAATACCACAGCAAGCGCCGCTGTCCACTCTCTCCGAGCCTGTCAATCAACCTGTTACTCAGCAACAGCAGGATTTAATCAGTATGTCTGGCAGCATTTAAACGACAAACTGGATAAAGTTCTTCTCTATTGCCAGATTATAATTAAGGATACACAATATATTGGTGAACATATCAGCCAATATTGAATGCAGATAATATAAGGACTTTTTTTGTAACACTTTAGTTTAGGGTCCAATTCTCACTATGAACTAGTTGCTTATTAGTATGCATATTACTAGGATATTGGCTGTTTATTACTACTTATAAAGCACATATTAATGCCTTATTCTGCATGACCATATTCTGCATCCCTTAATCCTACCCAATACCTAAACTTAACAACTACCTTATGAACTATTAATAAGCAGTAATTATAAGTTTATTGAGGCAAAAGTCCTAGTTAATAGTGAGAATTGGAACCTAAACTAAAGTTTGACACTTTTTTTAATGCATATTATAGCATCCCAAAAAATGGTGGGATGTTGATTACTCCTATTTATTTATTTTATTTTATAAATATATATATATATATATATATATATATATATATATATATATATATAAAATACACACAAAACATACTTATACATACATATTTTTATGTTTAAATGTGTGATTTTATTAGGGTTTTTATTCATTCATTCATTCATTCTTTCATTTATTTTTACGGTTTTATTTATTTATTTAATTCATAATCAAAACAATATTTTTTTAAACAGAAAAGCTGATATATAATATTGGTCATTTATATTGGTTTTTGGCCATCACTGAAGAATGATGCCTCATTAAGTCATAGATAGATAGATAGATAGATAGATAGATAGATAGATAGATAGATAGATAGATAGATAGATAGATAGATAGATAGATAGATAGATAGATAGATAGATAGATAGATAGATAGATAGATAGATAGATAGATAGATAGATAGATAGATAGATAGATAGATAGATAGATAGATAGATAGATAGATAGATAGATAGACAGACACACAGACAGACAGACAGAAAGACAGACAAAAAAACAGAAAGACAGACAAAAAAACAGACAGACTTGAAATGATACGGTATGTAACCCTTTCTCCCTCTCTGTTTCTTCTCCAGTGTGATCAGTAAGGTGGTCCCAGATTCAGAACCCATCCCTCCACCACCACGGACCCCAGTGGCCAGGTTCGGTCCAGGAGCTCGGATGCGTTCCCCTCCAGCTCCTCCTCCACCTGCCCCGGCTCCTGTAGCACCTCCACCCCGCCCTCCTCCTGTCCTGCCCCCTCTACCCCCAGCCACCCCCATTCAGCCGCCTCCCAGCCAGGCCAAAGCACGGGGATGCAGCGTCGTCACCGAGACCGTCAGTGCATACGTGGTAAGTCTCAAATACACACACGAGAACACTACTGGAAATTAATTATTACTCTATTGTATTAATTTGTATTATTACTTTAAATATTAATATAACTTTTATATTATATATATATATATATATATATATATAATACATTATAATATATTTAATATTATATTAGTGTCCTAATAATTAATAACACAATAAAAAATGATTTTGCAAATTCCTCAGCCTAGTTTTAGGCTGTTTACAGTTGTCAAGCAATTATGTAGTACGTCAATATACAGTTCTACAGCTGTGTGCATATCGGGTTTTGTGCGGCTTGTCCAATCAGAATTTAGAGCCGAAACTTTCCATTTTAGAGGTTATTTATTT
This sequence comes from Gobio gobio, assembly GCF_949357685.1. NCBI lineage: Eukaryota > Metazoa > Chordata > Actinopteri > Cypriniformes > Gobionidae > Gobio > Gobio gobio. The sequence goes on along the minus strand of NC_137101.1, from coordinate 25,574,331 downwards.
TCTATAAATATCATGTGTGACTTCCTTCAATTTGACCTTGGCTTTGACCAAGAAACACATTTTGAATTTTATGCTCTGAATTACGGATTGTTGTCATTAATTATTTTTAGACGTTATTTGACTTATTCAAACATACATTTCATAGTTAAGAATGAAATGCATATAAATGAATTAAAAATATGCATATATTTAATTATGTGTATTTTTATATGCTAAAATTATGAAAATTTGGGCAAAGCTGAGGGTTTTGTAAAAAAAAAAAAAAACACTTATTTGACCTCCAACTCGAAATGATTGAGGGTGTGACGCATATAATAGTATATAATAGCACTTGTTTTTTACTTTTCTTTTTGACCAATGCCAGATGTAAAACGTTCCAATTTCGTTTGATTGATTCTTGTGTTTGTTCATCACAGATTCGGGATGAATGGGGTAATCAGATCTGGATTTGTCCAGGATGTAATAAACCTGATGACGGCAGTCCCATGATCGGATGTGACGAGTGTGACGACTGGTATCACTGGTAAAAGCCCTTTCCAGCTTTTCTTACATTACACAGTCACAAACACTTTTTCCCCCCTGTAATGTGACAGAGGAAAACAGAATGTGTTCTACAGGAAGAACTGTAGACAGGACCTTTTATCTTTAAGGAAGTTGTTTTGATTTCATCTTGACTTTAGGTGAAGTCATACAGTCATGTCATTATTCATCTTGTGTGGTGAACAAGACAGTTTTTTTGACATCTAAGCACAAAATGCAGGAAGTTTTGATTAATTAAAGTTACAGAGTTGTTTTATTTTACACTAATTCTCTTTCATGCCATTTCAAGAGCTACACACACTTCAACAAAGTAAATCAGAGGAAGTGCCAATCACACAAAAAATGAGTCTAGATTGTCTGGCATTACTGTAAAGCTTTCGGGGAATCATCTTTCTTATGCGTTTCGCTTACAGATCAAAAACACACACACATAGAGAGAACAAATTGCGTCTCTTTCATGACGAAAGCAGATATTTTGATGATGAGAATGATCGAGTAGTTTTATATATAAAAGACGTGCTTTTTTGAATCTCCATTTTGAGTTTATGTACAAATATATGAAAAATCCAAACTTGAATGAAATTGATCGGTATCTTGAAAAACAACTAAGTGAGACTCATCGATCTCTCTCTCTCTCTCCTTCAGGCCGTGTGTGGGTATTTTAGCCGCCCCTCCGGAGGACCAGTCGTGGTTCTGTGTGAAATGCGCTGGCAAGAAAAAAGACAAGAAGACAAAAAAAAGGAAACGCAAAGCGCACTGACCCACATTTCTTTTCCTCCCGTCTCCGTGCTCATCATGTGTTTTCGCCTTAATTCGTTTCCAACTCTATTTTGTTGCATTTGTTTTTGTTTCGTTTTCACCCAGCCCTTCTTTTAACTTGGTTAACTTAACTCCGTGTCCGGTATCATAATGTATTTTTTAAAATGAAAATTTCAAATGTGTATGTTACTTTTTTATGTGGAGAATCGTACAGTATGTCTATATGATCTTTGTACCAAGCTCATGATTGTTCAGTAGATGTGTGTTGAAATGAACCTCTCAGTTCGCCCTCATTTAAAGGTTTTTCCATGTATGTGCCGATTCATCAAATCACCCAGGAGAGAAAAAACATTCTGTACTATAATCTGCCTTTTAATATCGTTCTTCTGATTGATTTTGACTGGAGGTGCAGTTTCATTTTACTATGGATTTAATTAAAAGTTGCTTTTTCACATCTTATTGTTTGGTTGTCTTGTCGTTCGTTTGGGTGGGAGTGTACAGATAGATAGTCCACTCATTCAGAAAAAAATAGCTAAATCAGTGACTGCAATCTTAACATTAGATTTTCATAAGCATTATGTCAAAATAATAAATAAAAGGTTAAATGTATTTTATTATTTGACCCAAGTTATATTTCTGTATATTCTGTTCAGTTGGTTTTGGCTTTTGGATTGAATATGGCATTTCTCTCAAATGACCCGTGGAAACCGTATAGTGTAAATGTTTTTATATTGCCATGAAGGTTGCAATGAGCTAAATAAGATAAATGAAGTGTCAGTTATGCAATGAAATGTTTTTTTCAAGAACACTTTGAATAAAAAAACAGATAACCAGAGATGGGCATTGTTTATTGAAATATATGTTGCATATACAAAATCCTCTGTCCTCGCGAGGTAAAGTGTTATTTCATTCATGTCCTAACAAATTGTTTCAACTTGCAGTGGCCCCAAAAAGTATTTTGTGTAAATGCAAGTGGCACTTATTAAAAAATTTTAAAAAAAAAACGATTAAGAACAAGTGCAATTTTCACATATAAACACAGGTTTGAATGATAAAACAGTGAATACAGGCCTGCTGTAAAATAAAGTATTGTGGCACTTTCTAGTTATCAAACTTTACATGAATTGGTTACACCTGTGGTTACTCTGCTAGGACACCTGTGGGGAATGGACTAAGCATATAAAAAAAATGATTATTTGAAATTGAAGCAGCATTTGTTTACAGATGCCACGAGGGCTTTGTGTCGAACGTCACATGAGAAAACGGTCTAATCGCATCCGCCTGTTGGAGAAAGTGTTAACGGCAGAATTTTAAGGTAATCAGCTAGTTTTTTGTTGTTGTTTTTTTTTGCCATTTTATTTGGTAGTTCCATTGAAAGCACCTTAAAGGGATAGTTCACCCAAAAACGAAATTTATATTTGTCTGCTTACCCCCAGGGCATCCAAGATGTAGGTGTCTTTGTTTCTTCAGTAGAACACAAAGATTTTTAACTCCAACCGTTGCAGTGTGATAGTCGTATAATGCATGCCAATGGGGATATTTTAGAGTATGAGAGTAAAAACACATAGACATACGAATCCTTATTAAACCATGTGGCTCGTGGCGACACATTGATGTCTTAAGACACGAAAAGATCAGTTTCTGCGAGAAACCGAAACAGTATTTGTTATTTTTTTACCTCTTATCAGACGAATGTCATCTAGTATTCCCAGCGCCATAACTTCCGGCGAATAAGGTCAAAATACTGGCACGATCAAAGGCACTAATGAGGAATCTATGTATATATCTATGATTGCGCCGGTATTTTGCATGTATTTTGACCTTATTCGCCTGAAGTGATGGTGCGAGACAGCTGATGCAGAGCCATAGAAAAAAAATTTAATACATTTTTAAATATGGATATTGTTCTTACACAAACGCATCGATTAGCTTCAGAAGGCCTTTATTAACACCCCGGAGCCGCGTGGAGCACATTATTTGACAGACAGACACATTTTTTATGGACTTCAAAAACAGAGCAGATATTACTGCTATTATAATGCTTGGATTAGCCAGAACATTTTAATATAACTCAGATTTTATTTGTCTGAAAGAAGAATGTCATATACACCTCGGATGACTTGAGGGTGAGTAAATCATGGGCTAATTTTTATTTTTGGGTGAACTATCCCTTTAAAACCGTTTTACCAGGGCTGTCAACGGACGCGCATTCAGCGGGAAGTTCGGATCTTTGAATCTCGTTCAGCAAAATGAACGAATCTTTTTCAAGTAATTTCGTTAATTTCAGCAGAATCTAATTAAACTGTTACATGTTACATTTTTCAACACATTTAGTACTTTTGAAATAAAAAATAAACTATAAGCTAATGCAGCCATGGTCAAACTTTGAGAAAGAAATTATTAATTAATTGCTAGAGCTTCATGCTGTATGCAGTCTGTTAGTTCACCTCACCTCCCGATCCAAATCGTTCGATCCAATTTGTTCATCTCTCGAGTCTCGTTCTTTTTTCACGTGACCGCTTCCCGGTTCAGTGTATTGCAACATATACAACATTACAGTCGTATAATTGACTGCATGTTGTAATATATTATTATAAAATCATCAGAAGATATGTGTGATAAACTTTTGTTATGCCTATCCGTTCTGACCAACCCATCTGTCCAGGCTTCATAGGAAAATAAATTTTACTAGCTAAAAAACTGAAATAAACAACAACAAAAAACTATGCACTTGTTTGTAAGGAAGGTTGTGAACTCATTTCTGTATCCAAGCAACACGGCTGTCACTTTACGTGACAAAAGAACGAGACTGAGAGATGAAATGTTTCTGCATTCAGCCTATGGGGACTTGAACGAACGAGAAGACTCGAGAGATGAACTAATCTTTTCTGTTTTCTGTACAGAACATAATGGCATGTTGCGCATGCGCGGTCAACACAAAATGAACGAATCGCTCTCTGAGACAACTCGTTGTTCTCGAGTCATATTAAAGATTCGAATGGTTCATGAACGACACATCACTCTCACCCTCAGTGAAGAGCGGAGCAAAAGAGGACTCGGACAATGTGCAGACAGTAAAGACATAGCAGGTTACTTTTGATATGAAACAAAGTCTCAGCTTTCAAAGTTTTTATTACGAAAAGGTTTTATTACGAAATTCAAACAATAAATACCGTTTTGGCGCACTAATGTGGCGTGTGGCATTCATGCCAAGCGAAGTGTGTCAACGGTCATCTCTTCTTCTACTATAGTTACAGTAAAAATAAACATTAATGAATATCAGAGGTTATGCTGAAAGAACCAGTTAATGTTTATCATGTAATCGCTCAATCAGTGATTGAACCGCGGATAAAACAGATTGTAAACAATGTCACAACATTTACCTCAGAAAAGCCATTCAATGTCAATAAACTATGGTTAGCGAGAAAAATGTGCTTCAGAGAGCAGCAAAAAAGCACTATATTACACATTTGACAAATCATTACAAAACTGCGTTTGGCATAGGCCTATGCAAGTATATAAATAGTCATTTGAGTAAATCTACATTTTGATATTGTGAAATGTATAGCCTATTATTATAATACAAACAACTAACTAACAACTGATTTTTTTTTTGTTTCATATGCTGAGATTATGGACCACCAGCAGACCTTGGCACAGAAGGCCCTCACATCTCCAAGACGCAGGTCAGGGGAAGGTGATGCTCAACACAAAGGACAAAATCTTCTGGTGATGCACAGAATTATATAAATGTGGAGGATGTAGATCCTGTTATATTTTGTAATAGACTACATACATTTTATTTTATAAGATTTTGGGGTTAATGCAGTCTGTAAAACCTGTTTTTGCAGGACAATCCACCTCTAGACCCTAAAAGATAGTTTTGCCTCCCTTCCGTTACAGTTCAATAACTTCTGTTTAGAAGATGATGGATAAAAAAACTAATTTTTTTTCTTGTACAAACTGTTACTTAGTGGAATCAAACAAAACAATCAGCAGGTCGCTAGAGCAAACAGAACCTGATTTACAGATTTTCAAAAACAGGAGTTTGAACACAAAAAAAACAAAAATCGCCTAGTTTTAAGTGTTTATTATAGTATTTTAAACACATACAATGTTATTTATGAAGTATTATAGTCTTATTATGTTATTTTGAGGGGTTTTCTCTCAAATGATACCAATATTTTACATTTCCTATGTGTGAAGGGTGAACATTTAAACTTGGATATGTCAAATTCAGGCGGAAATCCCAAAATAAAATGCCTTACACTGGAAGAAGTTAACTGTTAATCGATCTATAAAAGCAATATTACATTCGCAATTGTGCTGTTCATTACTGCGATTACCAGTTCCACTAACGTTCCACAAAAAAGTATCCAAATGCTTGATTTTATTTGTAAACTCTAATGCTCAAAATAATTAATTGCTTTGGTTAAATTACACAAATTAGTTCAATCTAATGAACTTTTATGAGTATTTAGAACTCTTATACTTTTGAGTTCACAAAACTGACACATTTTAAGTTATGTGACTTGTTGATTGTTTTGAGTTTTATGCACTTGTTTAATTTAAAGGAACTGTATGTAAGAAATGTATTTCAATTAATCATAAAATGGCCCTGATATGTCACTAGACATTAAGAAATCATGTTAATTTCAAATATTTATATCACTGACAACGGTTGTCCGGCCAAGATATTGTCATTTTAAAAGTGAAGTTGCAGCCCTCAACTGATGTTGATGTTGACATGTTGTGTTTTGGCCTGAAGCGCCACCCTCCACCTATCTACCAATCACGAAGTCAGTAGTGTTTCTGCATTCGGGTGGCCAGCTCTGCTCTAGTTACCACAGCTGCAGCTACAAACTTTTTGGATAAACAATGTCTAACTTTACGAAACCTAAACGACCTCGTTATGAATCAGAAAAACGTCGTGACAGTGTCCGAAATAAAACAAGGATTTGAGATGCCTTTGAAAGATAGAGACGGCTGAAAACGGAGAATAATTTGAAGACTGATGCCAACGTTGCTAATTTTCTCCTGGACAGGTAAGGTTCATCTATGTTTGGCTAACTTGTACTTAATGTAAATGGACATTTCAAATATTTATGACAGTCGAACAAAGATATGCATGTTCGTGCAAAGTAACGTTAGGTTAGCGCAGATGGAGGAGGTGGGTCATTGAATTGAAAAGGTAACGTTAAGGAATTGTTTGGTAAATAAAAACGGCGAGTCGTCATTGCTAACATTAGTAATGCATTATCAGAGCCCGTTTCTCTGTCATTATGCTGGGACGCTGAGGAAAACAACATTAGCACGCCTATTATGGCAATGTGAAAACGTATTTGAGACAGTAGCCTAACGTTACCTCAGTAAAAATGATTCCTCATTCGTTCTTCGCATATATAGTGGACAAAACATGCTGCAAGTTGACCTGTATGACCATTGCTAATGTTATTTAGCTTTGCTGTAATTTTACTATAGTATTTTTTCATGTGGGAATGTAACGTACTGTCACATACGAGCGTTCATATTTACGATTATATTTGGCTAATCGCCATTAGTACACTTTTGCGATTCTTAATTACTTCACAAAACATCGCTCTTGAAGCATAAACATAATTAACAGAAAGAAAAAAATCTTACTGTGTACGACTCGTCACTTGCCATTGAAAGCTCCGTGTAACGTTAGCAGCCTACCTTCCTGCTGGATCCTGCAGCCTATCTGGCAACCTCGAGTCAGGGGGAGGGGGAGAGGGGATACACCGCTCTACAGTAATTTGAAAGTGATTGCAGTACCAGTTTTGGCCACAGTCCTACATACAGCTCCTTTAATTTAGACAAATTTAATTTGAACTGAAACTGGGCTGGGATTTTTCCCAGCATGCTTTGCCATGGCACTCAAAAGGGAGAGTAAATGCTCAAATTATGTTGTTTTGTGCAAGATGAATGTTAAGTATGTTTTTGCTATGCTAATTTAAAAGATTTTCTGTTATGCAGGGTTTCCGGGGCTTATCAATGAGTGGAGCGTGAGTTTAGTTTGAGATTAAAGTTAAATGCCCGTACTCTTTCAGCACTATGCTAATTCTATCAAAGCATTGTGCTTCCAATTAGCATGTTAGCATTTTCTAAATTAGCTAGTTAAAGCTTACCTAAAGCTAATATAAAAAGATAATTTGAAGTTAAATGTACATATTAGCTTACTCAAATATTTAAAGTTAAGCGCGATTAAAATGTACAAGTACAAAATAAAAAACATTTCTGCTTACTTAAACTTTGAATTCCTTAACTTAAAAATTGATGTAACTTATTTTTTTTTTTAAGTTTTGCCAACTTATTCAGGTTTACAGTGTATTGTTGTTTTATCATTTGAAATATTATACAAACTTATTTTTGTGAAACGTTAGCTTCTTCTTTAAAATAGACTAAATACTACATGGTTTAATATTTTTAGACCTAAAGCAATTACATTTTTGAGCTACTACTTTGAATAAGTTAAAGTTTAAGAATGCAACAAAGATTTCACACTTTTTTTTTTAAATTAGCAAGATAAGAAATAATGAGGACAAATATTGAAAATGTATTAATATACTCAAGAAAGTACATTTACATCATCTACACATATGAAGGGTAAAACAGGGTAAAATACTTGTCTTATCAGTCTGTCCCTTTGTAGCTCCGCCAATATGACTATTTAGCTCCCACACAGCAGCTTTGAAGTGTTCCACCTGATGCAGACTCTCCACCACTGAACTCATTTAAAATCTCCTCAAATATCCCCTCACTACCTGTCATTTCCGCTAATCGCACAGATACGGCTGGCTAAATGAGCCTTTACCGTAGCAAGATCATTTCTTTATGTTAGCGCTTATCACAGAAAACTGAGGCCTTTATTGTTGCATTGTTATTCGTTTCAAAGCAGAAATGACTGTTCTGCTGCAGCAGGGAGCAGTTAGCAGTGGACTGGATGGTGATAAGAAATGCGTTCCACATGTAGACTGGTATCCAGCGCTGCTTGTTAAAGGAGGGTGTATATACAGACAATAGCTATGAGCTCTAAGCAGCTTCTATAGCAAAACACCCATGAAATGTTTGCATGCCTTTAACACAAGATGAGCGGAAAGGTCATGACTATAAATGTAAAAGCGACACAACAACATTATGGATTTGATATTCGATACTAAATTCGTACAATGGCTTCAAAACTGTTTCGGACATTAAATGCCTGTTCACACCTAAAACAATAACTAGAATGATAACTATTATAGCGTACACAACAATAAACTATTCTAAGTGTGTGCTTCAGTTAGGATGTTTTGAACAAATTGCAACTCGTATTTTAAAGTCACAATGAAATCAAACTTTTATAAAATTATTTTATGGCATATTGCATTCATCGTAAAGGATTTATCTGTGCACAACTTTTTTTTTATGCACGTGCCCTCATAATATTTAATCAAAATATCTTCCCCTCTGAGGATGTGTTAACTGACGCAAGGGCAGGACACAGCAATAGCAAACCACAACCATCCAATGATCCATTCAATTCCTGATAGACAAAATCAAGTCCCGTCCTACATATTTTCTTGTTTGAGAAAACAGGTGCATCCCATGTCATTGGGGTGCATCAGACTCTGATGATGAATGACAAAATAACCTTATAAAATGAATACACTGCAGGCTGAGCACTATAGAGTGCATTAGTGCCCGTCCACTTTTTCAGCAGCGTTGGTTCCGGAAGTATTCATTTCTCCCATAGGGATTTCAAATAAGTGTTTGTTAAGGCATTATAAGCAATGAACCAAGCCAATCAGCTACGGGGTGAATCACAACATTACAAACTTTGATTTGATGCAAAAAAAAGTATTTGAATGTGAATGAAGAGTGTGTGCTTAACGGCTTTAGTCAGGGAAAGAACTACGAGGTTGTGAGGTGGGGCCTCCATGGATCGGACCCGTTTGTTCAGCACATCCCACAGATGCTCGATTGGATTGAGATCTGGGGGATTTGGAGGCCAAGTCAACACACCTCAAACTCGTTGTTGTGCTCCTCAAACCACTCCTGAACTATTTTTGCTTTGTGGCAGGGCGCATTATCCTGCTGAAAGAGGCCACAGCCACCAGGGAATACCGTTTTCATGAAAGGGTGTCTGCTACAATGTTTAGGTAGGTGGTACATGTCAAAGTAACATCCACATGGATGACAGGAACCAAGTTTTCCGAGCAGAACATTGCCCAAAGCATCACACCGACTCCAGCTTGCCTTCTCCCCATAGTGCATCCTGGTGCCATGTGTTCCCCAGGTAAGCGACGCACCTGACCATCCATGTGATGTAAAAGAAAATGTGATTCATCAGACCAGGCCACCTTCTTCCATTGCTCCGTGGTCCAGTTCTGATGCTCATGTGCCCACTGTTGGCACTTTCGTCTGTGGACAGGGGTCAGCATGGGCACCCTGACTGGTCTGCGGCTATGCAGCCCCATACGCAACAAACTGCGATGCTCTGTGTATTCTGACAACTTTTTATCAGAACCAGCATTAACTTCTTGAGCAATTTGAGCTACAGTAGCTCGCCTGTTTGATTGGACCACACGGGCCAGCCTTCGCTCCCCACGTGGATCAATGAGCCTTGGCCAGTTCACCTTGGACCACTTTTGATAGATACTGACCACTGCAGACCGGGAACACCCCACAAAAGCTGCAGTTTATATATATATATATATATATATATATATATATATATATATATATATATATATATATATATATATATATATATATATATATATATATATATATATATATATATATATATATATATATATATATATATATATATATATATATATATATATATATATATATATGCATATTCTGCAATAAACTTAAAATACATTTACATTTTTTATTTTTTTATGTAAACAAAAATACATTTTATACATATTTTAAACATTTTAAAAATGTAATGTAAATTGATTTGATAACAAAATATTAGTCTAGGTATGTGCAAACATCTAGCACTCTACTATTTAGAGCTTCGCTTTTATAATTTAAGTAACTGATGTCAATGTGATTTTTAGTGAATATATGAAGTCAATTCCCCTCAAGTTCATGAAAATCCATGAAACGACCATGAACAGCTTGTTGCAGTATTTCATTTTTTGGCTATTTAATTTAAACAAAATGTAGACGATGATATCCTGGTATCAGGTCATTTTTGATGGTCAAGGAAAACAATTCATCAAGCACTTCTGTATATGTATACTTACATATAATTACATTCACATTATATACATGCATGTTGTGAAGGCTCTTCAGAGTGATGTTAGTTTTTGCAGATTAGAAGATAAACGTCACTCACAGCTTCCACAACGGTCAGAGGTCACATTGAGAGGTCAGAGGAGAGACACAAGTTTCCTCTAAAGGTGAGAAGAGAGAAAACAAAGCATTTCATGGCAGATAGATTAATACACCATATATACAGATGTCTAATGATAATCAATAACAGCTATTGGTTTGACGTTAACAGGTTCTGTTATGTATTTGCAACGAGATGGTAGCCTACTTCCTTGTCTGTGCTTTATTAATGTATTTTTGTTCAGTTATAGCTTTCTGAGGTATGTTTAAAAACAGAAAAGACATAAATATCTAAACATTCCCACTTTGACATAAGATATTAAGATTTTTTTTAAGTCACTGTATTTGTTTTTTTTACGTATAGCCTAACTTTGAGAACTAACACTGGCAGCGAGATCAAATCTATAAATTGTAACACTTTACAAAAAGGTTGTATTAGTTAACATTAGTTAATGCATTAGTTAACATGAACTAACCATGAACAACACATCTGTTCAGCATTAGTTCATCTTTGTTAACATTAGTTCATAAAAATACAGCTGTCCATGGTTTGTTCATGTTATTAAACTAATGTTAGCAAGATTTTAATAATGCATTAGTAAATGTTGAAATTAACATTAACAAAGATATATAAATGGTTTATAAGTATAGTTCATTATTAGTTCATGTTAACTATAATGTAGTTAACTAATGAACCTTATTGTAAATGTTACCACATCTTCATAAAGAAATTAAAAAAAAACTAAACGGATTGTTTCCCTAGCATTTCCTACTTGATCTCTAACACATTATCATTCAATTCGACAAATTTAGACGCTAACTTGCGTAAATTGTTCATTTGCACGTAAAATGTAGGCTATACGCAAATTGACGCATGCTGTCTAAGATTAGGCTGCACGTGGAACAGGACAGAAAGTTTTTCAGACTTTAAAAGAACACATGCAAACACAAAAACAACAGTCTACACAAAAATAGCCACTGAACTAATTGCCTACTACTACAAAGACTAATATACAAGGAGGATGATGATGATGATGAAGAAGATGAAATCAAATCACGGCGCCCCCTGTTGGTAAACTTTACAATACAAGACACCGGTGTTAATAACCATCAACAGACACATTAACTCTAATGTGAATTTGATTTATCCATAATTTGACGTATATGGCTTATTAGGAATCCACTATATGCTTATCTTAAAGCAATCCAATTATTATCTAAAATCATGTGGCATATTTTTTCAATGTATTACCATGGGCTGCGTCATTTTTTTTAATTGCCTTGAATTTTTCAAGAACTAAACATGAAACATATTGCAGGTTAAGTATTTGGGGAAATTACTATTTAGTTAAAAATGTATTATTATGTAAAACAAGCTGCAGTTTAGTGGGTCTTTAAGGTTAAACATATTCCACATCAATTGACCCGAAACTATGGATGTAATCTCATTTGCTTTCATTAAAGCATGCAGCAGGCCATCAATGCTATCAAGACACAATGCTAAAAGGATTTTATCAGCCCGTTTGAAGAAACATTTAACATTAGGACAATGAAAAAGGATGTGGTAGAGATAGGCTCATCACGGGATTGTGCATCAAAGTTCCTTTCATTTCATATATTTGTCCATATATGGCACATTTTGGTCATTAACCCCTGACTATTTTAAGGCATATACAATGTGTTTACCCTTGCGACCTGTAAGATTGTGAACAGACCTTTTAAGGTTAACGGCCCATATTTCGCTTTTTGAATTCAGAAAGAGTTTTTCTTTTGTATGTGTTTACTGCATACTTTTTGTGAGAGTGAAATTGTGATTTATCGGAGGCACTGTAAGCTACTCTCGGAGCTTATCTTCCTTTTACGCAAAGGTAGCGCATTTCTTTATCAATTGTTTTGAAACGACAAGCTTCAAAAGCAATTAAGGACGTGATATGACACCAACGCGGAGGAATTTCGAATACATTTTAATTAGAATATTTATTTATTTCGAGTTTCTTCTCAGCCCGAAGCTCCTTGTGCAATTAAAGAGGGTGCGCGCGTGATGTTTGAATAGCCTGATCAATAGCCTGAAAACTGGCGCGCGCGCGCGTGGATTTAACATAATCAGCCTGGTGGGCGTCACGCGAACTTCCAGCGTGAAGGTGCAGCGCGGAGATAGGTAATTATTTCACCAAAGGCACTAATGAACGCTCTATCTGCCTTCCACAACTCGCATCGCTTTCTGCCCTTACGACATTTATTATAAACTTTCTGCCTCTGATGAGGAAAGAAGAGAAAGAATAAACAAAACGATTCTGGGAGGGGGGATTCGTAGTGCACTTCGCAAAGGGGTGTGAGGCGTCATCATCTGTCGCCACAAAACTGTTGAACAAGCTATTTTCTATGAACATTCCAAGAAAAATGTATGAACAGGTGGATATTTACCATATCATGGTTGGCTATGCAAGGGCACTGTGAATGGAGGCCGGGGCTAGTTGTCACATATTTTACTCCATTGATTATTTCTCACGGTGTATTTAGTCAATTCCTCTACGCATTTTAGACAATAACAGTTTTTGAACATTTTCACCGTTTCTCGCCCAAGAAAGAGACAGTTCAGTAACTCACTTGATCTTTTGAACTGTCACGGATATGGGGTAAATTGTCACAATAAGAACCTCCTATTTAACAGCCTGTTATTGTTTTTTTGTTGTTGTTTTTTTAGGCCTAACTGAAACAGTGAAAAAAGAAATGCGCGCACACACACACATTTTGTTTTTGTTTTCATGTTGGGACTTTCATAATGGGACTTTCCATAGACATAATGATTTTTATACTGTACAAACTGTATATTCTACCCAACCTCTAAACCTCATCACAGAAAACTTCAGCTGCAATTTTACATTTTCAAAAAACATCACTTAGTATGATTTATAAGCTATTTTCCTCATGGGGACCAAAAATGTTCCAACAAGGACCAGGCCTTTGGATATTGCCACCTTTGTGGAGACATTTTGTCTTCATAATGTAGGGTTTACCAGACACACGCACATACACACAACAGCAAAATAAAAGGACAATCATATCATTGTTTTGACAAACAACAAAATGCTGGAGCAATTGAGTTGTTTTAACCTAGTGAATGGGTTGTTTTAACCCAGCGGTTGTGTTAAATGTTTGCCCAACTTGCTGGGTAGTTTTATTTAACTCAACTATTGTTTTAAAATTACTGTATTGCTTGCTTAAAATTAATCCAAAGTATGTTGGAAATTAACATGTATTAATATGCTTAATAAATTAACATTATGAATAAGTTTAATGCACAATAATTACACAATAAACTTTTATTTAATTGCTTAAGCAATACATAAGCAATAATTAATAAAGGTTGACCTTTTGATTATTATTGTTGCCTCTAGCAATTATGTGTCTGGTTTTTCATTTCCAACCTATTTTGGGTTCATTTTAAGCCAGCCATATAGTTTTTAAATAAAACTGCCCAGCACATTGGGCAAACATTTAACAAATCACTGGGTTTGTCCATTTTCAACCCAACTTGGGTTGTTTTTAACCCAGCATTTTTTTTCTATTGTAATAATTTGCCCTTGTCTGAGCACAGTTCAACCTTTCGTTTACTAGCTGAATGCATGCCAGTGTGGTTTTATTGTGTTCACTTGTTTGCCCAACAGCTAGTATAAACATATGTGACAATTGGGGTTTTAGTTTTGAGAATAAAATTCACAATACTGATTTTAATTTTGAACAAAATAGTTGATAAATTTAACTTCCTCAATGTGACAACTAGCCCCGGTCTCCTCTGCATGAATGACAATGCGAACAGACAAGCAAGCCACTTAAGCATGCATAAAAGAATGCATGAATGTAATTATCATATGCGCAAACCATAAGTAGACCCTGCTCCCTTGCTAGTGTATGCCATCGAGGTTTGTCGCATGACACCGAAGCACAGCTTTTGAGCCTATTCAGTTTTCCCGGCATGCTTCCCAGTCATGCAATATGCATTCTTCTTCCTGAAAGGGTGGAATAGATTGTCGATAAAAAATGTCAAAATAAAACGGTAGCGCGCTTCGCGCTCTCTGTAGTAGGCCTATTTAGACTGAAAGTAAAGGCATTTTTCTCCTTGCGCATTAGAGAGGGAGGGAGTGATAGAGAGGGGGGAGTATAGCATAAAGACACCTACACGAGGCCATGCATCTCCTTTGATCAGAAAGGGCAGTTGCGTCATCAGATGCTGATGTTGGGGAGCGCTCGCACGCGCTCGGCGAGGAGAAAAGAACGGGAAAGTGTCATCATAAACGCGCGCTGTGTCGGGGAATGACTTTGTGACGACCTTTGTTGCAAATGGGCTGCAGACATGGAAATGGCTTAGCGCTATCGCCGTCTCCCAGGCAACCATCAGGGTCCCCATCTCTCGCGGAGAAATGAGTTATGAAAAGGCTGGAGTGAAGCAGGGATTAAACATGATCCTGGGGACAGGGTGTCAATCAAAAAAGCCAACTCACAAACCGCGCTCCTTTTTTCCCCACTACAAAATTGTATTTTGAAACGCAGCATATATTTACTGCCAAAGGTGCCACTGTCTATTTTATATTTATTTAAGGGCGATAATGAATTGGTGCTTTAGTGCGCCTATAAAGATGGGGAGGTTGTGCTTTTAAAATCCGTTATCGGAGAGGATTTAGCTCGGCGCAGTGCTCACAGGCAATGGGTATTTTTCAATTACCCAGATTAATTGCACTGCATAAATTAGAATACAAGTAAAGTGATTGGAGATCAAAGTTGTTGATGAATCTGAGACATGACGGCGGAAGCTCGAACTGGCGCACGTTGTTGCTGCACTGTGAACGTATTATGTCAGCTTGTCAGATCTGTTTTTATCGTGAAAAATTAGAATATAAACGCGACCCCGTCTAGTGAGTGAGCTGCTGGGCTGGACCTTGTTCATGGTAGACGCCATTTTTGATTTGAAGCGATTGAAAACGAGTTCAGCCAGCTCAATATTTCTTAGGCCTGCTGCGGTGTCGATAGATCTATATAGGCTACTATATATATATATATAGGCTAGTGAAAGTTTTTGTCCATTGTATTTTTATGTAATTTTTTTAGAGTGTTTACTCATCTGCAATAGGACGTATCCTATTATGTCATATAGACATTTAGAAGACGTCTTTAAGATGTTTAGGTAGCCTATAGCCTAGCCTACTGCTTTTTCTAAGACGTTTATTAGATGTTTTTACACAGCAGTTGCTTTCCAGATTAACAGATCTTTAGCAGACATCTTACATACGTAAGGCTACCTGTTCTATCTGGGTGGAAATGAAAAATAAACGTGATCTAAGACCTATTAAACTCTGTTAGTATACGTCCATCGCAGCCTCGTTTTCATTCACGTATACCAAAGGTACCAAATCAACACGATCTAAATTGTATTTATATCGGTTTTTTTGTGACGAATATAAGAGAAAGAGCCGTTGTTTGTCTAACCTAATTTCACCGGCTGGAGCTAAGCTGGACCGTTTAGAGTGGAGATGAGGGAGGGGGCGTTCTTCAAATTGGCTTGACCCGATGCTATTTGATATTTGGCTCTTTGACACTCATTTAAAGGCGCGCGGCAGCAAAGCAGAACGCGGACAAGCCCGGCCTGAAACCGGATCCGCGCGCGCGCGGGGGGATCTGGAGAACACGATAGCCGGGGGCTCGCGCTCTCCAAAGGCTCTCTGGTCATCTTAGACCGGCTCGCTCGAGCCTGCAGCGCCAGCGCGTCGCCAGGCGGCGTGTAAACGGTAAATGTTCGCTATTTGTTCCAAAGATTGCAATGAAAATCAAGTCTGCCTCCTCTTCTCTCAGGCTCCCTATTCTCCGCTTTCTCTCACACACTCGAGATACCAACAAATAGCCATTGAGTAAGAGGCTTAAAGACCCCTTCTCCCCCCCACACAATACTTAAATGAATTCATCAAGCGAGTAAAGGCGACATTAAAAGGAGAGAGACGGAGAAAAGGAGAAATATTGGTATTTATTGAATCGTTAAAGGCGAGGATACCGGACACCTTTCGACAAAAGCCTTCCTGAGTGGCCTCTGAACTGCTTACATTAACCCCAAAAAAATGAAATTCCAGGTGAAACCGGGGCGATTGTGGCCATGTTTGATGTCATGTGTAAAGGGAAGGCAAATCAGAAATCCATTTCACATGGGAGTAAGTCAGGACACTTTTAATAAACGTCTCGTTAGAGCAGGTTTAGTGCAGATAAAGCGATGCCATTGTGCGCGCGCCCCTGGAGAGCAGGCAATGATGTAACGCGCGCATTTGTGTCCAATTCCCCTGTCATCCATTTCATTAGTTAATCTACTCATCTCACTCTCTCCATCTCTGTTACCCTCTCTTCTCTCCTGCCAATCTGCGCATCTTTACCAACAAACAGTTCTACAAATAAAAGATGGCTTATTATGACTGTAGGCTGTATGATGATGTGCTTTGATAAATGCTGGTTCGTCACCAAAAGGCCTATCCTATAAAGGAACCCAATGGGAAATCCATATACTTGGGTTCTCTGGAGAAAAAATAAATCAAGAAAAAAATGCTTTGGCCTAACTAAAAAAAAAAAAGAAGTGTAATTTGCATATTACGTAGACCTATACAATATAAACGGAGCGTGAGAAATCCCCCATTTCTTCAAACCCATCTCTCTTTCCACGTCCTTTTCTAATATCCTTTCTCTCTTTTCGTTTCTGCCCCCTCTTCTCTTTCTCTGACGTGCCCTGAGATGCTGGATATAGGGGAAATAAATAATGCGATAAAATCTCTGCAGCAGAAAATGACGAATCAAGCTAGAAAACCACAGAACTAAATAAATATAATATATAGAATATACAAAGGAAGCATATGGTGCTATAATATAGTGAGAAGAAATGAGAGAAAATATTCTTAAATAAAAAATGCAAAACAATAGACAGAAAAATGTTACACCAATGGGTCTAGAGCAGACAAAATATTCGTATTTAAATAGGTGTATTTTTAATAATAATAATAATGAATTCGATTATTATTATTTTTTATTATTTCTTTATTTTTACTTAGTTTTGTTGTTATTTAATTTTTGCGGTTTGATTTGCTTCCCTGTGTCATCAAACGGCTGATAAGATGTAGATAGGAAAAGCCACAACCACAAGATGTATCTAGTGTTGTATCTTTTATCTTATTTTGATATCAAGGTTTTGGTATCATAATGATATCCTTTATCGCAGCTTTTCGTTAAAGCTCAGGTAGCCTGCAATATCTACAAGACGGTTTGCTGCCAAAGCCACAAGCATGGTGAACCGAACTCATGCCCACCCCTCACACCACCAATCCCTGCTCGGTGATTAATGATATTTCACTAAGATTAATCATAGAAAATGAAAGATCTTGGGAGGTTTTCATTGGATAGGCGGGGGAGGCAGGGATGATGTAGAGGAGAATTAGCACCATCGAATCTTTTTAGATGCAAATATTGCGTTATCTCCGCGTTACTGCACTGTTTTTGGTGTTTATGATTAATTATCTCCTCTTGGTGAAAAATAAATCATGCGAAATTAGGATCTCTCTGCCTCTACCAGCCTTGCAGTTGATGGCAGGTCGTTGTTGTTAATTTCTGGTCGAAACTGACACACTAATTATAGTGCGGCATTTGAACACTAGAAGGCAAGATTACCTCTGCTTTTTTTATTATTATTTTTTTTTATCAGATACCCCCTTATTTTTTTTACCAATTAAAAATCGCAAAGGCATTTCATTGCCCCGGGATGAAAAAAGCATCCTCTTTCACAACATTGGCCATCACTTTTCCCCATCAGATTCATTGTGATGTATTAGATGCAATAAATTATCCCATGTAACAAAACATGGCGCGCTGAAAGGCAGATAATCTGGAGGCGCGAGATAAGGATTCATTATTCCTCATCATTATGGCTCTGCCTTCTTTCTTAATCAGACTCTCTGATCCTGCAGGATCTGGGCACGGAGCAGATAAGCGCCAGTCGTTTATAATTCTCCCCACCTTGGCCTAATATTTTCAAATCAAATCGGGAGGAAGAGGCAGCTGGAACAAAAAACAGGCTTATGGTTGTAGGGAGAGCACACGGTTGGAGAATGGTAAAACAGAGAGAGAGAGAGAGAGAGAGAGATGGGGAGAGAGAGAGAGAGAGAGAGAGGGAGAGAGAGAGAGGGGCAACACTGTGGCTATATGCACTGATTTTAACATTACATTCTGAAAAAATAATATTTTTGATGCCCCTCTTTCCCCAAAAAAGCCTATGGAATTAACTGTCAATGTGCAGTTTTTACCATATAGTGATGGTTTTGAACACAGTATAATGGTCAATAATGGCAATAATAAAACCTTCGGGTGGCTAACACGAATAAGATCTATAGCGACTGATAAACATGCGATAAATTAATACGGTTAGGCGCAAATTGAGAGGCTGTCCAAACAACTCGACTGAGCGACACATTGGCTCAAAGTGTTTAAACAGACCACCCCGCTTTCTGCTGCTGAAATTAATCGCTTTATAAACGTGATATCATAATCCCCTGCTCTATCTGCCGATAAGACTGAGAGAGTTATAAATACCAAAAGCATAAATAAATAAATTAGTGGAATAAACAGCGCTGTGTGTTAGTATCAAACTCAAGGTTTACACTTGGCTGTTGTCAGCTGTACTGTCACGCTGAGGTTCACGTCAACTATACGACATTAATCACTGATTTTCACGGCGCGAGAGGCAACAGTGTGTTTGTGTGGCCGGCGTGTGTGTGTGCGTGTGTGTTGTTAAAAAATATGCTCGCCACAGAATTGCCTTTCACACAAACCTTAAGAATAATATAAATAATATTGTGCATTTCCCCAAAACCTAACGCAAAATGCGTTTTCATTTTATTTACTTTATATTTCACACACACACAAGGTAGGCTAACTAATATTTGTTATATCTGCGAAATGGATGATGTCGATAAGTCAGTATTTTCCCCTGCAGATCAATCTTATTTATGGTATGCATTTCGAGATAAAAGATAATAAGAAAGGAGAGCAAATTGATTTTGAAAATTAATTTGCTCTCAAAAGAAATAGATTGAACTAATTAATTCAAAAATGTTTAAAACCGCCGTTGACGTTAATCTGTATTTATCATATTTATAATATGTTCTAATTATCTGTGCAATATTTCTTCATTTGACTTTTTTTTTGTTTTATTCCATCTATGCGCATTCATCATCGACGCATATTAAAAACATTTTTACATAGATATTAGGGTGCTGTTTATTTTACTAAGCACTTTATTTAAGACTGAGACAGATTATCAAATCATTATCTTCTGGATGTGCCTTAGCCTAATTCCATTATTAAATCAAATACATAACATTTGAGGATCTTCTTCTTGCTTTGGAAACATTGAATAATTCATTTTTTTAAAGAGCCTCGTTTTGGCTCGATGTTGCTGTAAGTTTATAGTGCCGTTTCAGTCAATTATCTTTAATTTACGACCTTAATTGAATTTCTTCTCCAAAGACAGATATTGGTGTGATCAGTTTACTGGCCTCAACGCAACGTGAGAGCAATTCACACACACAAGTCTTCTTTCTTTCTTTCTTTCTTTCTTTCTTTCTTTCTTTCTTTCTTTCTTTCTTTCTTTCTTTCTTTCTTTCTTTCTCTTTGTCATTTCCGTTTCACCGTCCTATCTCTTTTTTCTGTAACTCTCTGTCTCTTTGTTGCACATCATCGACCCCCCCCCCCCCCACCAAACCCCCCCATGAAGAGAACAGAAAGCCATTCCGTCAATAAATGGGCGTGTTACCCGAAACAGCTGCTTGTCATCTGCAATCAGCACATCACACGAAGAAAAACACTATGGTTGTATTTCGAATAGGAAGTGTTACTGAACCGCGATTACATTGCATGTGTTCTGATTTCTGACGTTCTCAAAGGCCTCTCAAAGGCTAAGACATTCTGTGAGTTACCACTGCAAACCTGCAACAGAATAGCCTATTTGTCCATATCTATATTTTACTGTAATATTTCAATATTGTCAAATGTCAGAAAGAGCGATAATCAAAAAATCTTAACCTAGGTCCTACTGATAATCTATAGATAATCACATCTGGATTTACCAAATATTTTGTTTAGGAATTGGCTGCAATTATCGAAACAGACGCATCATAATTCTGTAGCCTTCAGCATCTGCTTTAAATTGCTTTTATGAAGAATAGTTTATGTTATATAAATCACAAAACCTATCATATTTCTAGTAAAATAGCCTATCTCCTGGATAAAAATGTTAACCCGCGTGTTTTATTTCTTTCCGCGTATTTTATATAAAACACATGGAAAACATCATATCAGGTTCATTTCAACGAATATCGTATTAAAAAATAATTATAAAAAATGTATAGCTAACGCAAGAGTTTAATGAATAAGAAAAAGAAATTCAAATGGTCAAACCGTGTCAGGCGCTATCAGTCATCTCATGCATTATAAAGCATCAGTCTGGCATCTAACGGACTGCGTTATTACGGCTCAAGGAGAAAAGCGGCGTACCGAGCGCACGCGGGCGGTACCTGTTCCCTCTCCGCTGCCCGTGCGTCCACGTCCCCCTCTCTCTCTCTCTGTTAAAAAGGTTCATTACGGACGCGTGTGATCGCTCCCATTCAGATTAAGTGTGTGTTTTTACTCCGCAGCCTGCACCGACCCGGAAGAGCTCGCGCTTGGTGTACAGTAAGTACGGTAAGTGTGTGTGTGCGTGCGCGCGCGAGAGACGGAATGAGTGTGTGTATAGGCTAGAAGAAAAAAAAGGAGCCAGGTTTTTTCTCTCTCCTGCTGTAAATGCCATCGGCACTTCCATCTGTGTGTCACTTCACATCTGAAGCCCATCAGAAAAAAAACGCCTGACCACGCGTCAACCACAATTCCGCAGGTCAGTAAATATTCGGATTGATATTTTTCCATCGATTATTTGAACTAATTTCTAGCTTCTCTACAATTAGCCTAGCTCCCAGAAACTGTCGAATACATTGATTTGCTTCCATAGCGTTATGCATGCCAGTTCTTCTGATGCTTTGTCCCTCCATTTCATGTTTTTTGGTGCAAGATAGGCTACAATTGGGTTGCGGTTGTCTCTGTTTAATAAATTGATATTTTTTTCACATCGACACTCATGCTTGTTTTGTTCTGTATGAGGGTGGTACAGTCATTTAACAATTTCAGACGTGTAGATGACAACTCTCATGAGCTTATTCATTTCACCCGACATATATAGGCTATGCGTTTCACCAGCACCCACGTCCACTTTCCGTCAATTGGGGTGGGATTTTATGGACGCCCTTGTATTTTAAGAGTCATTTTCCCGCCTACCGTCCTCTAGATGAAGGATTTTAATGATCTATTACCACCTGAGTGTGAGCAAGTATGCTTCCCTTAACCCGTGAAATTGATCTGATTAGCCCCGCAATGGGTCATAAAGAGAAGTGGATTTGCTGAAACTGCGCTTCCAGTGTGTGTGTGTGTGTGTGTAGGGAGAAAGAGAGAGAGGAAGGCAGAAAGAGAGAGGATGCATTTGTGTTGCTGGTTTGAAGAGCATTGAAAACAGAAAGAAGAGGACGCGACATTAAGGCACATCATAGGCCGTCTTTCATGGGCGCAAGCTCGTTTGGTTTGCATTTGCATGTAGAGAGCAGCAGCTTCCATTGATTGGAGCTGAATGCGCGTAAAACAGCTGTTTCTCCCTGATAGCACGAGACCGGCCACTCCATTCAGCTGCACAGTGAAATGATCTGAAACCATGTCCTCAAATCAGCACTCGACCGAGAGGAAGAGATGCACTTTTGTTTGAACGACAATATTCCTGCGCTGCGCCTCTTTGTTTATGAAGTTGTTACATGCGACGTCCCAAAGAGCACCAGTGGAGATCAAATAAATATATTAGGCCCAAAGCAGGGGTGATGTTATACGAACAGACGGATTAATATTTCGAAGGCTAATATATCGGAGATGGATTAATGGGAACGAATAATAACGAATTAATTGTTTGGCCTGTTGCAGATAATGTCGAGTTTGCCATTATCAGCACCAAATGAAAACTGTCTTTAGATGCGGCAAATTATCAAAAACAAAACCTGCACTCGCGTATTTTCCCTCACACCTTTTTGTCAGTAGTTCTTAGAAATAAGTCAAACTCTCATTATGACACGACTATCAGAATTTCACCTCCTCGACTGGGTTCTAAGAATTTGCTGTATAACCTACATAGGCCACCATCACACAGCATGTGAATTCAGAAAGAAAGTTCGTTCTTGAAAAGACGAAGTACACGAGTCACAAAGTCTGCTTGAGTTATCCTTTATCTATCATCATTATTATTATTATTAATTACCCTATGTTATGTTTTCATTTTAAATTGTTTTCAATAATAGTTGTTGTTTTATAACATTAGCCCACTGGTATTACAAATACCAACACAATATTTCCCCCCCAAATTGCGTTTTACAGTTAAGCTCCTTTGTGATTTTCCACAGCTGGTAACTGAGAGGAGAAACGTTTTGTTGCTTAAAAATAAATGTGACGAACAAGCCCTTAAATGCGTGAATATTGCAAGTGCAGCGCTCATGTTTCGCTATACTGAACCCCCCTCCCCTGCCTTTATCATTCGGTAGCTGGGGTGAAGTGTGTGTCCTCTGGTTCACCCCGCTCTGTTTGGACAGCTTTACCTGGGCAGGCTAGGCCGACCCTTTCATCAAATCTCCTCATCTTCAACTGGCCACAGACGTCATGGAGGCTTGCGTTAAAATCTGATTCATCCCCATACAACCTAACGTGTGCATAGCCTATATGGAGGGTATATAAACACACACACGCACACATTATATATATATATATATATATATATATATATATATATATATATATATATATATATATATATATATATATATATATATATATATATATATATATATATATATATATATATATATATATATGATGTGTGTGTGACGTCTGTGGACATATATAGGCTATGGTGTGTGTGTGTGTGTGTGTGTGTGTGTGTGTGTGTGTGTGTGTGTGTGTGTGTGTGTGTGTGTGTGTGTGTGTGTGTGTGTGTGTGTGTGTGTGTGTGTGTGTGTGTGTGTGTGTAGCCTATGTATAACAAAAAAGAAGATAACAATCGCACTCGCCTCCACGATCAACCAAAAATGAAAGCGGATGAGAAAAGACAGTTGTTTTGATTATGTTTATTATACAGGCCTAATTAAATTGTATATCACAAAAAAAGGATAACAACAACAGTGCTGCTGCTACTAGCCTACTAATAAAAGCAGTTTCATGTTTTATTATTATTATTATTTTGCACCATGTTGTTTGTGATGGTTTCTACTGTCATGCTTTCGGATTTTATTATCTACACGGCCGTTCAGAAACACGCTTCACCAAAATTATTACAAAAGGCTTTTTATGTGTTTATAAATGGTGCTCGATAAAAACAAAGCGTGTTATCAGCGCACATCTTCTAACCCTTGTTATAGGATAGACTAAAATAAAACGGCCGGGTCTTAAGTTCTCACCCACAGTGAAAAGTGTGATGCCTTCTGATTTTAATCTGCCTTGCCTGACATAATCATTCACAAATTATCTACCCAATCTTCAACCTGACCCAGTATCGTTGTCTACCACCGATTTACTGTGCCGTCAATGAATCAGCCTGATGGTGGCCCGAGCTAAAAAGAATGGGTCTGATATATATATATATATATATATATATATATATATATATATATATATATATATATATATATATATATATATATATATATATATATATATATATATATATATATATATATATATATATTTGTATATATATATATATATATATATATATATATATATATATATATATATATAAACAATGTATGTGTGTGTTTCACATTTAGTTATCTATATGATTTTATATAGGCAGGCTAACCTAGGCTATATATAATATATAGCCTGTGTAGGCTAGCATATAGATTTTTTTTATTTATTATTTAGCCAATTTTTTTTCTCTCTCTTTCCCTTGTGTAACACGTTACAGCTGTATAATGGGATTGTACTCCATATTTTGTTTTGACAGCCCGAAGTATGATAAATGGCAACATTTTCTTGTGAGGGCGCCTCGAATACTTCCCAAACTCTGACACATCGTGTATGTAGCGTTCGGAACGGCTTCCATCCATGTCCCGCGCACTAAGCTTAAGACATTCAGTCAAGAAACAAAACACATAATCAGGATTTCACTTTTACCGTCGCGTGTTGCCTTCGAGTACCTCTAATGTACGCTCGCGCGCGGGATAATAGCTCGCGCGGATCATTACACGCGTCCGCTGACAGCTCGACAATGACAGTGAGCCAGTGCAACACTTTCCATCCAACTTCGATCTTTACTAGCGAAAGAAGAGGCTTTCCTCTTCGTTCGGGAGGGAGAGAAAATGCACATTTCCTGAATAAGCATTTTCAATCAGTTTTTCTTCAAATATGTTGTTTTTTTAAGCTTAAGGAATTGAAATTATTGTAGCCTATATTTTATTATATAAAATAGAATGTATTACTCGCTTTATTTTTCATTTGAAAACGCATTATTTGAGTAGCACATGGATTTATCGTTTTCTGGACACCTAGAAATTAGTAGGCTACTATCGCGAGAGAAACACAAGCTTGCAGAGCACATATTTTACCTCCAATGCGTAGAGTATATTTCCTGCCTGTTTACTGACGTCACGTCCAGCGGCGTCGGCAGGGCTGGCCATCATCTCAGCGCATTACGGAGCATCAAACGAGCAGCCCAATTACATTTTGTCAATCCGTGGGGACGGGTCGGCCAACCCGGAGCATTACAGACAAAATAGTATCACCCTAAGGGCCAAGCCCCCTTATTACAGTACAGTAAAAGCGAATAATCTACCTGACTGCTCCCTAATGTGGCATCTGTCAGAATAAATACGTTCACATATTAAGGTTAAAGTTTTAACCGCGCATTCTGAAACGCTAATGTATTTGCATCGCGTTACATGTAATGGCCTCTTAAATGAATAATGATGCAGTCGTTCGGTTGGTGTCCTTCAAGGAATACCCTAAAGAACACAAGACTTCAGCAGCCGGGGAAAGCCTGTGTTTAAAGTGCGGGAAGAGAGAAAGGACTATGTCGCAGTCAGGGTTTAAGAGCCTCTTTTGAACACTCATATAGGGAACCATTAGAAAAACGTGCTTGTCACCGCGAGAGGACGCACTGTCACAGTTTAAAAGAGAATACACTCCACAGAAGCTGCCACTGATAACACACACAGTCATATAGACCCAAAAGACAGCAGGCCACAGCAGGAACGATGGTTCCCTTTAGGACATGTTGATAGTTCCGTATTTCTATTTGTATTTATTGTTATGCATCGAAGCAACCTTAATAAATACTTCCCAAAAAAATCAGTTTAAGAAATAATGTTGGGAGAGATTGAGAAGACATGTTTATGTTTCTAGTTCAGACGCTGCCATGGTCCTGATTTATATTCTTATACTTTATATGCTTTTATCCTACACTCTCAGAACAAATGATATAAAAGCTGTCAATTGGACTATATCCTTTCAAACAAAATCCAATATACCATTTAGTTATTAAAATTGACTATTTGGGTACAAAGGTGTAGCCTACCTTTTGAAAGGGTATATAGCTTACCACCCCAGGGACAGCTTTTGTACCTTTTTTTCTGAGAGATGTTTTACCTTTTTTATTTGTGACCATGGATCACAAAACCAGTCATAAGGGTCTTTACCAGTCATAATACATTATTTGAAATTGAAATAAATATTCTTTCCATTGATGTATGGTTTATTAGTAGCCTATAGTACAATAGTTGTCAGAGATACAACTATTTCAAAATCTGGAATCTGAGGGTGAAAAAAAATCTAAATATTGAGAAAATCGTCTTTAAAGTTGTCCAAATGAAGTCCTTAGCAACGCATATTACTAATAATAATACAATTTTTTTATATTTACGGTAGAAATTTACAAAATATCTTCATGGAACATGATCTTTAGGCTTCTTAATGTCCTAATGATTTTGGCGATAATTTTGACACATACAATGTATTGTTGGCTATTGCCACAAATATACTTTGCTACTTATGACTGGTTTTGTGGTCCAGGGTCACATTTATGAACCAATTTTTATTTATGATTTTTTTTAAACCAAGCCTAAATATTAATTTCATAACCTAAAATGCATTTTATCGTGCTTGTGTTTTTATCTGTAGTGTGTTTAACATCTACACGTTCAGACGTCCACTCAAAAAAATTAAAATACTCCATGTATATGAATGGGAAGCAGAATTGGGCGCAGCTCCTGGTCATCGTTCCCTGGCCCACTTTATTCAATTAGTCCAGGCTGTTGGGCCCCGCCCCTGCTGATGACACCACAGACCCTCCTTAAGTTGCGTCGCGCCACAGCTGTCTGCGAGCATTGAGCTGACTGGCGCCATCCTGAAAGAATGCCTTCACTGTAAAAAAACACAGAGAGAGCAGTGCATTCAGAGACAGAGGGAGTGAGCACTAGAGAGAGAGAGAGCGAGAGAGAGAGATAGAGGGAGGGATGGAAATAGAGTAAGAGGGAAGAGAGTTACTACTGCGCATAAACACAGATTTGATCAAACTTGTGTTCAGTCATAAGGCAGAAAACTTATCCAGATCGACCCGGCTCGGCCTGAACCGTCAAGCTCACTTGTTGAGTCTACGCAGCGCAACTGAAAAACTTGCGGAACTTGACGCGCGTTTGGATGCGTACGCGGACTTATGACCAACAATAGTATAAATGCATTTGACTTTCAGAAGTTAATGCGCGTTTATTGAACGGACGGATCCAGTTTATACGAGCTTCTGACGATTTGCCAATGACAGAAAGAACACAAACGAACGGGTGGACTTTGTAAAACAAATTGTCTTGTTCAATTTCAGGTGATCGGAAGTAAAAAAATAAAAAATCGAACCAGTGGATTAAACAAAGGAGGAGTTTGGACATTTTTGAACTTTCGTGTTGTGTGTATCGGTGACTGTATGAACGTTTGCTAAAAAAAGAAAAAGAAAACGATGGAAGTAAGTCCGGAGCAACCCCGTTGGATGACCCATCATCACCCGGTCATTAACGGCCAGCATCCCGAGACACACCACCCAGGACTGGGGCACTCCTACATGGACCCGTCGCAGTATCCCCTCGCGGAAGATGTGGATGTATTGTTTAATATCGACGGACAGAGCAACCACCCGTACTACGGGAACTCGGTTCGGGCCGTGCAGAGGTACCCTCCGCCACCTCACAGTAAGTAGGCTAGGCTATACGAAACGAGTCCTAATTTTATTATGAGTTATTTTCACCTTATTATTCTATGCTCTAACTCTGAATTAATAAAATGTATGACAGAAACTGCTTAGGATTGCACTAAAAATTCAGATGACTGTTTGCGTGTGGCTTACCTGAAGTGGTGTGTCACTGGTTTCACATCTTTCTAGTATTCTATGGTTATTTTACATTTTAGGTTATACAATAATTGTGTGATATTATATAATGCAATGTATTCCGTTAATTTGAGAAATCCTTTAATTGAATTAACATGTGATCAAACAGTTGATATATATTAGGCTGTGTTGGTAAAAATATGTTATAATCTAGCTATATTTAGGTGAATATTTATATTAGCACTAGCTTATTGGAATTTAATTGAATTATTATTATTTTTTTAATCAGTCTTTAAATCATGAAGTGCATTTTCTCGCAATGTAGGCTACTTGAATTTTAGAGCGGAAGAAAAAATGCATTAATTTATTGACATGACTTCCTGAGCGGAATGGGGGAAAGCGTGACCTTTTTTCTCGATTGCATTGCCCTATCTCTAAACATATCAAACATTTCCAAATCCGTGCATCATCAGTAGATACTGGTGGGTACGATATCGAAAGTCGTTTGAAAGTGCGAAACTCGTGAGGGATGTTAATTGGGACCCTTCTCAGCGCCATCGAAAGCCTCTGAGAGTAATGTAGGCCTTTACGTGCAGTTTCACTGTTTAGTCATTTAGTCAACTTGCACTAGTTCTTTTATGCAATAAAATGCCTTTGCCTAAAAAAGGTTTCAACGCCTAAAAATAAAAGATAGGTGTGAACGTAAAAATATGTACTTGTACAAATATTTACGTTGACCGTGTTTTTGTGTTGGCTTTGCAAATATTTATTAAATACAGAAATGAATTGTGTTTCCAAAACACATGTTATCTTAATGTGACGAATCCCACAGCCCCACCTCGTCCTGTCCTAACAGCAGGCTTGTCTTTTGTTTCCGCAGGTAGTCAGGTGTGTCGCCCATCCTTGCTGCACGGCTCTCTTCCTTGGCTCGATGGAAGTAAACCTATCGGCTCTCACCACAGTACCTCCCCCTGGAACCTCGGGCCTTTCCCCAAAACCTCCATACATCACAGTTCCCCTGGGCCTCTGTCCGTCTACCCCCCAGCCTCCTCCTCCTCGCTGTCCGCTGGCCACCCCAGCCCACACCTCTTCACCTTTCCCCCCACTCCACCCAAAGATGTGTCCCCTGACCCCTCAATTTCCACGTCAGGCTCGGGCTCATCCGTACGGCAGGAGGACAAAGAGTGCATTAAGTACCAGGTGTCTCTGGCCGAAAGCATGAAGCTGGATTCGGCTCATAGTCGGAGCATGGCCTCTATCGGAGCGGGCGCGTCCTCCGCGCACCATCCCATCGCCACTTACCCTTCCTATGTGTCCGATTACGGGCCGGGGCTCTTTCCACCAAGTAGCCTGATAGGTGGGTCCCCTTCTAGTTATGGTTCCAAAACGAGACCAAAAACAAGGTCCTGTTCAGGTAGGCGTGCGCTTTACTACCCTTTGATTTTACTAACATAATCATAATCAGATCATTCAGCCATGAGATCTATTATTGTGCAATTGCCATTCTTTTCGTTTTCCTCAAAAACAGCCTCCCAGGTTATCAATTCCCAGACTATTGATTTGGTTCTGGATATTTATTTTTTGTCTGTGCCAAGGCTTGGCTATCAAATTTGGGCACAGTCCACATCCCTTGTTCAAAAAGCACCAATGGCTCCACTCTTTAAATCTGACGTGATTTATGATAAATAAGACAACGTTTTATATTTAAATGAATATGGAATTTATATTATTATTATTATTATTATTATTATTATTATTATTATTTTGAGCTAGTTTAGAATCCTGTTCGCCTAATTAATTTATGATATTTTTATTGTGGTATCAATTTAAAATAATCAATGCGCAACAGACTTTCTCTTTCACATAAATGAAAGAGTTGTTAACACGCCCGCCTTACACTATTCCATTATTATATTCCGCTTTGGAGAATATTATATCTAATGTCGTCTGGCTACAAAGCGGAATTAGCTTCCCTGATTTATTAAACGTCGCTCAGCATATGCACATTTAAAACGGAGCGCTAGGGTTTTCCGGATGTAGATGTTATGTGTGTGTGTGTGTGTGTGTGTGTGTGAGTGTGTGTCTCATCTCTTGCTCCTCTTGTGCCTCGCAGTGCACGGCCCCATCTCTCTCGCGTTTATATGTTTAAGCTAATCCAATTATTTTCAGACTGCTGCACGCGACAGTTGCATTGTTTACTTTGCGCAGAAACTTTGATAGAGTCCGGATGCGCCGCGGATCGCTCGGAATAACGAATGAGCTGGCGCAATGCACGGCCGACATGCACAGACAGAGTGTTATCCAAACACACAGAGAAAATGATTTCAAAAGGTCAACCAGCTTTTTGAATGCGATTAGCTGCTCCCATTTTATAGCGATTGATTTCTATGATACATACATATCTATTCAGCTCTTTTATAGGCTAATTTAACTTGTGCGTTACTATTTTTTATTTAAGTTTCTACATTTTAGATAGCCTACAGATTATTAATTAAATGATTGTGTAAATAAGTATTTTGCACAGCATGTGAGTAGCACACACACACAAGTATTGTTCTTTTTAGGTTTTGTTTTTGAAGCAAAACATGTGTAGCTCGCTCCTTTATAGATGCAGCAAAGCACTCTGTTATTACGTGTGTCACTATCTGTGGTAATGTGCTCGCGAGCTTTGTGGGTTTGGGGCAGTTTGTAGAGCAAAATGAGGGCAGAAATGCTGCTGGGTGCAGGGAGGGGTGGGGGGGTGCACGGCTAGGTTGTTTTTCGTTTCAGCGGAGCGACCGGAGGCGTGGGTCACTGAACATGTGAAGCGCGCGCCCTTCACCTGTCAGTCAAACGGAAAGAATGCCAATCAAACGCTACGGTGTTTTAATTACGTAAAGAGAGCAGGTTACACAATGAGTTAATTAGACCGACGCGTCCACTTACTGCTACCGAATCTATTTAACACGATTTCAGCCATATAGCCTAAAATCTACTTTTTAACATATCATAATAATTATTCCTAGTCACGTGGTTTAATGAACCGGGAGGTTGTTTCTTTGGAAATTGAGTCTTTATCCAGCTAGAATATAGGCTACATTTGCGATTCCCTATAATGAATGATGCAGTATTTTCAACGCGAGCATGATACGTTTGATAAACATTTCTGAAGATCTCTGAATACATTTTTTTCACAGCATTGCCTACTTTGAACCGCTAAGTTATTTGTAGATCTTATCAGATGATGTCATATTTGACGATTGAGAAGTTAAGCTCAGTGATGTCATATTAGATAATGTTTTATTTGGTAATGCATTAATAATAATAACAATGAGTTATTAATGCATTTCCATGTTCATTTTATATCAATGCGAATTTTGAGCCTGTGTGTGTATTTTGATATGAAAAATAATGAATGTGTAATATGAATACAATTATTGGTAATTATT
Organism: Gobio gobio; assembly: GCF_949357685.1. Classification (NCBI taxonomy): domain Eukaryota; kingdom Metazoa; phylum Chordata; class Actinopteri; order Cypriniformes; family Gobionidae; genus Gobio; species Gobio gobio. Next base: position 25,542,744 of record NC_137101.1, on the reverse strand, counting down.
TTGTGTGTATTATGGGTAAAATGATGTTTAATAATATTCTGTTTTTAACAAATCATGGCCACTGGTGTTTAGTATGCTCACTAGTGGCATGGCCTAAGATTGTGTAGTTGTGCTTGTGCATGGAAGTGTGTTTTAGTGGTTCTAAAAAATCAGTTGTGCATGCGTGTGTGTGTCTCTGTTGGCAGAGGGTAGAGAATGTGTTAACTGCGGGGCCACCTCGACTCCTCTGTGGCGGAGGGATGGCACCGGTCACTATTTGTGTAACGCCTGCGGACTATACCACAAGATGAACGGACAGAACCGACCCCTCATCAAGCCCAAGCGGAGGCTGGTATGTTGCTCTATAGCAGTGTATTAATGACACTTCTGTCTTTCTCTTTCTCTACCCAGGAAGAAGTGTTAGCTGCAAGAAATTGACTCGCCAAGCGCAGGTCTCGTTTCTTTTAGATTAAGCAATAGCAGTTATTATTATTATTATTATTATTATTATTATTATTATTATTATTATTATTATCATCAATAATAATAATGATTTTTTCTTTTTCTTGGTTATTTATTTATTTATTTATTTATTATTTATTTATTTATTTATTTATTTATTTTTATTCCCCCCACCCCCGCTCGACACAAATCCCCAACCAATTTTATTTTATCACAAATATTGCTGACACTGTTTCTACTTGTCAGCATAACGAAATTTGTCACAGAGAGACTTAAAAGTGTAGTGAAACGAGCGCTTATCTCAAATGAGTAGCTACGCGTAGGAGGCGATAAGCTCGAACAGGTCAAATATGTCTGCAGAAATTAGGTTCAATTCTGACAATACGCCATTCATCAGGGACACTGTTTCACAGGGATTTAATAAATGAGCGAGAGAGAGAAAACTCTGCGTTTTCAATGGCCTGGCAGCAGCAGACACGTCTCTCTTCGGGCTTTGGATAGAGCCGAGGCTCTTGAGGCGCAGAGAAATAGTCCGAGCGCTGCTATTTTGGCATTGGCCTTCTCTCCCTCTCTAATGTGAAAAGCCGACTTCCCAGGAAAAGACTGGCGGATATCTGAGCGCTGCAGATAAAACTCCTCGAACAACAGCGCTCGCTCCCGTAGTCTAAACATACGGGCGAGAACGCGCAGACATGGAGTCACGACTTCAGATTGATCTTCACTGAGCCCAAATAGGCTACTAAGGAAAATAATAGCATGAAGAGGAATAAAACAGGATAAATAAAACAAGCCTAATTTATTTGAATTTAATTCATTTGGAAATACGATTTAGCTGTGTTTTATCATTCTCAAGCGAGTCCGATCGAAGAAAAGCAACAACAGCCAATCACAATAAGCAGCATTTGACACTACCGTCGCCTATTATGACGCTTCGACAACGCCAATCAATTATTAAGTGAAATTGAATTAAACGACGCATTAATGAATCATTTGTCATTACTTCAGCATTTCTGTATTAACCCTAAACGCATATGCTTTGTTCCCCCTCCCCAGTCAATTTCAAAATATGTTGCTGATCCCTACAAATTCATTGCATTTCTTTTGAGTTTTCCTTTCCCCCCATTGTTTTATTTTTTTGTTTGTTTTACTTATGATAATTGATTATGTCAGTAACTGCTTATAATTAATAATTCTAACTGCTTTTAATCAATGCATGTTAATTTAGAGCAAGCTATTTTAGTGCAGCATATTGATGTGAATAAAGATGGCTAATATCTAACTGAAGGGTGATGTTTAAACGTGGATCCATTTCATGCAGAGCCGCTGTTTCTCCATCATTTAACGGGAAAATGTCATCAGCTTTAATGGGCACTATTTAAACCAGCGCTTTCATGTCCTCTGTAAATATTTAGGTTTGAGAGGGCATGTGTGCAAGGCACTATTTTTACCCGAGAGTTTAAGGCACCAGTGTTATGGAGATCTCTTTTCCTCTCACATAGTTCTGCATCGCTTAAAACCATTTGCAAGCTCAGGAAACAGGAGGGTTGGGGGCCATTAGCACTGTAGGAATGTAATCATCATCTTAAGTTATTATATTATAAGTGTAATAACCGTGATTCTCTCTCTTTGTGTCTGTCCATCAGTCTGCTGCCAGACGAGCAGGGACCTCATGCGCAAACTGTCAAACGACCACGACGACACTGTGGAGGAGAAATGCGAACGGCGATCCCGTCTGCAATGCCTGCGGCCTCTATTACAAATTACACAATGTAAGCTCCATAGCTGTCTTACACTTATCTAGTAAGATATTTTCTATCTTCTCTTTGCATGATGGCACCTTTCATGTCATGCCATTTCTTTCTTTCTTTCTTTCTTTCTTTCTTTCTTTCTTTCTTTCTTTCTTTCTTTCTTTCTTTCTTTCTTTCTTTCTTTCTTTCTTTCTTTCTTTCTTTCTTTCTTTCTTTCTTTCTTTCTTTCTTTCTTTCTTTCTTTCTTTCTCTCTTTTTTTCTTTCTTTCTTTCTTTCTTTCTTTCTTTCACAACATTCACAACATTGTGAGAAGTGAAAGGCTCATGCATTGACTACTCAAAATTGACTACGGATTTATGTTAATCAATCACACCCGTTTAATTTTTATCTTTCCATTGAAAAAGTAGCTTTTTTCCCTAGGCCTGTCTGATTGGCCCTTCTATAGTATTGCGATTTACAAACCCCAGGGACATCTTAACCCATTCTAAACGTTTTTTAAACGTTCCCCAATGGTTTCAGGACTTTTGAGTCAATTACCCACTGAGATTTGTTTCGTTCTTCCTCATATTATTATTTATTTTTTTGCTATTATGTTGGAGATAAACTGCTAGTACCGTTGTACTATTGAATTACACTTCAGTTGCTGGTATTTCTATGTCAAACATATGCCGGGGAACATTTTCATTCTACCTAATCAGCTCTGGTATCCTGTATCATCACACTTTGAGGCCCCACGCTCCTGTTACACTCCCCTACTAGTCACGCAAAAGCTCCCTTTTAAATCATTTTGCCATGTTGGTTTTGACTGTTTCGTAAGAATTCGAGAAAAAAATCCCCTAAACTTGACCTAGCTTATCAGGGAAACAAATAACATGTATTACCGTATTAAACATCCAAGAGTTTGGGTAATTGGAAAAATAGTTTGTTTTGGGATGTCGTATTTTCTGTTAAGGCCGGCCTGCTTTGAATCGAATTCCAGATTTTGCCTGCTAAATTAAGCGGAGTGTTCTTCACTAAACTCGCATGTTTGCATTATCACAACCACTCCCATCTCTCATTGAGCCGACAGGGGTTTGTCATAAGAACTGATTTGTGATTGTATTTGTATGTCTGTCAGTCTGGGGTTAGACTTCTGCCCCATTTCCTTCTCAATTTCTTTCTGTGGTCATTTTAAGCCCAAAAAAAGCATAACTGAACAATGTATAAGAGTGGTTTTAATAGCCGACAGCTATAAGCATGTGTTTTCTGTGATGCCCAATGGAGATGTTTTAAATTAACAGTTTCGCTTTGGGGTGTGAGTTCACACACATACGCACACACTGGCACACTCACATTTACACTAGTGGTTGGCCAATATGGGTTTTCCGATAACAGACGTCAATGCAGATATTTAGAGTACAGTGTGGCTGAATTTTTTTGCAGATATATATTTGATATAATCCAGTTCGTTTTTAACAAATTAGTACATTGCTGAAGTGAATGATTAGATTCAACATATACAACATTTACTCAAAATGTATCAATCTTTTCTAAATCAAATGGTGAAATAATGGTAGAAAGTTCACGGTGTATTAAGTCTCAAAAACAATCAAATTCATTAACATCATAAACAAATACTTCTTAGTATCACTTAACAGCTCTTGTACAAAGCTTCTAGAGTGTTTTGAGACAGAGAGAGAGAGAAAGAAACAGTCCAGTTCTGGGGTGAAAGTGGCAGGCTTTGGCAGACGGTTGTGGCAGTGCTACTGCGCTTGAACCTGGCTGGCCAGAGTCTGGGGTTTCTCTCTTTGGCAAGACCGGCACCGTCCATGCCTAACGTCAGGGAACCAGAGGCTAAATCCAGCCTAGTCCTGATATGACCCGACACTCACACTCGTATGTACAGACACGCTCGCTCGAACAAAGACACCGGCATATCTGTGTTATAATGAAGCTCTATTACATACCATCAGAACATGCTTGGACTCAATAAAGCATTAAAGGGTCTCACGATGAGTGTGTAAAGTGACCCTTATTGTTTAACCAAATCCTAATCCCAGAAACCGCGATTTAAAAGAGGTGTCAGCTTCCAACTTGCCCGTAGGAAGGAGAAATTGTAAACGAGATCTGTTTAATATCTCAATTGTTTCTTCAAGACAGCAATTACAGAGATTAGATGGAGAGAATATTACTTTTGCTTAAAGGGATAAGTCACCCCAAAAAAATGAATATTCTGTCATTAGTTACTCGTTTCAAACCTGTATGAGTTTCTTTCTTCTGTGGACCACAAATTAAAATAATTTAAAGAACGCTTTTACTGTATTTGTCCATAAAATGGATGTCAACGAGTCCAAAACAACATCGGACTCCTTTGACTTTCATTGTATGGACATGAAGAAGAAAAAAAAAAGTCAAACAGGCTTGGAACTACACGCGGTTGACTTCTCAGATGTTTCTTGAAATGACTCAAACTGTGCTCCGATACCAAAGTCTAAGATATCATCAAAAGTCCGAAATTTCATTATGAACTCCTTATTCCAAGAGCTATGCTATCCACATTAATTTGACCATATATCAACAACTGCGTCCTTTGTGTCTATTTTTATTTCTCATTAGGAATTTTTAGGAGAAACATCTGAGATTAAGTTAATACTTGAAAGAAACATAAATGGATTTAGGTCTTCAGAAATATGGAGGACCGATCTCTTTGCAATAAAGTGTTCCTCTGGATGTGTTATGAAAATCTAAATAATGTGGACATTTTTCCATTATGCTCCTGTCTTATGTAAGCGGGACGGTCCCGTGGCCATTACTAAAATCTGTCGTCTCTCTCCTCGCAGATCAACCGACCACTCACCATGAAGAAGGAGGGCATCCAGACCCGGAACAGGAAGATGTCCAGCAAGTCCAAGAAGAGCAAAAAGTCCCATGATAGCATGGACGATTTCTCCAAAAACTTGATGGAAAAGAACCATTCCTTCAGCCCAGCCGCCCTGTCGCGTCACATGACCTCGTTCCCTCCCTTCTCGCACTCCGGCCACATGTTGACCACGCCCACCCCCATGCACCCCTCTTCCAGCTTGTCCTTCGCCCCCCACCACCCCTCCAGTATGGTGACGGCGATGGGCTAGAGCACCCTGCTACCTCCGACCGCCTAATCTCCTCACGGTGGACGTCTCAAAGCACCGTTAACCTTGAAGCCTGTCACCCGCCGCAACCCTCCGACCTTGAACCAGCTCTCTCACATGACCCCCCCTCGAGACCCCTTCTCTACTTCGGTATGCCCTGCTTAAACCCCCCCTACCCCGCATTATGAGGGAGAGACAGTGAGAATGAAAGAGAAAAGACAATAACTTTCTTCATCGCACCTCCAATCATGAAGCCTCGCGCTGATGTCAACCTTCATTTGTGTACAAATGCCATCTTTCCTGTGGGCATCAAGGCACAACCATTACGAGACTTTAAAATAAGCTTCTCTAATTCCCAAACCTGCTCCTTTTCTTCTTCTACGCATCTCCTATTCTTCACCCCCCCCCCTCCCCGTGAGACATGAGGAATCGAGCTGTGAATGACAACAGGAGATGAACTCTGCATATATTTGTAAAAATAAAATGTCTGAAATACATTTAATGAAGACTTTTTAAAGAGCAAAATGAAAAAAGGCGAGGACAGGAAATGCCCGTGGGCAGCTAACGATAAGAAGGGTACGACTTAAACCTTGGAAGATGGAACGGCGTGGCGACGTGGCCACGATTTCTATCCGAATGATGAAAAAAGTAGGAGACGAGAAGTAGGGAGAAGAAAAGTAGAAAGGAAAGGGTGTGTAATGCATTAAAACTTGTAGTCAGGTCTGTTTTGCAGACTTCCAGCTACTCTTCTGGATGTGTTATAGGTCTTGGGCAATTGGTTTGTGTTCCCACACACATACACACACACACACACACACACACGCACTCACACACAGACACACACGCACGCACACACAGACATCTGAAAGACTTCTTTGGGCCCAGGTTATATGCATTGTGAAAAAAGTTCCTGTATTTGTTATTTGTATGTATAATTCAGAGTACCAAAAATACGAAAGAAACAAAGATGTAGAATTATTTCTTTATGTAATGCAGACTGAATGGTTGTACAAATTTAATAATCACTAGTGTAAAAAAAGACTTGCTTTTTGTTGCGTAATTTTTTTTCCTCTTTGAAAATAATAAACTAGTTTAATCTCTGTTGACATCACACGAGAACGCAACGGCGGACGCTTTTGTGCGTGTTTGCATACGACTTTGTGTGTGAATGCGAGAGTGAGCTTTTGTGGGTATATGTCACTACGAATGTGTGATATCTGACACATGGTTTTTTGCTAGCCACAAGGACACCTCTAGATTTACCCAGAATGCCTCTGGCTGCATACCAACAGGAAGCCTAGAAATAAACAGACATGTTGTGAGGGACTCGACTCCACACAGCCTAACTGTGTGAACTGTGTAAACTCCTCATGCTACCAGTTTGATTTTGACATTCCATCAACACCGCTGTTAGCATGCCAGTCACACCAGAAAGGCTTTTTGAACATGTCAGGACAGAAATAAGAGTATTTGCGGTCAGGAGACTGAAATTCGTCTTTCCGTCCAATTTATGATGAAAATAAAATCGGTAACCATTTTGAAGAACTGTGTATAAACAATTTGACAATAACTAAATCAATCCATAGCGATAAAACACGTCACATAATGTACATTTCAATGAAAAACGTAACCTAAGCAAATTGTATGTTTCTCTTCACTTCAAAAAACCGTCAAAAACAATGTAGTCCGGTGGGGATACTTGATTTCAAGTCGATCAACGATACTGCAAAAGGAATGAAGCAATTCAGTGATGAATATGGCAATGAAATGTATATTTGTATAGAGAGAGAGCAATAGAGAGAGAGCAGTCACTTATCTTTACAGTTAAAGACAACTTGTAAGAGAGCCAAGTACAAAAAAAAAAGCATGGTTAACAGAAGCAAAGCCTTATGGGTAGAATAGTGCAAGAAAAAAAATACCCTCAACCTGTGGCTGCTACTACACAGTAAATTGTAGAAAAAGAAACTAATAAGGCTGCAAAAAGTGGTTTTGTGGTGCGATGAGGCCTAAGTTGGCATCTCAAGGGTAAGTTTTCAGTGCAATTTGGATCTTGACATGGTTGAATTTCTTTGAACTAAAATATGATAAAAAGGAACATTCAATTTAATAACACAAGTCGGAACAAGGGGCTAGACTTGCACACTAGACATACTCAATGCTCAATCTGGCCTGCAAATCAATAAGAGACAACGCAAGAACGTTAAAAATGTTCAAAAGCAGTCGTTACATGAAGAGGAAATCTTTTTTTCTCCTGCTGCCTTTGATCAGTGGCTCATTGTGGGTTTGCAGGGTCATTGCTTACTGTTCCATTGTAGCTAGCCATGGTCTTCACTCCATTAGTTTTTATGGGTCGTAAGAAAGGACCTGCCCTAAGGGTTTGTGTTTGATTATAAAGCGTTCACTTTGTAGAAGAACTGTTAACTTAAATATTGTACGTAATGCGAACAATACATATGTTTAATAGTACTTTATCTTTAATAGTTTTACCATGTTATGCTGAACTTGCTAAGTTCAAAGAAACATTCATCATTAACCAAAGCTAATTCTTATTATGCATTACTCACACGATGGCAAACATATTTCATCATGGTTAAGATGTCCAATCCACCAGGCATATAAAAAAAACAAACATTAGTAGGCTAATACACAAATAAAGCTTCGTTTTTTAAATTAGCATCATGCTACATTTTACACAGGTCAGTTAGGGACTATCAACCAACATTGTACGATTCATTTGCATGTTTCTTTTTCTCAACAGAGTGAATATAGAGAAGCTGCATACATTTTGTTTTTAGTTGCTGTTGTGGTTTCGTACATTTGCATGCAGCCTGTGCTGATGGCACATTAGCATGCTAAGAAACTTTCTCTGTGAAGTCCAAAAAAAGAAAAAAAGAAAAAGAGGAACTAACCCCAGCCATAGTGAAGCCAAGGACCCACACGTACAGTTTCTTACATACACTCAAAATGACAAAAACATTACCCTGTAATGATTTTTTTTTATACATTAAAGGCATGGCTGTTAGCATAACATCTGTGTTTAAAAAAACCCGCGTCAGGTTCAGTTTTGCAAATATGAATGTGTTAAAATGTCCTGTTGCCCTTTACTGCCCTTTACTGCTCATTACTGTTGTAATGGCCATAATGAGAGACATGAAAATGCAGATAGAGAGCGAGTAAAAGAGAGAGTGAGAATTTAACAAAAAGCTTTATGCCGACCGACAAGAGTGTATATGCAGATGCCTGGTTCTACGAGACTGAGAGTGCAACGTCTGAGGCAACAGTTTTGGCGTGTTAAATCATCATGTCTTATCAAAAAACATATCATAATCTCACTTTTGCTAGCTTCCGCTTTGACTGAGCATACCCACATGGCAGTCGTTGTGTTTATTATACTGGACTGACCCTAGCTGTTCTGTTCTACCCGTATTCAATATTTTGTGCATTAACACTGTGATCTGGAACTCAAAGTCTTTGGGTTGCATACGAATTATGCTAGCAGATATTCAAACAGTCCCTAAAGAAAGCTAAAAGGTCAAAGTTTTTTGGTGGGAATCTTCCAAAAACACAAACTTTAAAGTTTATTCCATTTATAGTAAGTGCCGTCAATTAAACAACATGCGGCTCAAACTATTTCCTTCACGTTAGCATGCAAAGTACAGGATCCCAGCAGACGAAATATCATGACACTGCAAAACCAGCAGGCAGAGTTTTGGGTTCTTCAGAAATGAAGCTTTTTGTGGCGACTTTGGTTTGACGCTTCTGAGTCACACGGTGCAGTGAGCAGGAAAATAATGATTGCATGACTTGATAAGCTAGTGTATTATTGACTAAATACTCTTTTTTTTGTATTTGTTGTCAGATGACTGTCTTTTGTCTATTGACAGCAGTTACTAACATAACCAATGCCATAAGCTAGCTAACATCTAAATTTTTTTTTGCTTAAAGCTGCAGTCCGTAACTTTTTGCGCTCTAGCGGTTAATAAACAGAACTGCATGTCTCGTGGAAGAACATTAGCCTGACAAACCAGACCCACATCAAGATGTTGGGTCTGGGAACTCACCATTGGCATTGCTCACGTTGTAAACGGTTCTTTCAAATTCCCTCTGCACGCAATAGGATAGCGCTACAACCAACCAGAGCAACGAAGAAGGTGAAGCGCATAGATAGATTAAACATTCGTCGTATCTGGTCGGCAAAACTCCGAACACATCTTCCTTTCTTAAGAATGACTTCAGTGCCGTTCTTTGCTATTTTCTCAAAGAAAAGCTCAACTCCAAGTCTTCCAGAGTCGCGATTCGAAAGACCACTGTTCGCCAGCTTCTTTGTTTACGAGTAGCACGCGGAACTGTGGCAACTCTGCCGTCATTATGTTAAGCCCGCCCACACTATAAAATCCAACCGTTGTTCTAACTAAGACTTTTTTAGTAAACTTTACTTAATGTCCAATAATTTGTTGAACTTACTTAAAACAATTAAGTAATCTGAACTATTTGCATGCTATGCCTTCGTTACTTAGAAAACTCAAGTAAACATCACTTGACTGGTTTGAGTACCATTTTGCCAAAGCAAAAAAACAAGCAGGCGGACGGGCGGGCGGGCAAAGTGTTTTTGAGGTGGTGCAATTTTGTATAGATTTATCACTCATTTCCTCCACTTCCTCTCACCATAATTGTGATTAGTGTTCCCTTTGGTTGGACACTTGGAACTTCATTCATTTTAGAGTAATTAACTTCCTATTAATGCAGCAATGCAACAAGAAATCATAGTTGTATGATTTCAAAAGAAGGGAAGTAATATATATATATATATATCAAATATTTGTCCATTAATGCTATACAACATAACTATATTTAATGTCAAATAATGATCTTTTATCATTATTTTTGCTAATATTTATGGCATAACCTTTTAATTGAGTTGATATAATCCCTCTATATTTGTCACAATATCATTTGACCATGCTTGAGTGTGTCACACACAGACTTCAACATTCAGCATGCAAAACACAACAATGGTAACAAGGATTTAAAAAAATATATATATATTTATTTTTTTATTATTAATACCACCTTTACTATTTTACTTGCTGTCATTATTCGGGTTATACTGACAAAAGACAAATAGTAAAGTAAAGCTAAAAATAGTAAAACGAAGCAATTAATTTATTCATGCCACAATGCACTCTGGGAGTACACTTCCTCAGATCCCAGATAGAATTAAGTTGACAAAACTTAAACGGTTTAAGTAAGAACAGCTTAATGCAATTAAGTAATGCTTACTTAATTGTTTATACAGTGTAGTACCTGTAGACTATTGATAAGTAATAAATAAGTGTTGAATGGAGTTCAGTTGTTGCTTTTTGTCTTCACTTATTTTTTTAAGTTCAGCTTACTTGAGAATTTTAAGGCAATCGGTTTCCTAATATTTTCCTAGTAATGTGAGCACTAATAACAAGTTAACATAACTAATAATTTTGAGTTAAGTATACTTCATTAACAAGTTTTCTGTACAAATTTTGTTAAGTTTTGCAGACAAAAAAATAATACGCTGCTTTACTTGAAAATTTTAAGGCAATCGGTTTCCTCACTTTTTCTAAGTAAAGTCAACTTATTACGTTTTACAGTGCACCGACTCTATACACGATGTGATTGGCCTGACCAGAGTTTGGTTTTTCCAGCTCGCAAGCCAACGGAGAGTTGCTAGACGACCCTGGCTGCAAATTAGATTTTCTGCGGCTAGGATGCGTCTATATTTCTAGGCTAGAAGAACATTGCAGCCGGAGCTACTTCTCTCTGTTTATGTCTATGGTGAGTCACGCTGGGACTGTGCTCCTCCGCAGCGGTTCCTACCAGTCCGATCTGAAATAGTCCCAATATAAACACTTATTATAAGCATACCACAATGATTCAGGGTAAGACAAAAACACAGTTTGGAAAATGGATTCATGTTGTACATTCTCATTATATAATTTTTGTAAATCTTCAAAACAAAAAAAGTTACAGACAGCATCTTTAATTGAGCAATTTTTACTATTTATTTATAGTTTAGTAAGTTAGTGTGTACATATATGACCATCAACAATGCTAATACTGAAATATTAACCAGAATTTAATTTGTGACATGCACACAAGAAAACAACCCAAGTTGGAAAGCAAAATCCATGCAATTTAGCATCTGTTGCATTTATTATATATATGTATATATATATATATATATATATATATATACGTGTATATTTCTCCTATCTGTAATCAAAAGAGATGCCATATTGAATATTATAAAAGGTATATTTAAAAAAAAAGAAGGTAGGCAGACATCAAAACATACAAACAGCTTTGTAACCCAACACGGGACTTTTTTACTTATCTTGTGTTTGGTTAACCTATACTCGATTTGACTGAAATATGAATCAAGCTGAGTTCTTTTTCCAGGATGACAGAAAAAGGGGGGGGAAATTAGGGAATTGTTTGTAAATATCGTAGTTGCCATGGGGACAAGCACCTGAGAGGCGGTTACCTGTGGCTGACATAACTTTTACTATGAAAGCTGTGTGTTTGAACATCTGACCTCAGCCTGGCTTCCTTGAGATTTCAACCTGGAGTTTTAATATGTGTAAACATGTTTTAACTTCTTACCAGGATCTTATAATCCAAATAATGCTTCTGTTGGAAGAAAGCTCTCTCCTCTCATTATTGTGCTATAAAAAGGCATCAATTATGTGTAAGCAAGAACCTAAAGGGGAACTCCATGAACAACCAGGAAAAAACATTTCTGGACAGCCATATAGTTTTCATATGTGCTTACTTTACGTTTTTGACCTGCCAAACTTGTCACATTATTGTTGATGGTAGTTCATGATATTAGCTTTGAGGCCATGTTACTGTCCTGAAAGTTGACAAAATAAACGTCTAGCAGATATACACTGCTTATATATTCTTATAAATAGGCATATGCACTACACATTTTATATTTTACAACCCCAAATCAGAAAAAGTTGGGACAGTATGGAAAATGAAAAAAAAAAAAAAAAAAGTGATTTCTACATTTACTTTGACTTGTATTTCATTGCAGACAATATGAACACAAAATATCTAATGTTTTGTCTGGTCAACTTCATGTCATTTGTAAATATGCATCCTTTCCTGTCATTCAGACCTGCAACACATTTCAAAAAAAGTTGGGACAGTAAAGCATTTACCACTTTGTAATGTTACCATTCCTTTTCACAACACTTAAAAAACGTTTAGGGACTGAAAACACCAAGTGATGAAGTGTTTCAGGTGTAATTTTGTCCCATTCTTCCTGCAAACAAGTCTTAAGGTGGGCAACAGTACGGGGTCTTCGTTGTCGCATTTTGCGCTTCAAAATGCGCCACACATTCTCTATTGGAGACAGGTCGGGGCTGCAGGCAGGCCAGTCAAGTACCCGTACCCTCTTCCTCCGCAGCCAGGACTTTGTAATGTGTGCAGAATGTGGTTTTGCATTGTCTTGTTGAAATATGCATGGACGTCCCTGGAAAAGATGTCTTCTTGAAGGCAGCATATTATGCTCCAAAATCTCTATGTACTTTTCAGCATTAATGGTGCCTTCACAGAAGTGCAAGTTACCTTTGCCAAGGGCACTGACACAACCCCATACCATGACAGACCCTGGCTTTTGGACTTGTTGCTGGTAATAGTCTGGATGATCCAGAATCATACCTGAAATACTGATTCATCTGACCACAGTACACGTTTCCACTGTGTGATGGTCCATCCCAGATGCCTCCGAGCCCAGAGAAGTCGACGGCGCTTCTGGACACTGTTAACATAGGGCTTCCTTTTGGCACAGTACAGTTTTAACTGGCATTTGTGGATGTAACTACGTATTGTGGTACTTGACAAAGGTTTGCCAAAGTAGTCCTGAGCCCATGTGGTGATATTGCTTATAGATGAATGACGATTCTTGATGCAGTGCCGCCTGAGGGATCGGAGATCACGGTTGTTCAGCTTAGGCTTGCGCCCTTGTCCTTTACGCACTGAAATTCCTCCAGATTCCTTGAATCTTTTAATTATGTTATGCACTGTTGAATGTGAAATATCCAAATCTCTTCCTATCTTTCTTTGAGGAACATTGTTTTTAAACATTTCAATAATTTTCTCACGTATTTGTTGGCAAACTGGCGATCCTCGGCCCATCTTTGCTCCTAAAGGATTAGACCTTTCTTGGATGCTGCTTTTGTACCAAATCATAATTACAATCACCTGTTGACATAACCTGTTTCAAATCACATCATTATTTAACCATTTTACCTCATTACTAGCCCTAAATTGCTCCTGTCCCAACTTTTTTTGAAATGTGTTGCAGGTCTGAATGACAGGAAAGGATGCATATTTATAAATGACATGAAGTTGACCAGACAAAACATGAAATATTTTGTGTTCATATTGTCTGCAATGAAATACAAGTCAAAGTAAATTTAGAAATCACTTCTTTTTTTTTTTTTTGCGTTTTCCATACTGTCCCAACTTTTTTCTGATTTGGGGTTGTAAATCCATAGTCTTTAATTTTGGAGAAAATGGACAAACTAAGGTGCATATAGATTTTGTCCAATCAAATCTCTCTAAAATGAGAACATCCCTCCCCCTTAATACCACCTGCCACTGATTAGCAATAGCAAGTAGCAAGTCCATGTTTTGGTGGCTGTTATATTTCACTCTTGTTTGGGAAATACATAAACTGAACAAAAACTGGTCTTCAAACCATCCATCCATCATTGGGCAGAGGTGGACAGTAACTAAGTACATTTACTTGAGTACTGTACTTAAGTACACTTTTTGAGTATCTGTACTTTACTGGAGTATTATTTTTTAGGGATACTTTTACTTTAACTTCACTACATTTGAAAGACAAATATCGTACTTTTTACTCCACTACATTTCTATCAAGATCCTCAAAGTAGAAAGTCGTTCCTGTAGCAGCTTTTAAAGTCGGTGGATGATTTTTTTCTTCTTTAAAAGTTTTTTTTTTGCAGACAGCCTATCAGTAATCACTCTTGTATAGGGTCATGTGAAGTTTCCCAACATTTTTTGAACACTGATCAGTTTACAGCAAAATGGAAGAAGGCGGTTCCTCTGCGCAGTGTGCCGTACTTAAAAAGTATGTTTCAGTTTTCTCAAAATATTAAAGATTAGTTTAGTTGGCATACACTTTGATGCATGTCTCATAAAAGGTTCACAAATGTAAATGTCTGGGAGAAAGAGAAGAGTAAACAGAGAGAGAATATCGTATGCGTATCAGAGTATAGGGTCCATGCATTCAGCCTTAAAGTGACAGCAGCTTTGTAAAGAGCTTTGTAACGTTTATAAAAGAAATTTAAAATTTAAATACTTTACACACTCTACACAAATGTAAAGAAATTAGTTTAAGGTGGTCTTATGCTAGCATGTCGGATGGAGCATCACTGACTGGCTTAAACCACCATGGCATAGCGTGCATTTATACAACAATGCAACGATAATAAAATAATGCATTGACATAAAAAAGGAAATTTACTTTTGATACTCAAGTACTTTTAAAAACAAATACTTCTGTACTTTTACTTAAGTAAAAATCAGTTTTTAGAACTTTCACTTGTAACGGAGTAATATTTGACCAGTAGTACTTTTACTTTTACTCAAGTAATAGAGTTGTGTACTTTGTCCACCTCTGTCATTGGGTCATGGTCTGTGTGCTGAATCTTCATGAAAAGGCTCATGAAAATTTCATTAATTGTAGGCTACTGATAAAATCAATAAATGGTGTAAGGTGCACTCACGCCATGCCGTAATTACCGCGATTCCTAACTGTAAAAAGCCTTCATGTGCTTTGTTGAACTTGTAAATATAGCGTGGAAACTCGTAATTTTCGGAGACCTATGACTTATACCATGTGACCACTACAGGTGAGTTCAACTTGAAACGGCGCTGTGCAGACTGTTCGGTGTATGACATTAAAGTACAGCGAGAGCGATTCTAAAACATACGGAGCTACATTTACGGTAATTGCGGCATGGCGTGAATGCAGCATTAAAAGCTAAATTTAGCTGCAGCTAAATTTAATCAAATTAAATAAAAAATTATGATTTGCTAAATTATATAAATTAGAAATAAAAATGAAAACAATTAATTAAAATCTTTAAAGTATAATAATTTCTCAGTGATATAAAATAACCAGATTTATTACATTTATTAAAGGACCAGATTTATAAACCTCAAAATTATACTATAACTCTATACATAGATATTGTATATTAGTGCTGGGCAATCGATTAATCGAATCCAAAATAAAAGTTTGTATTTACATAATATGTGTGTGTACTATAATTATGTATATATAAATACACACTCCTTCATGTATATATTTAAGAAAAATATGTTATACTTATATATAAGATAAATTATATAAATATATACAATATATACATGCAATTTTTTTTTAAAATATATACATGAAGCAGTGTGTATTTATATATACATAATAATTTTATTTTGGATGCAATTAATCACGATTAATCGATTGCCCAGCACTAATATACATATACAGTGGGGAGAACAAGTATTTGATACACTGCCGATTTTGCAGGTTTTCCTACTTACAAAGCATGTAGAGGTCTGAATTTGTATCATAGGTACATTTCAACTGTGAGAGGTGGAATCTAAAACAAAAACCCAGAAAATCACATTGTATGATTTTTAAATAATATATTTGCATTTTATTGTATGACATAAGTATTTGATCACCTACCAACCATTAAGAATTCCGGCTCTCACAGACCTGTTCATTTCTCTTTAAGAAGCCCTCCTGTTCTCCACTCCTTAACTATATTAACTGCACCTGTTTGAACACGTTACCTGTATAAAAGACACCTGTCCACACACTCAATCAAACAGACTCCAACCTCTCCACAATGGCCAAGACCAGAGAGCTGTGTAAGGACATCAGGGATAAAATTGTAGACCTGCACAAGGCTGGGATGGGCTACAGGACAATAGGCAAACAGCTTGGTTAGAAGGCAACAACTGTTGGTGCAATTATTAGAAAATGGAAGAAGTTCAAGATGACGGTCAATCTCCCTCGGTCTGGGGCACCATGCAAGATCTCACCTCGTGGGGCATCAATGATCCTGAGGAAGGTGAGGGATCAGCCCAGAACTACACGGCAGGACCTGGTCAATGACCTGAAGAGAGCTTGGACCACAGTCTCAAAGAAAACCATCAGTATCAAACTACACCGTCATGGATTAAAATCCTGCAGCGCACTCAAGGTCCCCCTGCTCAAGCCAGCGCATGTCCAGGCCTGTCTGAAGTTTGCCAATGACCACCTGGATGATCCAGAGGAGGAATGGGAGAAGGTCATGTGGTCTGATGAGACAAAAATAGAGCTTTTTGGTCTAAACTCCACTCGCCGTGTTTGGAGGAAGAAGAAGGATGAGTACAACCCCAAGAACACCATCCCAACCGTGAAGCATGGAGGTGGAAATTACTCTTACTCTTACTCCTTCCTTCAGTGGCTGGGTCTTCCAGCATGATAACGACCCGAAACACACAGCCAGGGCAACTAAGAAGCATCTCAAGGTCCTGGAGTGGCCTAGCCAGTCTCCAGACCTGAACCCAATAGAAAATCTTTTGGAGTGAGCTGAAAGTCTGCATTGTCCAGCGACAGCCCCGAAACCTGAAGGATCTGGAGAAGGTCTGTATGGAGGAGTGGGCCAAAATCCCTGCTGCAGTGTGTGCAAACCTGGTCAAGAACTACAGGAAACGTATGATCTCTGTAATTGCAAACGAAAGTTTCTGTACCAAATATTAAGTTCTGCTTTTCTGATGTATCAAATACTTATGTCATGCAATAAAATGCAAATTAATTACTTAATAATCATACAATGTGATTTTCTGGATTTTTATTTTAGATTCCGTCTCTCACAGTTGAAGAGTATGATAAAAAATTACAGACCTGTACATGCTTTGTAAGTGGACAAACCTGCAAAATCGACAGTGTATCATATATATATATATATATATATATATATATATATATATATATATATATATATATATATATATATATATATATATATATATATATATATATATATATATGAATATATAAATAAAACTTGAATGCTAGAACTTGAATGCACACTAATTTGTTTTGTATAAAGCAGCTGTCAAAAATGCATGTACATTTGCATTACTGTATCTTGTTTTACCATAGCTCAAGTTATTTTCCTCAAAAGCAACTCACGATATAATAAAAATTTCTGTTGATGCCATTTGTGAGCCAAGATTCTGCTTGTAATGCAATTATTCATTTGGCTTAACTCAAGAATTTGAGCAGTTGAATGTCAGCGGTGCAGATTTCCTTCCTGTTCATTGTTTTAAAGGGTGGAAATCTTTCTTATTAGACTTGATATGGCAGCGGCGGCTGAGTTAAATGCAAAATGTTGATTAGATCTGCTAATGAGGGCCTAACCAGGCATTTTCGTTATAACGTTATGATATTTCGTTCACTGGAATGGCCAGGGAGTCCTTATTAATTCGGCATCAGGTGACTGCTCAATGAAGTGTGTCAGTGGTTATATGACCACACCATGGGATTCATGTGGGTCTCCAACAAACCACTCCATATTTACCTAAATTAACCACACGCAAACATACTCTTGAACTTTTACACACGTCTCTGGTCTGTGTTGTGACCTATTACAATTCTTACTGTCATACCTGAACAGTAATTTGCTTGAAACCACATGCGCATTTAGACACACCTAAACCCGAGCTAGTCTAACCACACACATAAAGAGATGCCTGTGTTGGAAAAAAAAAAATAAACAACTACACATCTGTCTGGCCGGGTTTCCCCCTGTAATTACTATGCATTGTTTCACAGAAGGCCTATAGGTGATTAACATGCAGCTGAATTTTCTATGCTTTAAAGAGTATAACACTTGGAAAAATGACAATCTTTTAGAATAATAATTATGAATAATAATAACTAATATTTTTGTCACTAATGTCACTAATTCTTAGATTTGTTTTAAATGTATGTTATCAGATGTTAACAAATGTAATTGCAACTTTTTATCTCACAATTCTGACTTTTTTTCCTCACAATTGCAAGTTTGAACGCCGCAATTGTTGAGAAACAGAATCAGAATTGAGCGATAAAGTCAAAATGACCAGTTAATAGTAAACGCCAGCTAATATTACCAGTTATAATGCTATTATAATATATTACCAAACTGTTTATATTAGATTTCTCATTCAACCTACATTCTATTATTTGTTTGCAGGAATTTAGCACATACATTATAAGCATGGAACTTGTTAGATTGAGTAAAATGATATGCAATACCCACAATCCTGTGCTAAAATTCAGGCCCTAATTAGACAATACATGCATTTATATATTCAGGATTTAAAAGAAATGTGAATACATTTTACAAAATTAGAGGGATCATACAAAATGCATGTTATTTTTAATTTCTGAATTAGATATTTTACATAAAAGATGTTTACATATAGTCCACAAGAAACGATATAGCTCTTAATGCATCGTGTTTCCTTCTGAAGCATCAGTGAATGTATGAACCTTTTTTTTAAAATTTGTGTTTGAGTCCCTCAATTGTCCTCTGTGTGGAAATATGGATCTCAAAATCATACAGTCACTGCTGGAAAGGGTTCAAACGTGCAAAGATGCTGGAAAAATGAAGAATTTCCATGACCTTGAGGATTTTTCTGAAGAACATCAAACAAGGGACTCAAGAACCACCCGCAAAAAAAAAAAAAAAAAATACAAAACAGTGGTGGAACATCACAGTATTAAGAATCAAGGGTTCATAAACTTTTGAACAGGGTCATTCTTATAAATACAGCTTTGTTTTTTTTGTCTTGTGGGCTATATGTATGTATATATACACACACAGTGGGGAGAACAAGTATTTGATACACTGCCGATTTTGCAGGTTTGCCCACTTACAAAGCATGTAGAGGTCTGTCATTTTTATCATAGGTACTCTTCAACTGTGAGAGACGGAATCTAAAACAAAAATCTGTATATGTATGCATATGTGTGTGTGTGTATATACAGTCATGTGGAAAATAATCATATCAGAGCATATTTAAAAAACATCTGGTTCTTGGCAGGTCTTAGAATTAGGTAAATACAAATGAACAGATGAACAATAAAACATGACATATCACACGTGTCATTATTTACTTAACAAAAACTAGGCCGAGATGCCATGTGTGAAAGACTAAGTACACCCTCACTTCTTCCATAGGAATTAAGAGAGTAAGTAGCAGTCATGCTCTGCTAATCAAATATTTTTGATTAATTGATCATCAGCAAGTGTGATCACCGCTATAAAAGCAGAAGTTTGAGCAGTTTACTGGTCTGGAGCATTCAGGTGTGTGTTAACACAATGCCAAGGAGGAAAGACATCAGCAATGATCTTAGAGAAGCAATTGTTGGTGCCATCAATCTGGGAAGGGTTACAAGGCCATTTCCAAACAATATGAAGTCCATCATTCTAAAGTAAGGAAGATTATTGACAAGTGGAAAGCATTCAAGACAGTTCCCTGGAGTGGACGTCCCAGCAAATTCACCCCAAGGTCAGACAATGTGCAATGCTCAGCAAAATTGCGGACAACCCAAGAACTACACCTCAGACTCTACAGGCCTAAGTTAACATGTTAAATGCTAAAGTTCATGACTAGAAAAAATAGTATGGCTTGTATGGAAGGGTTGCCAGGAGAAAGCCTCATCTCTCTAAAAAGAATGGCAGCACGGCTTAGGTTTGCTCTTGTATCTGAACGAACCACAAGACTTCTGGAACAATGTCCTTTGGACAGACGAGACCAAAGTGGAGATGTCTGGCCATAATGCACAGCATATCAGCATGTCAAGCACGGTGGTGGTGGTGGAGGTAGAGGGGTGATGATTTGGGCTTGTTTTGCAGGCACAGGACCTGGGCACCTTGCAGTTATTAAGTCGATCTTGAGCTCCTCTGTATACCAAAGTTTTCTAGAGTCAAATGTGAGGCCATCTGTCTGACAGCTAAAGCTTGGCCGAAATTGGGTCAGGACAATGATCCCAAGCACACCAGCAAATCTACAACAGAATGGCTGAAAAAGAAAAGAATCAAGGTATTGCACTGGCCCAGTCCAGACCTCAACCCGATTGAAATGCCGTGGCGGGACCTTAAGAGAGCTGTGCACAAACAGATGCACACAAACCTCAATGAACTGAAGCAAAGGTGTAAAGAATATAGTCAGCCAAAATCATGATTACTTCAAGTTATTGCCGCTAAAGGTGGTTCTACAAGTCATAGGGTTGTCTTAATTTGTCACACATGGATTCTCCATTTTGGCTTTATTTTTGTTAAATAATGATCTCTATACGTAAAACCATACAAAGGGTGCACTTTCTTTTTCACATTTGCATATATATAATTCAGAAAAAATTGCATTTTTAAATGTACAGTACTTCTATATAAATTAATAGATCCAAGGAAATTTGATTGACCCGTTTATTGATAGCGAAAAGCATGATCACATTAGCCAAAATATTAAATAAGAAACACAGTTAACTGACTGTGAAGCCAACTTCTGTGCAACTTTTTGCGAGCGCAGATTCTGTGTGGCCTGGTGATTAGATGAAATAAAACAAAATGAAATGATAGCCTATATCTCTGTAACATGCTATAATCACAACGATCATTATCATTGCAAAAAGTCATCACGGAAAATTAAAGCCTAACAGTCAATCTGAAAACAGTATAACACATATGACAATAACCACAATTGACTTCAATTACAAAGCCTGTCAGTTTAATTTCAGATTCTTAGTTCGGCACTTTTGTGGCCCAGCCCAATGAACTATTGCCAAGAATTTTAATAAGGCTGAAGCCAAGTTGTACGTGAAAAAACATGCTTCATGCTGATAAAAATGAGAGCGGTTTAGCTGTTTGTGGTGATGTTGTAATGAGCAGTGTCTGTGAAGTTGTGCTTAAAACGTCGGGAATGGTGTCCCTCTGTTGCTAAGGTGAGCAGTTATCTGTGGGCTGTATGTTTGTTTTCAACACTCTTTTGCCACTTGAGAATGCGGTGTTCAGCATTGTCTTTTCAGCAATCGTAAATCTTTAGCATAATCTCCCGTCAAAACATGGAAGATAACAGATAATCATCTCTCTTTCGACTGGGGAAGCCTGGGGGTTTGCAGGGTGGCCAGTCGACGAGACTACATGCCGGCTGCCACACGTATACACACACACACACACACACTAATAGTCACACTCTGGTGGAATATCGCAATAATACTATATGTAAAAGAATAATTTTGGATAAAGAAGTTCATGTATTCATTAGTGGTGTTGAGTTAGGCAAGCATTACTATTATTATTAAAGGGTTAGTTCCCCCAAATTGAAAATGATCCCAAGATTTACTTTCTTCTTTCAGCCAAACACAATCGGAGTTATATTAAACATATCCTGGCTCTTCCAAGCTTTAAAATGGGAGTGAATGGTACCTTAGATTTTGAAGCCCAAAAAAGCACATCCATCCAGGGGTTTGATAAAGGCTTTCTGAAGCGAAGCGATGCATTTTTGTAAGGAAAATATCCATGCTTATAACTTTATTAACTATAATCACAAGCGTGATTATATCAGTTAACTAGACGCCTCTCACTGTTCAAACAAATAGGGCTGGGCAACAAACTCTAGCCCCTCTTCTATATCAAATTCCTCCAACATTTCTCTTTAAAAAATGTATCTTTTAAAAATTTTGTGACTGATGTGACTGATGCTTCGCTCTATCATCTGCTCTTCTGCGTTCGCCTATACGTCATGCGTCGGGTCAGAGGTCACTCTGCTGTCCGAACTAGACTCGTGTATGGCCGTTACCAGAAGCCAGTCATTATAGTTGATAAAGTTATAAAAATTTATATTTTTCCTTACAAATACGCATTGCTTCAGAAGGACTTGCCACCTCGAGCCGTATGGGTTACTTTTATGATGGATGGATGTGCTTTTTTGGGCTTCAAAGTCTAAGGTACCATTCACTCCCATTGTAAAGCTTGGAAGAGCTAGGATATTTTTAATATATACTCTGATTGTGTTTGGCTGAAAGAAGAAACTCATATGCACCTAGGGTGGCTTGAGGGTGAGTCAATTATGGGATATTTTTTTATTTTGGGGTGAACCAACCCTTCAAACTTTGGGGTACACTCTTAAAAATAAAAGTTATTTTTGGCATCAATGGTTCGTTGAAGAACCGTCAACATCCATATAATCTTTCCTTTGCACAAAAGGTTCTTTGGGGAACCAAATATTGGTGCGAAACTCCCCTTTTGGAACCTTTGTTGTTGTGTATATTCTAAGTAGCCTATTAAACTTTGGAGTATATAGCACCAATACAGATATGAATGGTGCCTTTAAATCATGCGACTTGTTGAGTAGATGTGTAATATTACTTTTCCAAGTAATTGAACATGATTCTTAACCAATGATTGACAAAACTAGTGGGGGGAAAAATCATTGAGAATTTTGAGCATGCACTCTTTTGACCACCCATCTTACAATGCTCTAACAAACACAAACAACACCTTGACCATTTTAACCAAGGTGTTAAACCTTTGAACTGGTTTTCTTTACTTGAACCATCTGATTAAACATTTCACTGAAATACAATTGTACTTTCCAACACACATGCAGTAAAATACTTGTGGCTTTTGAAAGCTTGGGGAATCATGGTGCTAAAAGTTCATCAGTTCATCAGTAGACAGGGACAGAATGGGGCATTACGGTAATCAGACACACACTTACGCAGAGTTCAGCAGTTCACACTTGGTAAAGCATAAAGAGGGGGCGTTCAGGTAGATGACAACAGCGACAGATGGAGTGAATGATGAGCGAGAGAGAGAGACAGAAGAGGAGGAGTTGAAGGGGCTTCTGGGGTTTTTAGAGAGGGAAAGAGCACGTCTTTAGTGGGTATGAGGGGTGATTTGAAGGCCAGAGAGGGAAAGGTGTGTGCATATGTGTGACCATAAACACAGATCCTCTTTCAAACAAATCTAAGCTTCTGAATGGATGAGCAGCCAATAACATACACATAACAGTGACTGTCTGGCGGTGAAACTGGAATTGGTTTTAAAATGCATTGTTGGGAATCTACTTTGAAACAGTAACCTGTGATAAAAGCTGCTAAAAAAAAACTACCTACATGTTAACTATACCCCCCAAAAAACTACATTTTTACATGAAAAATATTTTTAGATGAACCATCCGAATTAATAGGTTAACTAAAATGAATTGGACCTCTTCACAATACAATTGTTGTGAGTCTTTTTTATTTTATTTTAACCGGTTCACTTACAAGAACCATCCAATGAACAAACCTTTAGAATATGTACCCCTCCCTTTGTGAAATCATCATAAAAATGGTATGATAAACTGACTTTTTCTTATAGCCTTTTAGTCGGTAGCAAAACACTCCACATACTTTTTCAATACATGTTACCATTACCACAATGAAATGGGAAGAATGATCCTCAATGTATGTGTTTGTGTTTTCCGAGCAGTCATCCTAACGGACACAAGACTTTTAGATGCCAAAGGCAAAACTGTGACCTGAAAATTACCTTATTTGCATGAACCTGTCAACGCAGTTTAGAATAACAACAAAAAAAGCAATTTTCTCTTCTTCTCTCTCTTCTCTTCTCTTCTTTTGAAAATTGAAATCTTTTTTTAAATGGATTTAAATTATTATTATTATTATTATTATTATTATTTTTATTAAATTAAATTATTCCAAGTACAAATTGCTGTCCACATTAATTTTATTAGGGGAAATGTGTAATTTTTGCACCACTGATGTAACCAGTTGGGATTGCAAAAAGGATTTTCAACAGATTTCAAACACTCCCATCTTCTCTCATTGGTTGTTCCCTGCTCCAAACTCAATGCTATTGGTTAAGCCAGTGTTGCTGTGTCAGGTAGTTCAAACAAACAGGGGTGCGTTTCCCAAAAGCATCGTTAGCCAACTATGGTCGCAAGTTCCATCGTTATCAACATAGTTCAACCAGTCAGTGTTTCCCGAAACCATCGTTCGAACGAACGTTCGCAAACAGCGTCGCAAACTTGTGTGGTTGCAACGACAGCGCTCTACCTGTGGTTAGAAGCATAGTTTCTTGTTTGCATGACATGTGGACTTAATAAATCCTTATCTTGAGCAAAATAAGCAAGCTGACATTCAGTACAACCTATATCTTTTATTTAGAATACATACAAATGTCATTAATGCCTTTTAGTTTTGTCAAGAGATTTAAAGCACCGTTTTTGAAGAGTGCGCATGTGCGGACGTGCTCTAGTACGTAAAAAAGAGCCTATTTGAATCTGGAAATAAAGCAAAATAACTGAGAAAAATTTGAATTATTATTCCTCAGGTGCCATATCCATAATGTGTAGCAAAAAATCTAGCATGAATTCGATCTCAAAATAATTAATTAAAAGCATTTATTACTCCACCACCTGCGTGACATCATTAACCAACGTGGTTGAACGACATATTTGCGACAATACGGTTTCGGGAAACAGTCGTGACTAGCTAGTTGATTTTTTCAACAATGCATCGTACTATGGTAGTTAAGCAGTGAGTTACGTCGTTGTACGGGAAACGCACCCCAGATCAATGTTTTGATAGTGCCACACTGTGGACACTTTTCAGGGGAGTAAATCTATCAGTGGCCTTTTTAAAGTTGTTTTTGCATATTATCTTGGAAAGGAGAAAGTATTTGAACATACTGACAAAAAATGAAACTTTTATTTAAAGCTGCTTGTATAAACTTCTATTACAATTTTTCCCAATTTCTAAGACACATTTATTGAAACCTTCACGCATTTTCTCACAACATTAAACCTTCAAACTACATTCACAAACCCCCTGACTCTTGTGGCAAAATCAAACAATGGCCTTAAAAACTATTTCACCTCATAATTAAACATTGCTTTCAGATCATACACACAGCCGGTCAATATATTTAATTCAATTCAATTCAAATTTATTTGTATAGCGCTTTTCACAATACACATTGTTTCAAAGCAGCTTTACAGAAAGTGCATTTCATAGATGTACAGTAAAAATGTTAGAAAGACAATGTTAAAGAATAATGTTTGAAAAAGTGAATCAATCGTGTATTAATTTAGGCCATAACAACGCTGGCGTTGAGTCGTCTCTTCACAGGCGTGGAGTCGTCTCATCACAGGTGTCGGGGCATCCGAAGTCTCCATGAGAGGCTGGATACAAACTGGAGCTGATGAACTATTTACCTCGGGACTAGTGTCCCGAGATAACAACAGAAAAGCAGATGGGAAATGATTAGCGTAGCTGCTGTTCAGAATATTATATTAATGCTTTTGATCCGATTTAACTGTAGTATAAAAAGATAAATATAATGTCAATGCTTGGCTAAAGAGATGCGTCTTTAATCTAGTTTTAAACTGGGACAGCGAGTCTGAACCTCGAACAATATCAGGAAGACTATTCCAGAGTTTAGGAGCTAAATGTGAAAAAGCCCTCCCTCCTTTAGTGGACTTAGATATCCTAGGAATGACCAGAAGCCTAGAGTTTAGTGATCTTAAAGAGCGCGATGGATTGTAGGGCGATAGAAGATCCGTTAGATACACTGGAGCTAAACCATTTAGGGCTTTATAGGTTAGTAGCAATACTTTGTAATTGATACGGAACTTCACAGGTAACCAGTGTAGAGATGATAAAATTGGTGTTATATGATCATATTTTCTTGACCTAGTAAGAACTCTAGCAGCCGCGTTTTGGACTAACTGTAGTTTGTTTATTGAGGATGCAGGACAACCAGCTAATAAAGCATTACAGTAATCTAATCTCGAGGTCATGAATGCATGAACTAACTTTTCTGCATCAGAAATAGATAGCATGTTACGTAGCTTAGCAATGTTTCTAAGATGGAAAAATGCCGTTCTTGTAACAAATGAAATATGATTTTCGAATGTCAGGTTACGGTCTAATATAACACCCAGGTCTTTTACTGTAGTGGATAAAGTGACAGGACATCCTTCCAAGGTAGAATTGTATTGCGAGAGGTTTTGTGGGCAGTTTTTTGGACCAATAAGTAACACCTCCGTTTTATCTGAATTTAATAGCAGAAAATTACACGTCATCCAGTATTTAATATCTTCAACACACGCTGTCAGTTTAGATAATTTAGCGTTTTCATCCGGTCGTGATGAAATATATAATTGAGTGTCATCAGCATAACAGTGGAAATTAATTCCATGTTTTCTTATAATATTACCAAGTGGCAGCATATATATAGAGAATAGCAGAGGGCCTAACACGGATCCTTGCGGCACCCCATAGTCTACTGACGTCATCTTTGATTTTTCCCCATTTAAACACTACAGATAATTTATAAGACTACATAACAAAATGGAGAACACCATATGCAGAGCATAGTTACAGAAAAAAAGAGCATGTAGTTACTGAAAAAAAATTATATTGTATACAGTAAACAAAATCTGCAGTTACGTAAACAATTATAGTAATCCCGACTAAGTAAGGTGAATATATTGTTTACTGTAAGTATCATATTGTATTGCGTTGTATCCACCTTATTCCTGATGAGCCTACTGCGTTTTGAATTATGGGTGGTACTTCCAGTTTGGGGAACTTCCATTAAAAAAGAGTAATTTCAAATCATAAGTTGATCCTGGAACATGTCATGGCTAAATCACGTTGACCCTTCCTCTCCCTCTCAGATTGTTTCCATCCATGGTTGGTATCAAGATTCAGTGCACCTGTGCCACCTGTGCAACCTAAGCCGGCATATATTTTGTACAGTTTGTTTGATCACATCATTAGAAACAAATGTGAGCAATTTTAGCCGTTGTGTGTAAACGATGACAACTGGGTTGTAGTTGTGTATAACCGTTTTACAACACAAGTGCATCACAGCAGTACAAAATGTGTTTTAGTGAGTGAGAATGTGTTTAGAGATTTGCAAAAAGAGTACATGAGATTTGCAAATGGTTTATAACTGCTTGGACTTGTTGAGAAAGAAAGAGTGACTTATTCGACAAATTTTAGGCCTTTGAGAATTTGGTTCAGAGAATGTGGTTTAGTGCCTTGGCGATTGGGCAAAACTGTATTAAACCTGTGACATTTGTGTTGCAAGCACAAAACAACCAGTTGAGTTACAACTACGAGCTCTATTATGCCTCGTAAGATATGAAAGAGCTACCTCTGAGCAATACTATTTTCCTCTAGGCGAGCAAAGAGACAGGTGTTGATGTTGAGATTTTTCATTTTGTTGCTTTAGCCTTTGGCGGCCACTACACACACACATAAACACACGCACACACACCTACATCCACACACCTAACGATAGATTCTTGGCATAGACTAGTCGTGAGCATGAGTGAGTTTGAAGTGTCGCATTTGGCAGTCTTTTCTTAGTCATCATCATTGCTATGGCATGTCTTTAATACTCTCTTATAACGTAACCAGTAATGAAAAGTCACCATCCTTATCCATGATTTGTGTGTTTGGGACTGTCTCTGCTATTTTTTAGCACAAAAAAATCGTTCTTTGCCCTGAAACATAGGCCTAGATTTTTAAATTTGGAGCATTACTCATGCCACACGTTTGCGCTACGGAACTATTACAGTTTGTTAAGGAGATGTCTATTAATATTCTATATGATCTGACTGATCAAACAGATTAGAATATAGTAGGCCAAAAAATCCCATAGAATTTCATTGACCAAATGAGATTTGGTAAGCAACCACTCAATCAACCACCTAGCAATTATATAGAAACTGTATAGAAACATGCTAAAAACATTCACGTCTTTAATCGCTTAGTGTGACATTCACCAACAGCAGATTAATTGCCTTCGTGATGCACTTTAACCTCTGACAAATTTCTTGCTAAGTCACAAATTTTGCTGTCATGAAGTGTGACTGCTCCTTTCAGCTGTCAGCCGGACGATTAAGACCATGTAGTGTTGCACAGTGTACCATGGCTTTTACTCAAGATCTCACTGGGATCATATCGGGGATCAGTCTGACATGCAACAGTCATAAAACACTGTAAAAATTATACACACAGCGTAATATATGCACTTGACACACAATGTGGCACTTACGTTTGTTTGGACAAGCTTGACTCTTTATAAAATGTTAAACCTAGATAGTATAGTTTCATATTTAGGTTTGTATTGGTGGGCCAGGGCAGCACAGTGGCTTAGTAGATTGCATTGTTGCCTCACAAGCCTTTTTCTGTGTGGATTTTCCTTTTTTTGACCCTATATATGAGTGGTTTTCCCCACAATTCAAAGACATGCAGGGTGAATTTGAGACCCTATATTGAATTTGAATGTGAGTGTGAATGGGTGTATGTCTTTGAGTGTTATCCCTGCAATCCCTTCCTTTGTCCCAAGATGCTGGGATAGGCTCAAGCATCCTTGCGACCCTACCAAGGACAAGCGTTTTGGAGAATGGATAGATTGGATTAGAAGTTATCTGAGTTGTATTTTCATTTTTTAATGTCTATACAATTCTTTGGTGCATATACTTCTAAATATATAAAATGTTCTTTTGCACTGTTCCCAGAAACTACAACTATTTCTTGTGTAGTCAATTAGCAGTTAAGTAGTATATAGTGTCCCATCAGGGACGTACCAATGTTCTGCTTTCAACATACTGCAGATAGTTTGAAGAATTGATTGCGGAAGTTACTCACACAGGGCTTCCCCATGCCTTTAATCCCCTACACTCTCTTTTTTCTCACTTCCTCACTGAAAAAGATGGAGTGAGTTTGTCTGGGACATGGACTCTTGGGGATCTCTGCCTGTGTTTGTTTAGTAGGCGGGGAGCTCAGCAGAGACTGTGTGTGTTTTTGTAGTGCTCGACTTTTCCTGAGGTAATGCTGCCCTGATATGACCGCATGGGAGAGAGAGAGTGGGAATGTGACGGAGCAAGAGTGCAGCATCTGCAGCGTCTCGTCTGGTTCTCTGAGTATATATTCATCTTTTTGAAGGCGGTTTGCTTATTCTAAAGCTGAAAACATCAGCTGGCAATGGACACCTTGCCTTCTAGACAGTCCTTGTCTGAAGCATTTGAGTTGAGGCTGGAGTTGAGGTCACTAGATGTGGCTGTGGTCAGGGACACCTCACTGGGAGAGGAAATGGAAATGCAGGGAGGCCTCAGGTTAACCACTGTGATTCCACGTGCTGCATGGTTTGATTCCTGGAGGTTTGTGAGTAGGGGGTGGGAATTTTAAGCAATGTAGCTAATCTGGTTCCGATTTCACTTAACAATTCTGGTTCCTTAATGATTCCGTTAATTATTCTTTTATTCATTTGAGGGGAAAATTAATTGCACCCCTAGATAATACATGCCTTTCAACAACTACAGTTTGTCTGTGAGTTTAGAAAGGAATCAATATCACAGAAGACAAATTTGTTCGCACTCAAAAGTTGATTGGTCTGAGCAGAGAGAAAATAATGCCTGGCAGTGTCAGAGCCGTGCATGGGCATGAGTTTGTGTGCCCAACATGAGATCATCGTGTTATGTAATTTCCATAGAACCAAAGCTGAATCAGCAGGCTCAGATAGTAGGTTCTACCAGAAAGATTCGGAAGCCAGATGAAGTGCAAAAAGAAACAAGTTTATTGATAGCCCAGCAAGTATGATAATTAGAGGTTCTTTGGCGTAGGCCCCGTCCTTAGCTTTCGTTATGAGGGTAACGGACTCTGCATTTCCTGCCTGAAGATTGAAGGCAGGGGCGCAGCCGATCCCCGGGAGGTATAGGCGGGGACCATCCTGGTGGTGGTGGTGGGGAGGCTGGAGGTGAATGTCGGCATCAGCATCTGCGAACTCAGACATGAGTAAGTGACCATATTTTATACTCTGTGAATTAGGACATGAATGGTTAGGCCTGAATGTCACGAGTGACATAACATTGAATCTTCCTGGCAGAACTTACGCTAAAGCTTTCATTTCTTTATTGGCATTAACGTTTCCATGAAGAACCGTCAATATCCATGAAACCCCTTTCATTGCACAAATGGTTCTTTACAATGGAAAAGGGTTCTTTAGATTAAAATGTTCTTCAAATTAAGAAAAAAAGGGTCTTTTAAGAACTGATCACTGAAAGGTTCTTTGGGGGAAAAAACATGGTTATTCTAGAAACACCCTTTATTTTTAAGAGTGTACGTCGGTGGGTCACAGTCCGAGATGGTTGTGAGACTTTCAATCGACTGACATATTTTATATGGATCCAGTTCTTAATTCTCAACATTATTAAGGAAGAATGCGTTAGAATGACATGTTGTGTGTGCCCATTTCTTTACTTGGCTTGTCTCCTCTTAGTTCTGACAGCACTCGCCTCCTGTCCACTTTGATATACTGATAACTCAATGTGACTCCAATGAATGTGGACAGAAATTGAATTATCCCAAGCTCTGGAACTTTTCTCCACTTTCGGTCTGCCTCTTATTAAAGATGGCGAGTAATGCAGTGCCAGTTAGAGGGGTAGCATATGGATCACTCCTCTAATTGACTGATAGTATCTATTGGCAGGCACACTGATTGGTCAATAAGATTGCATGGCGGGGTTTTCTGTCTAAGTCAGCAAGTTGACTGACAGTGATTCTAAGCCATTCTATATCAAACATTTATATTTAGAAACTTGGCGTTCATTGCAAGTAGCGGGAATCTTCTTCTGACAATTTAAATCTCATATGACACTCGGGAAAGCTAATCCAAATGCTCTTTAAGCTGAATCTTGGAAAATGAAGAAACCTTAATGGAGGTAACTTTTGAAACAGATCATACCAGAGGGAATCTTTAGAAGGGAGTCAAAACTTTTCATGGTGCAACTGCAGGGAGTTTTAACAGTTGATTCATTTAGCCAAAATATTTCATTCATTTATGTAGTTTTTTTAAATGACCACCACTGATTTTTAATGTTCAATAAAAAAGTTTAAGACTACCAGCACGGAATAACAATTCGAAGAATAAAGGAAGCTCTTTTGATTGTGTGCAATATTGTGTTAAATGTACATCGGTTTTACAGTGTAAATCAGAGTGCATTGGGGCTAAAAAATGATAAAGGGAATGGAGTTGTTCAGAATTGGACAACCTGTTAGCTTACATCCATTT
Organism: Gobio gobio; assembly: GCF_949357685.1. NCBI lineage: Eukaryota > Metazoa > Chordata > Actinopteri > Cypriniformes > Gobionidae > Gobio > Gobio gobio. The sequence goes on along the minus strand of NC_137101.1, from coordinate 25,511,234 downwards.
TAATGCACTATTTTGATACAAGAAAGGTGTCTGTGGCAACCAGATGCCATTGTATGACTGTATCATGCAACAACACTGGCATACTGCCTTTACACATTTTGCAATCAACAGCAAAGTCTGCAGGTACTTAGTAGAACTATGCAAAATTGAGAAGCAACAAAGTCTTGCTACATAGAGATGTTGATTTTTGGCCGTCCGTTTCCCCTTTATGGACGAGGTTGAGTTGGCGAGGGTAGCTGAAATGCGGAATGCTTTGCTGTCAGCACTCAGAAGGCATTCTTGCTGGCATGTTTGTTTTAACGCTCTGTTTCTTACATTCTGTATTTCTTTCTTGTTCTCTACCTTTCTTTTTCGGTCTTGCTTGGTCTACTGCAGGCCGCAGAGCAGGAAAAGGCAGGTGGTTGACGCTAACGGTCGAACACTGTTTACGTATGTGTGTACTGGATAAACAGGTTGAGGGGCAGAGGTGGAGGTGGGGTGTTTTTGGAGCGGGGGATGGGGAATGTTTTCCCTAAAACAATGAGTTTTCCGAGAGACTTAGCGCTGACTAGTTGAGTGTTAAAGCTGAGGGTGGGAGAGAAAGAGGACAGATTTTTTTTTGTTCCGAGGTTCTGCTCAAATCAGCTTGGGGTTACAAGTCTTTGTGCTTGTTTCCCTTCAGTGACTTAGCTCACACACATACATACACTCTTTTCCTCATAACTAGCAGCCAGCCATTGTCATAGCTGTCTTTGTAATTACAGCTTGTTACAGTAGAAGAGAGCAGAGATGTCTAACATGCTAGCTGACTTAGCTGTACTGCAGTAGTAAATCTCCTCACAAGTTAGCGTATCTAATAATTAATGTCTCACCCTAATTTTCCTTTATTCCCCTGGCACTTTGAGAACTTACACAGAAGTTTAGATGTAAACAAAGATTGCTAGCTCTGTTTCAAAGATTAGCTACTTACTCAGGTAGCTGCCTTTTAGGAGCATATCCCAACTGATACAATATCCCAATAGTGGCTGAAAAAATGACAAGTTCTTTTAAGTCTCTTGTATTTTATTTGGGATTTTTAAAGATGTTTTGTTAGGTAAATTAAATTGAATTGCTAAGCTAACTAAGTGTTTTTATTCATTCTATTTTTATAATAAAATGTAATATAGCCTAAATGTATATTTATAATCAGTATTTCTTTTGCCTTGTTCATTGTCTTGTATGAATTTCTTTTGCTGAGCTTTCCACAATGCATTCTGGGATTACCTTGTCTGTGACGGATATGCATTAGAATCTGGCCAAAAAAGTTTACTTACATAGCAGAATTTGCATACCGTCAGTATCTATGATGCTGTAAAATGTTGTTTAGGTAGGCAGCCTTGATAGATTTTGGAAAAAAGTGTTGTGATGATGTTCCATGCGTCTTGTGTGGCTTTGATACAATCAAAGTACTTTACGTAATCATGCCATTGGGCGTTATACGTAGTTCATTATTAAATGGTTCGTAAATCATTTTTAGAGCTGGATGATTGTTTGGAGAAAAAGATATGTTTGGTTTCCTAGCAGGTCTCTATAAATGGACCAATGAAACACTCACCTGAGGCAGACAGAAAGATATAGATAGAAACGAGAAGCTGAGAGGGGGAGGGGGAGGTGGGGGGGGGTGTAGAGAGGGAGAGTTTAAGAGAAAGAGAGAGGTGATCTTGAGGCCAGGATTGGGTCAGACTTGTTGTAGCATGTTGGAGTGATACGGAGAACTGCTGCAGGGTAGCATGAACTCACTGGTCTCTGTCTCTACCTTCTTTCTTTCTTTCTTTCTTTCTTTTTTTCTTTTCTTTCTTCCAACAAGAAGTGCACTTTAAATACCCGGATGATGCACTTTTAACAAAAAACACCCAACAGCAAATGCTGCCTTCACATGCTCTCGGAATTATCGTAAATACAAGTTTCCTAGTAGAAAATCGGAAATTAATGCCTTCTCAAGTCGTATTTACTACTGAGAAACTGCAGAACCTGATTTCACCAAGTGCAACTTGTTCCTGGATCAACATCTTTGTTAATCCTGGAACAACATTCCAAACAACCAATCAGATTTGAGGGACAAGTTTACTGTTTATGTCAAGTTTAGACGTAAAACAAGGGTTAGGTGCTTCCACATCAGTGTTATTCACCTATCATTTCCTTCTGATTTTAGGTAGAAGTTATGGGTAGGGTTTGGTTTAGGGCTAGGTCTAGGGTTAGCATTACATTTTTGGACAGGAATGTTGTTCCAGGATCAACAAAATATGCTGACCCAGGAACATGTCTAACTCTGCAAAATCAGGACGTGCTGAGAAACAAATTTTGATACCCAAGTTTTCAAGTTAGGCGGACCATAAACTTTAAACATGGCAGAGGGGAGAACGATTGCTGCTGTGACTGGTATTCTTTATTAGTTTTTTGTCTTGTCTTTAAAGTAGTGCATATTTACATATATGAATAACCGTTTGAAGCATTTTATATGTTTTATACATAGCGTAAATAGCCTGTATTTGACCAAAACTCCAGAATTAGATCTAAATAGAGTTGTGAATGTTTATATGGGATGCTAAATATCATTTTGGCTTTAAAGGATTAGCTCACTTCAAAATGAAAATTTCCTTATATTTTACTTTACTATATTTAGTCGAAAAGAAATTATGTTTTTTGAGGAAAACATTCCAGGATTTTTCTCCACATCATAGACTTCAATGGCAACCAAAAATGTTGAAGGTTGAATCTTGGCTGAAATCACACTGGACCCAAGGGGAAATATTTAGCAACAACACACACACACACACACACACACACACACACACACACACACACACACACACACACACACACACACACACACACACACACACACACACACACACACACACACACACACACACACACACACACACACACACACACACACACACACACACACACACACACACACACAGACATACACAGACACACACACACACAATTGCAAAGCTTCAACATTCAAATCGCTTTGAAGGGCTTCAGAGACTCTGCACAATCCCAGACGAGGAATAGGGTCTTATCTAGCGAAACGATCTCTCATTTTCCAAAAAAAAAGAAAAAAAAAAAGAATATACTTTTAAACCTAAATTGCTCATCTTGCGGTGCTCTGTAGCCGCCAGTGCCAATCACATCGAAAACGTACCGCCCACGCATTTACAAAGAGCACATGCGAAGACTAATAAATTTTTTTTTTGTAAAACAATGATGTTGGCCGATTTTGAAGTTGAGATGGACTGTTTATTGGTAAAGGGCGTTTGTATTAGTTCTCACACAGTCGCTTGGGGCGGTACTTCCTCAACGTGTGTGACGCCTTAACGTGATTGCGCAATCACTGGCGGCCGTAGAGCAGCGCAAGATGAGCAATTTAGGTTACAAAGTATATTAATTTGTAATTTTTTTTAAAATGACCCATCGTTTTCTGAGATAAGACCCTATTCCTCGTCTGGGATCGTGCAGAGTCTCTGAAGCCCTTCAAATCGCTTTAAAACGGCATTGATTTGGACCTTCAACATTATGTGAAGAAAAATCCTGGAATGTTTTCCTCAAAAAACTTTTTGACTGAAGAAAGAAAGACATAAACATCTTGGATGAGAATGGAGGTGAGTAAATTTTCATTTTGAAGTGAACTAATCCTTAATTAGATTTGCCTTTAATAAACCTGGTGTCCTCCATGATTCCTGTTCTTTCTGACAACAAAGCACTTGAATGCGTTGAGCCCGTAATTTACGACTTCAGAAGTGGGAAGTGGGAAATTAACGATATCACGTGAAGGCAGCAGAAATATGGAATCTTGGAATTATAAAATAATATTTTAAAAAAAGGTTTATTTGGTGACTAAAATGAACTGACCAATCTTCATTTAACGAACTGTCTAAACGAAACTGATTCGCGAAATAAATAGTTCAAACTTACTGATTGGCTAAAATAAATCATCTCAGTGTTACTAAAGAAGACGTTCTGAGCATGTTTGATTTGTTTGTGTGATGTTATGCCTGATAACATGCAAGTCTGTGTTATACAATGCAACATCAAGATCAAGCTTTTTATCAAGCAAAATGTTACGAAAACCTATGCTATGCCTCTCTACTGAGGGAACATTAATTTAACAGTGTTAGTGTCGCTATACTTCAATAAGCTAATCTCATACACTTTCTTTCTGTCTTTGTTTCTTGTTTTGATTTGTCCTCTTCAAGTCATTTATAAAAATTCCTCACTGATGAAATTGTTCCTGTAATTGTTGGCTGGAGAAACAAAACAATGAAAAGTCCCACATTCCTGCAGAAGTTAGATAAATAAAGTTGGAAGGCTCAGATGTTAAAAGAGAGAGAAAGTGTAATGCGTTTCACGTTAGCTTTCTACATGTCTTATCTGCAGTACTGCGTTTTGTCTCTTCTCTCGCTCATATGGGATTGTACATTCCACTAAACGCACGTGGCATGTAACACTGTCCACTGTAACTCTTTTATGTGTGTGCACACAGTAGAAAATGCTGAGGTAAATGTTGAAAAATGCAACGCTGCATTTCTGAACTCTCTGTCACCCGAACCATGCTGCCTTGCAGCCATGTTCTTAAGACACACACACACACACACACACACACACACACACACACACACACACACACACACACACACACACACACACACACACACACACACACACACACACACACACACACACACACACACACACACACACACTAACAGTCACATTTCAAACAGGTAAACTATAATTACAGGTGAATGAATCACTGGTGAATGAATTATACATCGTTCTTCCTCTTCTCTTATTCATGCACACAGTTTTTTTTTTCTCATACCATGAAAGTTTGTCTCTTCAAGTTTTTTTTTAGGTGGAACCTAACACGTTTTTTTTTTTTTTTTTCTTAAATGTGTGTTCATGTTTTTAGGGCTGTTTGTGAGTCTTCTCAGCTGTGGGGTTTGAGTGTGAATATGGATTTCTCAAGTGTGTGTGTGTGTGTGTGTGTGTGTGTGTGTGTGTGTGTGTGTGTGTGTGTGTGTGTGTGTGTGTGTGTGTGTGTGTGTGTGTGTGTGTGTGTGTGTGTGTGTGTGTGTGTGTGTGTGTGTGTGTGTGTGTGTGTGTGTGTGTGTGAGAGAGAGATTTCAGGGTTTGGAGTGTGAGAGTGAATCTCACACAATCTTGGCTGAAATCACACTGGACCCAAGTGGAAATATTTTGCAACAACACACACACACACACACACACACACACACACACACACACACACACACGCACACACACACACACGTTTGTTTTTGTGAAATGTGAGGACATTCCATAGGCGTAATGGTTTTTATACCGTACAAACCGTATTTTCTATCCCCTTACACTGCCCCTGCCCCTAAACCTAGCCCTCACAGGAGACTGTGCAGTTCACTTTCTGTGAAAAAAAACTTGTTCTGTATGATTTATAAGCATTTTGAAAAGTGAGGACATGGGTAACGTCCTCATATTTTACCCTCTTTTTGTAATACCTATGTCATACCCATGTCATTATACACATTTGTGTCCTGATATTTCACAAAAACATGCCCACACACACACACACACACACAATTGCAAAGCTTCATATTTGACAATTACATACCTTTGTCTTGTTTCACAATGATATGAATAGTTTTCTGTGGACTATATATATAACTTGTACCTCAAATCACGTGGCTTGTTGAGGAGCGGTTAAGGAAAGGTGTACTTTTACTTTTTTTGCCTTGTTGAAAACAAAAGAGCAATAAAATCCCATAGACTAATTTTAAAGGAGAAACCCAAGTCATATAGACCACAAGACTTGGGCCAGCACCCACCCTTGAAACCCCCACAATACACTGGCAACCACACAGAACACCCATGGAATTCCATAGCAACACCTTAGCAACCACAGCAATGAGCTAGCAACCACCCACAGCACCCTATCATCAGGGTTGTTAGTTTAAAAATCTAGTTTTATTCCGGATGAAATCCACCATATGGCACCAAAAAAGGTTTGTATGATTTTCAGGTCAGGTCAGTTCAGTTTGTTTTGATGGTGATCTATGAAGTAGATTTTGTAACTGTTCTGGAAGTGTGGTTTTAAATCGCTCTAGGGAACTGTAATGCACCTCCAAATCAATGTGATTTAATTAGGCTCTCTGGAGCAGTGTGTGTGTGTGTGTGTGTGTGTGTGTGTGTGTGAGAGAGAGAGTTTGAGCCGATAATTTAAAGAGGCCTCCTTTCAAGCTCACATTGGGGAAGAATAAGTAGCTTCAATTGTCGTAATTCTAGAGCTGTTGTCTACAACTATTCCCAGAGCTCTTAGACACACACAGGTCAATACAAATAAGAGTTATTGAGTGTGGTTATTGTACACTGCATGCATTCCATTCAGATTGTATTTTTTCATAAAAACAGTGCGTTTGTTTATATACTGTATGTGTGTTTGACTGTTTGAAGTGGATGCACGGGTTCTGAATTGATTGAGCTGTGAAGGGTACATCCCTTGGGTGCTTTTGGTGAGTCAGTTGTTGCAGTTTTGAGAGCTCAACAATAGGCTTTTGTGATTGTGTGTGAGCGTGTGTGTGTTCTCGCATGAGTGGTTTCTCGCTCTTGCAGGTAAGATTTGAATTTGATGTTTTATTTTCCATGGGGTGAATAGGAGAGTGGGTTTATGGTCGACCCGAAAGTATTTGGACACTTAGGCTGCACTTTAATAGGTCTGGATGTCATTGAATAGATTAAGGGTGTGTTCACACTTGGCTTGTTTGGTTAAATTAAAACGAACTCTGGTGCGATTGCTCTGTTAGTGCAGTTCATTTGAACGTGTGTGAGCGCTAGATGCGAACCCTGGTGCACACCAAACAAGGGGATGGAGACCCCTGAAAAGGTGGGTCTCGGTCCGCTTCCAAACTGACTCTGATGCGGTTCGAATGAAATATGTCCAAAGACATATAAACGAACCAAAAACAGCACAGAATGCTCAAGCATACCTTTTTTTACTTCACGTCATAGTCACAATGTTGCCCATCACAGTTCGGTACAGGCATCAGAACCACGCCTCCTCACAGCAGATCTTCAATTGTGTGTGTGACGGAGAGACTCCTGCAACTGATTTGACTCCTTCATACATTTTATAAGCTCTTCACAAGTTCTCAGCTGGTCAAAATACCATCATATATATAGGCTACGCACATACAACAAGCGCATTTAGTCCAGCACACAGCATTGTTTTGGATGTTCGGTAAGTTCCGTCTCGAAATATACAGAATAAAAGCCAATCAGGTTGTGAATGTATACACTCTAAAAAGAAAATGGTGCTATATCGCACTAAAAGTGGTTTTTGGCTCGTAATCATAGGGGAACCTCTTTAAGTGCTGTATAGCACCACCCTTGGTGCTTCAGTGGTTCTTCAGCAGTTCTTCACCGCTTCTTTGGCTGAGGTGCTATATATCACTGCTACCATAAACAGAACATGTTAAGATATGGTGCTATATAGCACCAAAAGTGGTTCCCCTGTGATTACGACCAAGAACCACTTTTAGTGCTATATAGCACCATATCTTAACACATTCTTTTTTAGAGTGTATCCCCTTGTCTTTAGGTTCAGTATCTTTAGGTTCGGTGTTCGGTGTATTCATTAACAAACTGTATTCTTATTTCTATGCCATAGCTATTATATTGATTAATAATAGATAGTTAGCTAATCTGTGTGCTTGTATATGTGCAATTCTGAAATGCATAACATGTACAAATCAATTAAATTGTAATGTAGATGCATTTTCTGTGAAGCTGCTTTGAAACGATATGTATCGTGAAAAGCGCTATACAAATAAATTTGAATTGAATTGAATTGAATTGAATTAAAAATGCAAACGTGAACGCTAAGCGGACCAGGACTAATGTTTTTTTTTTTTTGATCCGGACCAAATTAACCAACTGAACCGAACTACAAGTGTGAACACACCTTAAATATCAAACCAAAGGATAATTTATCTGCAGATTTCTCTCTAATACAATGACATTCAGGTCAATGACAAACCTACCTATTTTTTTTTTCAAGCACATTCAATAATAAAATATGTTTTTTTCTTATATCATGAAGAAAAAAAACCTTTAATAAGTAAGTTAAGCTTGGTGTAAAGTTTCATTATTATTTTTTAGATTTTTTATTTCTTTATTACACTTCTGTCTACAAAATTAAAGTTGTGTATAGCATGAATATGCAGAAACAGAAAAAATGTTTAATAGAGTGGAAAACCTACAAACTGTCATGACTGTCAAGGTCAATATGTTTATATCAGATAATTTGACCTTTTTATGAAAAGTCAAGTTTAGGTGACTCCCCAAAACCTAAATGCTATTTATTAGGGTAAACGTACCTATTAAGCTCAAGTAAGCACACTACAATCTTTGAGCTCAGATTATAAAAAGAAAAACAAATATTTATCATCCTGTCTTAACCAATTGATATGTTTGTTACTATATACCTCCTGTAATTTCAAGCTAATCAGATCATTACACACTGAGATATGGGTATTCATGTGTTCACACTGTCTGGTGGCCATTTTGAAAGCTGTCTGAAAACTTTCACCAAAAGAGGAGCCCCTTAAATGTGCAATTTTTTTATGTTTAAGCCTTTATTTTGAATAACTTCTTACTGCAAAATTAATAGATTAATCTTTAGACTGCATATTATAACCTGGAACCTGGATGTGGGAAAAAAATTACAGTTTGATCCAAAAGACAGTTTTAGCAACATAGCGCAGGTGCTACGGAACATTGTTAGCTTACTAGCTTAAATAAGATTGTGTGCTACACTAATATATTAACTCACAGGCATTACTGGCTTGTATTTTTAAATCCATTATATTATAAATTTACAGTTTATTGATGTTCTGTGGTTTTACACTGCTGTAATTTTTAAACATTTCATATTATTTTAAGGTGAGCTTAAAGGGTGCACTACTATGAAAATCACAGCTTCAGTGTGACATCAATAAGAAAAAGTATAATTTCATAGATATTTTCAATAATAGCTGTTTATATTAAAATATGTATGAAATACAAAATACAAAATACAAAATAAGAGCAAAATTGTCCTTTTAAATTTAATTTAATAATATTTATTAATAAAAAAAAGGTTTGCTGTTCCAATAAAGCTCAGTGTGCTCCCTTTAAGTTAACCCACATTGAACGTCTATGTAAATATTTCATAAACAGACTTTAAATATTAACTCGCTTCAAGTTGCATGTGCACCAAAATGTCTCAATGTAGACTTTGGTGAGCTTAATAGGTACTTTTACCCTAATTATTTTATAAGTGTAATTTTACACTTAATTGATACACTCAAGTGATAATTGTAATTTAAAAAAAGTAAAATAAAAGTAAAATAATTTATTTAAAATATCATAATATAAAGTATAATATTTATTCTATATATATATATATTTATATATATATACATACAGTATATATAGTATCATATTTATACTATATATGTATGTATGTGTATATATATATATATATACTATATATATATATATATATATATATATATATATATATATATATATATATATATATATATATATATATATATTATATATATATATATATATATATATATATATATATATATATATATATATATATATATATATATATATATATATATGATGGGTTTGAAACGCCCATGAAATCATATATATATGATGGGTTTGAAAACGCCGTCATTTAAAAATGCAAAAATTAAATGGTTAATGATTAAAAAAAATTTATACTATATATGTATGTATGTATATATAGAAAAATTATTTTAATCATTAACCATTTAATTTTTGCATTTTTAAATGACGGCGTTTCAAACCCATCATGAACACGATTACATTACTAAGAACTTGTTTTAAAATAGATTTTCAAAAAAAAAAAAAAAAGTAAATGTCTGTGACCTGAGGAGTGTGTAGATCTCTTTATTAGATTTAGTCCAGGTGCAATGATTTGGGAACACAGAGGGAGATACGGCCTTGGGCTAATAGCTCACGGCTAAACCCCCTCAAAATGTCTCAATCTGATGTCTCATTCCCATCATACCAGTTTTAGCCCCTTAAAAGACACACGTATACACCACAATTGTCCTCTGTTAGCTAGAGAGGTTCCCAATGTGACTGCCCTACATATAGCATTTTGGAATGAAAGGTAAGATTGTGTGTGTTTTCATATCCTGATAGGCCACCTGCTCTCTGCGTTCCTGAAGTTCCTGATCTGTGACACCCGGCAACCCCCCCTGCAGCCAGCAGTTCTCTAATCGTGCTAACTAGAACGGGGTCTTTAGGCTGCCCCACGTGGCTCTTTTGGGTTGCCTTAACTGATACAAAATACTTTCTAACTATTACAAAACGTTCACTTAAGGTTACAAAATGCTCCCCTGCACGTGACCCCACGGCAGATTAGTGCTCACATACACTCCTCACTTTACCCCACACACACAGTCCTCTGACCACAGCGCTGGCGCACGGTGCCCTGTCGCCATGGAGACGGGTGGAAAGGTGAGTGGCGGTGTCCGGGTGATTGACCGCGGTTCAAATTGCAGGTAGAGAGACTTACGTGTGCTTGGCCAGTGGCGGCACGTGTATATAGCACCATTAAAGATTCTGACGTCTTTTTGAAGGCAAGAGAAATTTCCAGCCTTGATTTTATACATGTCATACTCAACAATAGACACTTGATGTTTTTAGTTATTGAATGAAGGTTAAAGGGGTGATGAATTGAGAAATCAACTTTCCATTGAACCTTTGGTATATAAAAGTTCATCGGGATATAAGAATATCCTGTAAGTTTCAGAGCTGAAAACTACCTTGTTAGTCAAAGAAAAGCTTTTATTGACAGCAGCAGAATATGTTGACCCTTGATGTCATCGTATGCTGAAACGTCACCTCAACAGATAAATATGAACGCCTGATTCTGTAGCCCCGCCCACAGACTCGTGGAGCTAAACTGAGCGCGATACCGAGCAATAAACATGCCGAAGATAGCAAGATATTGCGCTGTGCCTGGTTGTGGAAGAACACAGACGGTGCATAAGCTTCCTTCGGATTCTAATATTAGAAATGAGTGGTTGAACTTTATTTTTAATGAATATCCAGCTCACGTGGAGAAGACATTGCACGTATGTTCATTTAACCACGGATTTGTTTGTAAACAAGAGACTGGATTTGCAGACAGGATGAGATTACATGAATGAATGAAGCAACACACTAATGTGAGTACAATTTATTTTTATATGTGATATTATTGCATTTTTACAGATCAAATACAATGTTACATTGTGTACATGTCTAACTAAACATAACTTTACCACTGTCACAGGGCACGCAAAGCCCAACGTCCCGGGGTTACGTGTTTTCCGGACGGGCTACCAATACGTATCATCTTAAATAGTAAAATAACATTCCTTTCTTGATGTGCATTGTTCACTCTCTTGACTTGATATTTGAAGGAAAAATACAATCGTGGAAGTTTTGATCATGCAGTCTGCAACGTACTTGGCGTGCTTGATATCCACCGATCGGGCGGGCCAAGTAATTTAAAATAACATTCATATTAAATGCGGGTGGATGAGAGATAAATCTTTGTGTTTGTTTGATAAAGACATTTTGCGAGCCCTGAGGGACGAATCGTTCCGGTTGCCGCTTTCAAAACAATGCCTCACGCATACTCATGGGGGAGCCGAAGCCCATTAAATATGCAAAGCTTGTCCAATCATAGCAGTGGCCGTTTACTTCCAAGTCTTCAGTGCGGCACGCCCATAAAAACCCAGTGTGTCTTGAGAGAGGCTCAAAACCAGGGTAGAAAATAGGCTATTACTTATTCATTATGAGGTTTTTGAATGTAAAAACTACGCAAACATCACAAGTAGACCTCAGACAACAGTATACATTTTTTTAAAAAGCCAGTTCATGACACCTTTAATGGTGCCTATTCGTATTTAACAGATTAATACATTATTATAACAAAATTTTTACTTATTATACTTGCTAAAAGGTTAGTGGCCATTTGTATAGCTATAGCAGTTTGAGGGGCCGTTTAAAACTTTGTATGCGTTTTGGCCGTTCATTCACTCAACAGCGGCATTTTGGGGGACTGGAAATAGGTTTCAAAGTGCAAGTTTTTGAAAACTATACCATTTCCATCTCCATGTAATGTACAAAAACAAGAATTTGTGAAACGGTACACTCTAAAAAAAAAGGCTCGTAATCATAGGGGAACCTTTTTTAGTGCTATATAGCACCAATTTTGGTGCTTCAGTGGTTCTTCAGCGGTTCTTCAGAGGTGCTATATAGCACCTTAGTCAAAGAACCGGTGAAGAACCGCTGAAGAACCTCTGAAGAACCACTGAAGAACCACTGAAGCACCAAAATTGGTGCTATATAGCACTAAAAAAGGTTCCCCTATGATTACGAGCCAAGAACCATTTTTGGTGCAATATAGAACCTTTTTTTTTTTAGAGTGTAACATCATGCGCGTGTTCAGTCTATAGGCGCATAGTGTTTCTTTACAACGTGACATTGCCAACTACTGGCCTGGCATGAATAGTACAGCGTTTTTAACCGTTTACATGGATCCATATGAACGGGGATTGCTTTGACAACGTTGTCGTCTGTACGTGAAAAAAATGTGCAAGAAAAACGTTTCAGTTTTAGTTTGTTGTTGTGTAAACATACCCTTAAAGGTACAGTAGAATAAAATTCTTAGGATCAGGGGAAAAGTGGACAATTGTTATTTAAAATTAAATGTTAAATGATTTTTTTGATTCATAAGGTTGTACTTTATTTTATGGTGTCTGTGTTAGTCTAAACATGCATTCAAGTACTTAAAGGTAGGGTAGGTAGGATTTGGTTAAAAAACTTCTTTCCAAATTTGTTTAAACTTTCTTTATATATCAATACATAATTAAAATGTTAGTACTCTGAAAAAGAAAGTATGAAAATTGAGTGTCTGTAGACCTCTCACGACTGTTTTAAAGACAGCTCATTATTTCAATTCACTCCACCTTCTCCCTTCTGGGCTCTTTCCAAAGCCACGCCCCCAAAACACATGAACGCGCCATGCCGACCGCTCAGCTGACGCATTATTTACCTGAGACGAGCGGAGAAGAAGGAGCGGAGTGCATGTAGTGACATCATGTCAGAATCACATGTAATAAAAAATCTAACTTTATCATTATGAATATAAACAAATAAGATGTCTTTACTCACTCTCAAGCTAGAATAACGATACTGGTAAAGTTCAAAATACACACACAACACAGTGTCTACGACACACACAGATACAAGATAAAAACATTGGTAGAGTATATAAAAACAAACCAAGGGCCGAAATAAACGTGCAGGTAAAGTTCCCGCTGAACATGGTAAAATAGTTTAGACAGAGGGTAGTAGCTAAAGCTAACTTAGTTCTAAAAAAAAGTTCCTGGATGCGGTGTACTAGCTTTTACACATGCATTTTCTTGTCTAAAGTTACATTTTGCGAAATTCAACACGACAGCGATCAACTTGAGCTAAGCATATTGAGTATTTATCATCTCTACTAATGGCTCGCTAGGTGTATAACATTGTAACTTTATGCTAAGTAATGTTATGTTAGCTATATTAGGCAGCTACGTGTGCTAGTGAGACATGCTTCATGAAAACATAAACCAAAAAAATGTATAATCAAAATGAAAGATTACCTGTCCAGCAGAAATACAGCCTCGTGAACTCAAACGGGTGCGCCAGGGTTGCCAGGTTTTCACAACAAAATTGCCCAATTGCTACTCAAAACTAGCCCAAAACAAGCCCAATCGTGTTTCTCCGGTAAAAATCGCATTTGGGGTGTCTTTTTGGTAGGGCTGCCTGCTAAAATTCGCAAATCCCGGGGCAAAACATCACATAATTGGGGTCGCTTCAACCCGCGGACATGAAAAACAGCCTGCGGCAACAGTGTAGAAGTAGCCCGACTTGGCAACACTGGGGCACGCGCATGTGGGCAGATCCTGAGCAAAAGCGGTGGTAGCCATGGTAGCGAGAGAGAGTGACAGGCGCCCAAGCCAATCACTTGATTTGGCCCGAACGAAAATAATGAGCGGTGTTTATTGCAGATTAAAAAGTCTAGAGTCACTCGATTTTTATACTCTCTTTTTCAGAGTACTTACATTTTAATTATGTATTGACTTATAAAGACAGTTTAAACAAATTTGGACAAAAGTGTTTTAGATCATACTTACCTACCCCACCTTTAACTACATGGGTTAGGATGTAGTTCAGGGTTAGTTACATGTAATTATGCAACATTTATAATAACCTTACGTGTAGGGCACTGTAAAATAGTATTACCAAATATAAAGAGAAAAAATGAAATAATTCTAAAGTGTATGCATACAAATATACATAATTACACATTCTGCCAAACCCAGATGCTATCCTAGACATAACCCTAAATTCAGCTGTAATGTTATCTTAAGCTAAGGTAAGGTAACTTCTTGAACTTAAGATGGGTTAAGGTTCGATTTAGGGTTATGTTCAGGGTTAGTACTAATTATGATTATTATTATTGTAAGCACAGAGTACATACACGTAGAACACAACAGTAAAATAAAGTGCTAGTAATTTATATCTTAAATACCTAACACTATAGACATAATGGGTATTCATGAGGGCAAAATATGTGTGGAAGGAGGACATGATATTAATGTGTGTTTTTATTTTGTTTGTTTTGTACAAACTGTTTCATACTATGATGGATGGGGACCACAGCTCCACTTTAACCGTCTGGAAAACAGTATCTTGGACATTCTGGTAGATAAGTCCTTTAAAGGACAAAGGAAATCATACTGGTTCTGAATGACTTTACAATGAGTAAATGATGATGGTATTTTTAGTTTTGGTTGAACAATTCCTTTTAACCATAGAAAGTGTCACTGTGCTTGTTGTTATTCTTCTCCTCCTTGCCCCTTTCTTTCCTCTGTCCTCCCCCGCATTCCCCTGTGTGTAGGTGTGTGTGTGTGTGTGTGTGTGTGTGTGTGTGTGTGTGAGTTTTGTTTACTTTCAGGAACAGGGAGCTCAGGTGACGATCAGCAAGGAGGAAGCAGTGCAATGGAATTCCAGGGAATTTTCTCCCTCTTGTCTCACTCAACACGGAAGTTTACATCAACCAAAACCAGTCAGGCTTCTCTTTCTCCCTCTACTGCTCTCTCTCTCTCTCTCTCTCTCTCTCTCTCTCTCTCTCTCTCTCTCTCTCTCTCTCTCTCTCTCTCTCTCTCTCTCTCTCTTTCAGGCGTCAGTATGGCATTTAATGATGGCTATATTTTTACACTTTAATCATACAGTCCAGACAGAGGCTAGTTATCATACTTTTTATTCTATTTTTCAGGGTATTTCTCAGGATTTATTTTAAGCAGTTGTTATTACCCAGAAAAAAAAAAGATTGTGACCTTTTGAGACAACTTGCCCTAATATAGTAGACGTTTAAGCAAAATTATAATAGGCTTTATGTCGAACGCCACATGACCAAACCGGAAAACTGCGGTTTAAAGCGATTTAAAACGGTCTCATCCACTTGACACACCTAATTTCCCTGTAAATGGCATAATCAGTGTTTCAAGTGAAAGATTCGATAAGACTAGAGAAATGATATTACTTGTTTTGGGCCTTTTGAACAGTCAAACATTGTTGTTTGCAGTGCTAACTAAAAGTATTGATGCTGCTAACTAAATCTTTCAGGAGCGGAACCGTCGCTCGGCTGTTTTCAAAACAGAGCAGTTTTTCCAGTAGTAAGCTAGTGTAGCAATGTACCGTGACAAAACTCGACATCACTGTTTTCAATGTCACGTTATTTGAGCACACCGCGAATCAGTTCATTTGGACAAGTTAAGAAGCCACAATTTCAAAAAGTAGATTTCTTTTCTTATATTTAATGAAGGGATTGTGATATTTTGAATTTTGAATTGTGACAAATTCAAAGGCAGTATCACATGTACCCTTCACAGTTCCATAATGCATTGCAAATGATCTCAAATCCAAGATGGTGGACGAGGTGAGAGAATGGTTGCTTATAATTTAATGTATTGTTATTAGTTATGTATTTCATTCAACTACAATAGTTATGTGTAATTAAAACTAGCTACTACAAGGTATTTTTGTGTGTGCTTTTTGTTTGTTTAGTTATTAGAGTACTGTACTGTTAGCTTAGCAACAAGCTAACATCAAATGCTTCTGCGATCAGTTTGCTAGTAAAGTCTCCAGTGACTCACAGTTCCTGAGTACTATTTGTGTGGCGTGCAGAATTTCGATCTGTGTAGAGCATTTTCCAAATTGGTTACTTGGACGTTCAATGGTGGTTAAGATCATGTTTTAGCAGGCAGCTGTCTATTTAGGCAGTAGCCACTGAGATAGCAAAAAAAAATGATTTTTACAACAGATGTGTTTGTGACTGCATCTGTGTACATATCTGTTAGAAAAAGGGATTTTTCTGCTGCAATATCTCATAAAACTTGACAGCATTACTAGACAGACACAAATGCTCTTGGACATGCTGAGGGCTAAACAGCCCAAATTATTGATGCGATCAGTGATGTTTTTTTTGATAGACAGGCCTTTCGTTGCTGATACATGCAGCGCCTATGGACATACACAGGCACACAGCCTAGAACTAAATTTGATACATAAATTAGAGATCACATCTCACAACACTAGATACAACTGATGTCACCTTTCTATAACTTTTCCGCAGGACATCTGCTCAGAAAAGTGTCCGTCTGCATTCTCAATGTGGCATATGTGACGTAACCTTCACACATAGTTCATTGTTAATGACATTATTATTATTATTATTATTATTATTATTAACCACAATAAGGTGTGATTAACTATCTATCCATCTACAGCATGTCTGTATGTCATTGACCTACTAAGGATATTTCAGTGATCACATGAGGAATACTCAAACACACAAAACACATACATTTTAAGATTGTGTAAACAGAACCTCTAAAATGTTTTTGACATGTCTTTATCGAATGATTTAACACTAATATTTGGTTAAACATGTTACTGAACACACATACTCATACTGAGGCTATACGGCCTAGATTTACCTTGTGTGAAAAGTTGTTTAATTAAGAAAAACAGCCAGATTGATTTTGCATATGCCAATACACAGCTAATGTCAATTGAATTTATGGGTTTTCATATGCAAAATCAACCATTCTTCCCGAAACCTCGGCGACCAATTGTTACGTCAGCGTACGTACATATTAGATTGCTGGTGTTTGCTTGTATAAGTGAAACTGTGTAGTGTAGGAAAGAGAGAAAGACAGACAGAAAGAAAGAGAGACAGGCAGAGGTGAGAGAGAGTGAGGGATCCTGTATCCGTGATCCTGCTCCTGTGTTGTTCTTCGGGATTGGACGTTGTCTGGGCAGACAAGTTAGTGGCACCTTGCCAACATCTGCTGCTGCTGCTGCCAGTCTCATTTTAGATAAGAACAAAAATAAAGTATTTATTTAAATGTGTGATAAATACAAAGTACAGTGATAATGGTGGTGATACAGTGATGAAAGAACATCATGCAGAAGAACATAACCCCTTCTTTTTGTCTGTCTCTGTCTTTCACTTGTGTTCTCCCTTGTGTTAAGCAATGCAGAGCACCCCTAAACGCGTCTGACAAGACAATACTCGTGTAAGCACAATGAAGGACATCTAAATCTGTACCTCAGGCACCGTCTCTCTCTCTCTCTCTCTCTCTCTCTCTCTCTCTCACTCCATCTGTCTCATCCAGCACAATGGCCCTAATGAAAAAGAGACGCGCTGTCTTGGCTTCAGACGTGTGTGTGTGTGTGTGTGTGTGGAAATGGAGCTCATATTTAGACCTATATGAATTTTCTCTTTGACACCAGGCTCTTTATAGAGTTTCTCGGTGGGAATGTTTTGTTCAGACCACTCAATCAAGCCGTTGTGGACTAAACTAAAGCTTTTATAAGGAGACACAACTTTATACACTTCTTTTTTCTCTCTCTCGCTTTCTCTTTTGGTGCTCAGCAATCAATCGAAATGAGGTTTTTTAAACAATTTCCAAAATGCTCATAAATTGCTCATACTTTGGGATAGGGATTTAAACAAGCACCTAAGATGTGTACAACTGGGATGTTCAGTTTTGTCAAGCACTGCATTTTACAGCTGCGTAATGCTCATATTTGGTATCTAGCCTACTTTGATTGTATTTCAATTCTTTACTGTCCCCTTATTCTCTTTCCACTGACCCATTCCCAATGGTCTTTAGCGAATTTGTGTGCATTCTCATATTTTTTTCCCTAAGTGAAAAAAAAAAAAAAAGTCACTTACATGTCTATTTACATGTATATTACTCTGTTCCCACATTACTTTGAGTTATTATGACTCTTGGGTAGCAACATTTCAAGTGTCTAGTTTAAAATAAGACCAGATTTATGAATATAGACCATAGGGTTTAAGACCAACAGATATTTTCATTTGGGTATGTCGTTTTAAAAACATTCTCAAAAATAGGGGCGCAGGTTAAGAGGTTAACTTCTAATGATTTTATACAATCAAGCACGATTTATTTTCCTGGTTGTCCATGGTTTTCGTAACAGTTTCCGCAACATTTTGATTTTCCTTGTGCCTCTTTTTTTGATGCAATTTTGCATTGTTTTCCTTCTGACTAGTTAAAGTGATATCTTCGCTCTTCCAACTTATTAATAACAACTTCACTGACAATAAAATTAGCTTTATAACAATTTTCACTCAGACATTGCTAGTAAAGTGCACCAATAATTACAAAGAAATGGCAATTATCATACTGGAAATTTTGAAGTAGAAAGACTGAAAGTATTTTCTTGTGGAATATACTCCAGTAATCTTGCTTGATCATAAACCGCAAAATTACTTCCTTGAAATGACCACCACATGATGTACCCTTCGCTTATACCCTCGTAAAAACTCTTGAAAGGACTTGTTTGTACTACTTCAAAATGTCATGTTGAATTCATTGTACTTGCGGTTTCTTTGTAAGTGTTTGTGTTGTTTTTAAAAATTTCGGAGTGAAAATTGCTTCTACACCAGTTGTTTTCAGTGTACCCAGATCAAGCTTGCAACCTCATAGCAACAAGCTGTGAATAACTCAGAACACCCTAGCATCAGTTTTGCACGGGCAAACACTACTCACAGTTTCTTTTGGAAATGTATCCAGTTGATAGCGCACACTCTCTCTCCGGAATGACATGAATATGCCCCTATCTCTCTCCGCACTGACAGTATTCTTCCACACAATGGCCTAAAATTACCTCTAACGATGACTGAGGGCAAACTAATTGCAGGTGTAATAGTTGGACTGACTTGTGTGTGTGTGTGTGTGTGTGTGTGTTGAAGATTAAAGTCGTACTTGAGGTACGCCGCCGTCTGCCATTCAGACCTAATCCTGCAGGCTTAAATTATTACAGCCGACAACAGTAACTTCAGACCACACCCTCAGACGCACGCCAGTCACCTTTTACCTCTTTTATGGATAGGTTAACTCTCTTTGTATGCGTGGAAGAGTGTTTGTATAGGGAATTTCATTAATGCTCAATTCATTCTCACCGTCTCAAGTAGCCTGACGTTAACATCGCTTTGTTTACCCTTGTTCCATAGCCTTAAACTTTGAGCCTCCTCGAATAGGAAGGAGACAGAGGGTATTTGATACACCGATTTAAAGTAGCTTTCCATGGTACAGTACGTCTTTATGAAAGCTACACCGATTATTCTCAATACGGCGATCAGACTCCACAGTTCGTCAGCTGAGCGGCCCACTTACCCTTCTTAATATTAATTAAGGCCTTTCTCTTCCAAAGGTCTTCTCTTCTTTCTTCAAGAGAAGCGTTTCAGGCTCAAGTGACGCCTTGGAGTGAGTGTGTGTTTCTGAGCGCATGTGTCTCGTGGTCTTGGCGCAGCGGTGGGCTTTTGGAACCATTGTCCAGGCTGGCTTTTGTGTGCTGGATAAATGACCACTCAATGGAAGCAGCCAAGATCAAGTCTAATTCCAAATGGGGTGTTTCAGGAGGTTGGAGTTGTGTTAATTTGCGTTTTCGAGATGTGTGACTACATTGAATAGCTTAAGATGTTTGGCTTCAAAACAAACAACTATTTATTATTTTAAATGCCAAACCTTTTTTTTTTGTTGCCTTTTATTCAGATATTTATAGCGTATCATTATTTAGACAATACAGGAAGTTGAGGGGCAGGGAAAGGGGTGGGATCAGAAAGAATGTATACAAAATCTAACTATACTGATATGTAAGGGAGGATTTATTATAACAGAACATCTTTTATGTTATTTTTATTAAAACCTGAGAGATTTCTGATCCTCCATTGAAAGTCCAATATACTGAAACGTTGACACGTCAAATCATTCGTAAAAGTTTTGGAATGGACTTTCAATGGAGGATCGGAAATCTCTCTGATTTAACTGAAATATCTTTCTTTCTGCCAGTTATATCTGGTGTTTCATATTGAGAAATGGTTAGGTTTAGAGGAAAAAAATAAAAATGATGAAAATTCTGTTGTTGTTCCAAACTGAGTTTGTGCTGAACAAAAAATAAGATATTTTGAAGAATATATGGAACTAATCTGTTGATGGGCCATTGACTATGGAAGTCAATAGGGTCCATCAACTGTATGGTTACCGACATTCTTCAAAATATCTTATTTTGTGTTCAGCAGAACAAAGAAATTCATACAGGTTTGGAACAACTTGAGGGTGAGTAAATGATGACAGAATTTTCATTTTTGTGTGGACTTTTCCTTTAAGTTCTCCAAAATATTGACATAGTGTAATGTAAATAAGTTATATAATTTTTTAATGATGTTAAAATTCCAATGACTTTTGCTTTTTGTATTGACGCCAGAGGTTCCTTACTGAAAGCAATTGGCTATCATTCACGTCGCAAAAAAGGGCAAATTCCAATCAGAAGTGACCATCCCTATGTCCTACTCACTCCGGAAGGGTTGAAGGGGTGACTTTGGAGGGAGCGGCACACTTTAATGAAGCCGTTTGGAACGCACTTGGCTAAGGGAACAATGAAAGATGACGCAATTTCCTCACTAGCTTCACATGAAACGTTATCATGACTAAGCTAGGCAGCGACAACTTTCTCCACTGACGTTCTATGATGTTCAAAGCGTTTCTAAGGATGAGCTTTTTAGAAGGCTGACTGAGATGGCGAATGGAAACATGGTTTGTGTGATGTCAGCAACACATTGTTAGCTGTTTGATAATGTTGTCAAGCAAAAGGCTAATCATATTTGTTACTGTTATGTGTCCGACGTTGTAAAGATCGATACCAGCGTTTACAACAGTAAAAGTTGAGTGAGTGGGTCTCTGAGCTGGTGTGAGTTGTGGATGTGGGACTAATTTACATATTCATGAATCTGTGTAATGAAGCAAGGGTGTAGAGTTACATTCAAGCTATTTTAAGGCATGAAGAACTTTTTTTTCACTGGAAAAAAACGTTTAAATATGTCATTTTGGTGATAAAAGATTAGTTTTAAGGGATGAAATTTATTGACTGCAGGGACTTTAACTTGAAAAGTTAAACACGTAAAGCGTTAAACACGTAAAGCAAACACATTTCTTACTTATTGAAACTTTCTTAACTTTTTAAAATTAATATGAAATGCATGACGAAAATGTGTGTAGGAATAGCCTATGTCACAAAAAAAAAAAAAACTACTCGAATTTTTCAGTTTATATCTCCCGCCATATCTAGATTTAATATGAATCGACTTGTCACCCTGCGTCACATGACCATAACGAACTCGCTATCGGACTTGAAGAGCTCTATGTGAAGGGACTCAGTTGTTCACTTAAAACTACTTTAACAACGTTTTGCAATCGCCTAAAGACAATACAGGGCGCTCTTGGCATCTGTATAGTGACCGTCATTTCTCTTGGAGATGCGCCAAAATCGGATGTCTTTGTGGGCGTGAGAACGGCTTGACAGGTGGGTGTTTGATTAACCCAGTTGCATGTGCAATACAATGTGACCTTAAAAAAACAGCGATGTCGCGTTTTCTTGTACAGTATTGTTACTGAACAGCTAACTTAGTCACGCTACATTGATAAATTTCAGTCTCTTACAAACTCTAATGCCAAACCTATTAGCATTGATGCTAAAAAGTGTAAAACCTTTAACATTAAGTTACACCAAACAGCCAAGATCAAATATATTTCCTGTGGGGTGTTGCAGGAAGTTGTGTGTTTGTTTGAGAAATTTAGCCATGTTTATATGCCATCCCATGTATTTGACTGCACATTAATGGCTTTAGACGTTTTGCTGCACAAATGTTTGCTTTAAAATGCCAAAACTATTAGCGTCAAAATAAACACAGTGAAACTCTGAGTCAGACATTTAATTACCTTCAGCTCCCATCACAGATGTTTGGAAGGGTTTTGATCTTATCTGTATGTGTGTGTTCAGGAAGCTGTTGTCAAATACTTTTTCTCTTCAAATATCATGTGTGTACCATATAGTGAATATATTTGTATTGTTAATATTGACAGGTTTGGCTAGCCTGGTAAATTGTTTCAATTAACCAGAATCTAGTCAGGTGACCCCTTCCTGTTTGTAGTTGACGTCTAGGCCCAGTTTCAAAGACAGGATTAGACCTTAGTTCAATTAGGATTTTTAAAGTTACTTTAAAAAAAAAAAAACTTTTTTTGAGCAAGTACATAACCAGCTAGTGTTCAAAACGATCTCCATACCTTAGCCTGATTTGAGTGGTATTGGTAGCTTTCCTCTGGAAATTCGAGCACGGCACGTTCGTCTTTGCGTCATTACGCTACGTCTTTATACATAAAGGAGAAGTCCGGTTAGTAGGCTTTCGCATGATGTGAGGATGTTGCAGGTGGCGGATCATTTCTAGCCTTTTCTCACAGCAGCTGGAATAATTAAATGTATCATTTTGATGGCGGATTGTAAAAGATTAGACTGTACAGAAATTGAAATCTACCGGTAACGCTAATACACACTAAATACACATAGTCACGCAATGCTGATGTTGTTAACATTAAAGGGATGATGAATTGAGAAATCAACTTTCCCTTGAGCTTTTGATAAAAGGTCATGGTAATATAAAAATATCCTGTAAGTTTCAGAGCTGAAAACTTCCTTGTTAGTCAAAGAAAAGCTTTTATTGACACCAGGCCCAGCAAACGATCGATCTCAGAATATGCCGGGCTATTACGTGAGTGTAGTGAAGCACCGCCTCAACAGAAGAAGAACAACACCTGATTCTGTAGCCCTGCCCACGACTCGTGCCACTAACATAACAGCTAAGAGCAGCATAGTGCTAAACCGCATTCAATTCCTAAGCAGTAAACCAGTGATGGTCTGGACTCGGACTCGAGTCCTTATTCTCTGGACTTGAGTCCGACTCGAGACTCCGTTCTCTGGACTCGTGACTCGATTTGGACTCGTGGACTGATGACTCGTACTTGGACTCGAGTCTCGAGGATATATAAAATCGGACTTGAGCATTCATCAAATTAATTACGTTGTTTCTGACTAAATAGGTTATACAAATTTTCCAAGACCGGCCGTGATCTATTTTTTCCCTCACAGACACTGCTACCGCTCGCTCTCTTTGCTTGACAACACACTCACTGACTGACGTCACTCACTTTACGCCACATTCTCGTGCATTATTTGCGGGCTAAATGTTGACATTTGGAAAATGCAGAAATATGTGCCCCGGATCGTGAAGTTCGACTACACGGATTTTGCATCTAATGCTGGAAAGAGCAGCGCTAAATGTTGTGTGTGTAATCGCACAATTGAGGAAAAGACTGTGTCAACTTAAAACTTTAACAGACATCTGTCACGGATGCACCCAGAAAAGTAAGTCAAATGCTTTCCATTGGCTAACATTAGCTTTAAAAAAAAAAACTATTATTGACTAATGCATATAATAAACAGAGGAAGCTAGGGTTGGGCGATGTCTACGTACAGTGAAGCGAGTGTACAGTGACGTGACAATAACTGCCAGATTCAAACTGTGCTTTCTGCAATGGCTGGCGCTGAGCCAAAGACTGACGCGCTCAGCGCTTAATCCTGCTTATGTTTATTTTAGATTTCAGATATTTAAATACATATAATTTATAGCAAAACAATACATTTATAGTTTGTAAAATACAAAATGGTGTCTATGGAAGCAGCAATAAACAACCTTTCAAATATATTTGGCGACATGACATACACTACAGGCCAAAAGTTTGGACACATTACTCTCTGTAATGTTTTTGAAAGAAGTTTCTTCTGCTCATCAAGCCTGCATTTATTTGATCAAAAATACAGAAACAAATGTAATATTGTGATATATTATTACAATTTAAAATATTTGGTTTTCAGTTTATTATACTTTAAATTATAATTTATTCCTGTGATCAGAGCTGAATTTTCAGGATCATTACAGTGTTCAGTGTCACATGTGACATCCAGTCTATCACATGATCCTATTAGAAATCATTCTAATATTCTGATTTATTATGAGTGTTGGAAACAGTTATGCTGCCTAATATATTTGATGAATAAAAGGTTCAAAAGAACTGCATTTATTCAAAATAAAAACATATTTTCAAATAATATAAATCTCCTTTACTATCACTTTTTATCAATTTAACACATCCTTGCTGAATAAAATTATTGATTTATTCCAAAAAAAGAAAGAAAAAAAAAATTACTGACCCCAAATTACTGACCAGTAGTGTATATTGTTGTTACAAAAGATTTTAATTTTTTTACTTTTTATTCATCAAAGTATCCTAAAAAAGTATCACAGGTTATGAAAAAATATTAAGCAGCAGAACTGTTTCCAACTTTGATAATGAATCATCATATTAGAATGATTTCTGAAGGATCATGTGACACTGAAGACTGGAGGAATGATCCTGAAAATTCAGCTTTGCATCACAGAAATAAATGATAATTTAAAGTATAATAAATTGAAAACCAATTATTTTAAATTGTAATAATATATAACAATATACGTTTTTTTTCCCCTGTATTTTTCACTGGGGGCTCAAGACTCGACTCGGACTTGAACGCGGGACTCGAGCCTCGACTCAGACTCGAACTCACTTAATGGTGAATCGACTCGGACTCTTCTTTGGTGACTCGGACTTGGACTCGGACTCGGAACACTGGGACTCGAGAATCGACTCGGACTCGACAGTTGGTGACTCGACTACAACACTGCAGTAAACATACCGCATAAGCTTAATTCGGATTCCAATATTAAAAATGCGTGGATGAACTTTATTTTTAATGAATATCCAGCTCATGTGGGGAAGACTTTGCACGTTTGTTCCTTCATTTCTGATCACTTATTCGTTTGTAAACAAAAGACTGGATTTGCAGAAAGGATGAGATTACATGAATGAATGAAGCAACACACTAATGTGAGTAAAAAAAGTTTTTTTATATGTGATTATTGCATTGTTACAGATCCTTTGATATAGATCTATTGATTGTGTACGTGTCTAACTTAACATAACTTAGCACGCGGTCAAAGGCTGGAGAATCCTTTATTTGTAGTTCTTGATGTGCGTTTACTCTCTTGACTTGATATTAGAAGGTAAAATACAATCGCAGAAGTTTTGATCATGCAGTTAGCAACATGCGCGCGCTTGTCTGTGTGTGTGTGTGTGTGTGTGAGATACATGGTTCGCGCTTATATCCACCGATCGGGCGGGCCAAGTAATACAAAATAATATTCCAATCCATTGCAGGTGGATGAGAGATAAATCATTGTATTTGTTTGATGAAGACGTTTTGTGAGCCCTGTGGGACGAATTATTCCGGTTGCCGTTTTCCCACATGCTTCAAAACAATCCCTCACGGTGTACTCGCGGGGAGCCGAAGCTCATTAAATATGAAAATCTTATCCAATCATAGCCGTGGGCGTTTACTTCCGAGTCTTCAGTGTGGCACGCCCATAAAATCTGAGCGTGCAGGAGAGAGCCTCAAAACCAGAGTTGAAAATAGCCTATTACTTATTCATTATGATGGGTTTTTTTTGTAAAAACCACGCGAACGTCACAAGTTGACCTCAGACAACAGTGTATATATATATATATATATAATATATATATATATAAAAAGCCAGTTCATGACACCTTTAAAGGGATAATTCACCTTGAAATGAAAATAAAGCCATCTTTTACTCACCCTGCTGTTGTTCCAATGCTCTATGTCCTTCTATCTTTTTCGGACCTCAAAAGTAGAAATTTTAAAAATAGTCCTGTACGAGCTCCTTCCTATATTGGCAGTGAATAGCGACCATGCTAAAACATTACAAAAAATATACAAAAGTACCACACAATGATACAGTGAGATGCGTGCCATATATGGAAAGTGTTCAGGAGGAATACTATTAGGTTTTGCGAGAAAGAAACCGTATTATTCAGTCAAAATACTGAGCTTGGCCGTTACTCTCATTCACAGTAAAAGATGGGTTTATTTTAGTTTCAGGGTGAACTATCCCTTTTAGAGATGTTCCGATATCCTTTTTCCCTTCCCGATACCGAGTACTGATCCGATACCTGGGTGTGTATCTGTATATACAGCTGTATATACTACTAGCCCTGTATGAATTGCTAGAATTATTTTATGGTGTGCTTCGGACTTATCCCTTAATAAAACAGTGAACTTCTGTATTTATTACAGTGTTTTTATTATCTGACATGCATTTGACAGTAATATTATTTATTTTTCTTAAGCGAAAAAGAGCTTCAAATGCAGCCACAAATCTAACACCGCAAACTAAAAAAATATATATTTTAGTTTTATAATATAACTGTGTAAAAAACTGTACATAAATAAGACTGCAGACTTGAACAAATAAGTCTAGGAATATAAAAAATGATATATTAATCAGAAAATAATCTCTTTACAACAAAACAAGTAAAAAATAAGCAACCGTCTAGGCATAATTATTATTATTAATAGAGACTAGGGATGCCACAATTCTCACTATAATATTGAACCATTCGGTACGGCATTCACGGTTCAATACACGCTTGTGAATTGCGTTTTTTTTTTTTTTGGTTTTGCATTGAATTATTTTTCTACAAATTCTATCATTTGCCTCCATCCCAATACTGAACAACACGACATACATTCACATCACACGTTAGTGGTAGAGTTATACTCAGTGGTTAAATTGGCTTTTGGGAGGGGGAGCCCTTATTTATGGTGAATGGTCATTCAAAATCGCGCCGGAAAAAGACTTCATGTGTTTTTACACCAAAGGGGCTCTTTTTCCAGTATTAATGTGTAAGGTAGGGTTGAGTAGTTATTCAAACAAAGAGAAATACTTTACAGTTCACTTAGGGCCATATAGGCACGGTTTTAAAATCAGTGACGTCCCAAATTTGAGGTATTTAGGGGGGTTGGGGGGAATTGTCCCCCGAGAAAATTTAGATTTCTCTGATCTACATATGTGCAATTTTAATCAATTTGAAGGCCAAAAAATTTATAATAAATAGCTTTCAAAACAATGTCAGTGGGCAGTAGATTATTAGACAATAACCCCCTAAAGATGAGCTTTGACTGTAGTCTTTTCATTTTCATCTGTGTCCCTGAAAAGGGTTGGGAATTTTTTTTGACCATCAGACATTTTTTTCATTTTTGGTAAATGCATTTTTCCAAACGAGCCACAGTAAAAAAATTATATAAAATTATTATTAAAAAGCTTTTTTTTTCAATAAAATGTCAACAGTAGTAATTATTAGGTCCATAACTAAAAACAAACAATTATGCAGCAAACAATAAATAAGTTGCAATATGGAATTAATTGTGCAGGGCTTTCACTGTGAGGTTGACCAGCTGATGAGTATAAATCCTCTTTGTGTGTGTGAACGCCCACAGTGCTTACATCTATGCTTATGTGAATAGGCCTACTCGACTTGGCATTTTGATATATTTCTGTGTTTATTTGGCCGTTTAGGTGCGCAACCAAAGACAAAGTCTAGTAGCCTATGCTTGTCCTTTTGTCCGTGTTGCGCTTGGAGCGCGCATGGTTAAAAACCGAGGTATGTATTGAACCGTGGACTAACTGTATTGTTGCATCCCTAATAGAGACGTATTATTATTACATAGAGACGTAGCTAAATCTACTGTAGGCTACAAGAGTAGCTTAATATATTGTCAATTTATTCACGTTAAACCGAACTTTTATTTTGATGGGTTGCTGTGAAGAGCTTTGAGTGTCTGTGTTCATGATATATGACAGTTTTCTCAAATGAAACGGTAAATTCTCATAAAGTGACGGTTTATGCGTTCGTGTCCTCATATGATGACACACGGCAGAGACTACAAAGACAGTGAGCGTCACGGGCGTGTGTGTGTGTCTGCGCCCGTCATCCACAGAGACATAAAATTTGCAGGAGTCATTTTTGAATAGTATTTTGCAGTTTAATATTCACAGACACTAGTATATATTCGGCTACAGCCTGGAGCCCTGCGCTTAGATTAACACAGAAGCGACTGAATACAGCTGCAGGTACTGAGTATACTCGGGAGTCGGTAACTTAATACCGGTACTACTGAAATGCTGGTATCATCACATTTTAAAATTTCAGCACTGACTTGGTACTGAAGTACCCGTACTTGTGATATCCCAAGTCGCCGTTTTACTGTCTGGTTGGTCCAGTCTCTGAAATACTGCTAATCAGCGTACATACTGCTAACACATTTTAATTTCTTCTTCGCTGCTCTAAACAGGGGTTGCTTGTGGCAAAATGGCTGTTTGCAATGCATTCTGAGCAGCGAAGAAGAACCGCGCAGGGGTTGGGCAAAGCTCACGGTCGTAATAACTAGGTCTTGTTTATGAGAATGGTATCGGATCGGTACATGGGTTCAAGTACTCGCCGATACCGATGCCAGAATTTGTTGTGGTATCTGTGATTTTTCCGATACTAGTATCGGAATCGGAACTCTAATCCCTTTAACAATTTGAGAACAAAGTATAACAATAATAATAATTTGCATAGCTTGATGTGATATGAGCCAAGTGTTTGTTTGATTCAATCACCGTTGGTAGCATTATTTATTGTAAAAAAAAGAAATTTCTCAGTTGGTCAGAACAAAAGTGTTACTTACTTGTTCAGTCTTATTTTGGTATTCTTATATTCTTAAATATACTTCCAAGACGTAGAATCTGTGATTCCAGTACAGTATCTACACTGGTGCAGTGAAGGAATGACAGCCACACAAACTCCTCAAAACATTAGATTAATCTGCGCTGAGGAGCTGTGCCGATGCACAACCCACGAAAAGATGATAATTCCGCAAATAAATGCAATGCAGGTTTCAAACAGAGATGGCGATAAAAGAGGCAAAACTTACGGACTGCAGCTTTAAAGGTCCCGTTTTTCGTGTTTTTTTGAAGCTTTGAATGTGTTTACAGTGTGCAATAAAACATGTGTTCATGTTTCATGTGTAAAAAAACACAGTATTTTTCACACAATTTACTTATCTGTATACCGCTGTTTTCACTGTCCTCAAAACGGCCTGAGAATTTCCTCCTTCAAAAGTCCCTCCTTCAGAAATACGTAACGAGTTCTGATTGTGCCAGCGGTTCCCGTGTTGTGATTCGACAGCAGCGTAGTGCACGTTGCCCGGGAAGGTCACGCCTCTTACCATAACGGGGAGATGAACGCGCTCAAACTACAGCCCCTGAAGGCCAAACAAAGGTGATTTGACTCCGGGATGAAAATAACAGCGTCTGAACGACATGGCGACAAACGCAACCGAACCAAACCGAACCGAACGCAACACTTCCTCTTCTCCACGAGGGAGCAACAAGACCACGCCCCCTTTTTCGCGTATTCTTGTGGGCGGAGGTTAGTCAACAAACTGTTCTACTGACGTCATTAAAGTAGGAAGTACAGGGATGTAGTCCAAACCGGCCGTTCGCTGTAGGCTTTGAAAGGGAACTTCTGTTAAATAAAATATCTCGCTTGGCATTGAACTTTGAGCTTTATAATTTTACAGGTATTATTTATGCTCTAACAGCAACATTACACACTAACTAAAGTTTGTAAAATGGGATCACGAAGAACAGGACCTTTAAGTATTTATAAACGTGCCTTAGAAAAAGAAACATTGCTGGTGTGCATCTTGAGACAAAAAAAATGGCACTGGCATAATTTAAAACATGTCAGAGCAAGTTACTTTAAGTTAAAACAGTTTAAATGTGCATTTTAGTAGCTTAAGCCTTGCCTGTGAAACCGGGGGCTAAAGTTCTTAGAACACGTTGTGTTATGACTTATGAGGAACTAAAATAGCTGTTCATAGAAGCTGTGTTTGTGGCTCACCAGAGGTTTCTTTGATAGAGAAGTTCCTTGAAAATTTAGGCGGGGGCAAATTTTCTAGTATCTAATGATGTATCGATTCCATCTCGTCTTTTTTCAGTCTTTTCACTACTTTTGAAAAGACATGTCATAAAGAAAGTATGTGTCGTGCACGTGTGCTGGTGCAGTGCTTTTGCAGAATGTGTTGGGAAGTTATATTATGAGAGTGTGTGGTAACATGTTCAGTAACCTCTCACACGCGACAGTGTGATCTCGTTAGTATTCGTAGACGTACACACAGTGTAGTTCAAATCATAATATATAGAAACTGGTACGTGCAATATTGAAATAATCTTTCAATAAAATCCTCTTGAAAGGTTCACAGAAAATTTAAATCAGGACATTGATAGACTGATTTTGTATTTGATTATTTAAAATAACTGAATGCCATTTAAATGTAATTAATTAAACACGGTTACCATGATGTTAAGGTTAAAAAAGAGAAAAGTTTAAACATGCGCAAGGTATACTTTTTATGATTCCACCATACAAAAACAGGAAATGAATTTAGTTTTGTTATAATGACTTAAGCTAAATAAATACATTAATTTATAGTTAATTAAATCATCATGTAACAATTTTTTTATTCAATAAAAGTTGAATAAAATAAAATTTAAGTTTTAATTTTGAATTACTAGTAAACTTTTGTATTGAGCTTGAATATATGTGAAAGGGTTTGTTGCAATCTGTTCATTGAAGTTATCAAGACATAATAACTGGTACACTTTATGGATGAAATCCCAAATTCATAAAAATATGTGGTCCCTTTTTATATTAGGGTACTAACGACTATGTACATTTAACAACATTTAACTTTAATCACTTGATACAGTACATATGTGACCTGTGCTGACAAAATGAGTCACAATGAGCACATTTTCAAGAATGACTTAAGCCATACTGTTATTTTCACTTTCTCTATGAAAAAACCTTCAACATGATTCGTTGGAATCTGACAAAAAATTACTGTACACCCTTTTTAAAGTCGATAGAGTCAGCAAAGTCAGTTTTGAGAAAAATCGAGTTCGTTTACTGAAGGCTTCAAAACAAAATAACCTAGCAACCATACTATAAAATCCCTGGTAACGACACCAAATATGGCACACACCAAGTCAAAACCAAATATCTATAGAAAAATATTAGAGCTGGGCAATCACGATTAATCGCATCCAAAATAAAAGTTTTTGTTTGTTTACATAATATATGTGTGTGTGTACTGTGTATAATTATAAATACACACTCCTTCATGTATATATTTAAGGTATATTTGCATGTAATATAGTGTGTGTGTGTGTGTATATATAAATATATATATATATATATATATATATATATATATATATATATATATATATATATATATATATATATATATATATATATATATATATATATATATATATATATATATATATATATATATATATATATATATATATATATATATATATATATATATATATATATATATATATAGTGTGTATATAAACATAAATATTTTTTATATAAACATATAATATTTTTATATACATATAACATATACACAGATATATTATGTAAACACAAACTTTTATTTTGCATGCGATTAATCGCGATTAATCGATTGCCCAGCACAAAAAAAATATATATTCAACTTTTTTTTCTCCATGATACCACAATTGTTTGATTAACATTTATGTATTAATATTTTATTCAACAAACAGCCTATATATCAGTGTTAATTTTGTTGATAATTTTCGTCAACTACCTTTTTTCACTGACGAAAACGAGACGATAACTAAATAAAAACTTGTGTTGGATGACAAAAACTATGACGGAAATCAACTGTCATTTTTGTAAACAAATAAAAACGAGAAGAAAATGTTAGGGAGGGACGATTAGGGAAGCGATCCAGTCAGAACCAACTGATATCCTGTGTAACAGATGCGCACATTTGCAGATAGAGCAACCATTGACTACCATAGTAGGGAAAAAAATACTATGGTAGTCAATGGTTGCTCTCTCTGCTTGGTTACAAACATTCTTCTAAATATCTTCTTTTGTGTTCAGCAGAGCAAAGAAACTTATACAGGTTTGGAACAACTTGAGGGTGAGTAAATGATGACTGAATTTTCGTTTTTGGGTGAACTATCCCTTTAAGGACACCTAACATAAAGTGTGACCAAATATTCACATCAACTGTTAATTTTTCAATACCAGTCAAAGTTTTTAGACTCAACCATTCATTCTTTTTTGTAATTGTATTATTGTCCACATTTTAGAATAATCGCAAAGTCATTAAATTATCCTAAACTATCAAATAATCCAAATAGAAATATAAGAAAAAATGAAATCTCAATGTTGAGCTTAGTCACCTGTCAGTAAATGCTATCAATCTCGAACACTGACAGGGTGAACGTAGCCATCTTTTATTGAAACATCAATGCATCAAGACGCCATCGAGACCGAACACACGTAGAGATGAAGAAAAAGAACGCGGGATTGGGAACGCGAGGGAGGGGAATGGAAATACACCTGTTCATATTCATTTCAGTCCTTTAGTCATGGTACCGGTTGCCAAGATACAGAGATCACTTAATATTAAATTTCTCCAACTGAGCTGACACTTGACAGAAAACGATCGTGAAAGGCTTGTTAATTGGATGTGTGCATACGTGTGCACACATCTGTCAGATGCATTTCTTCTGCGACAATCATAAAAAAAACTAAGTCCTCAAACTTTGCAAATAATTTTCAACATTAATTTCCAAAATCACCATAAAATGAATTCATTTGATTAATTATCCCTGTGTTACAGTCCATGGATTTTTTTCTCTCTCGTCCTTTCTTCAAAATAACTCTCAGGCAATCTCCTGAACTTCTATCCAGTGATTAATGCCTGTGATGAAGAGGCTGTTCAACTTTAAAAGCTTCTTGCTTGTTGAAAGCAAACTGTTTTCCTCAGACGAAAAAACAACAACGTTTGCTAATGATTGCAGCTTGTTTTCAGACCAACTGTGCACTTGAGGGAAGGTTTGGATTAAAAATACCATTAGAAAATCATTATTTCGTTCGAAAACCTCCCAGTTCTTGGAGAGTTCCAGGCGTGCTTTTGCGTGTCAATGTTTGAGGCGGCTGTACGTGTCATTAACGACTCCTTGCCTCATTAAAATGTTTTTGTAACCGCTATCTTTCCGCAGCAGTTCTTCCTCGGAAGACAGTTTACCATAAACACAATAAACAGGGGGGG
Organism: Gobio gobio; assembly: GCF_949357685.1. NCBI lineage: Eukaryota > Metazoa > Chordata > Actinopteri > Cypriniformes > Gobionidae > Gobio > Gobio gobio. The sequence continues at coordinate 25,477,547 of NC_137101.1, read as the reverse complement.
AGTTTACGTAATTGAGCCTCTCTCGCAGTCTCTTTTTTGCAGAGGGCAGGGTTTCTGGCTGTAGTATTGGTCTGGTCTGAGGCAGTGTAAGAGTTTGTTGAAACCTGTTGAGCTGGGCTCTGTCGACGCGTCTGCAGTGTTGCTCTAGCAGGCCCTGGGGATCTCCGGCAGACAATGAAGACCCTTGGGGAGGGGAGAGGAGAGGAGGGCCGAGGGGTTTGGAGGTGTTTGATATTCATGAGCTCAGATCAGCACATGGTGCCCTGCCTGTCTCAGTGTAAACACCATTAGCATGTCTTGATCAATTAGCCTCCCACCTATTCAGAAAAAAGGCAACATTTTGACCTGTTTTAAAGACTGAATATACACCCATCTAATGTCTCATCTAAAAGCTGATTGGATAATCCATATTTGAATTGATTATACAATTCTGTTACAGTCTTACCACAGATATGCTCGTATGTGGTAAAGATATAAATACAACTTTTTTCTGCATTGTGATTCTAGTTGTACACCATATAGTATACTAAAATACTACTGAAAAATACTTTATTGCAATAAAACTATATTACAACAAGCCAGTTAGTGCTGGGCACTAAATGGAATGTACTGTTTATTTGCATTACACCGCGATAAAATCATGGTAATCCATGAGTGTTTTACTGCTTTAAAACAGTATTTTAATATATAATTAATAACAACAATAAAGTGACCCTGGACCACAAAACCAGCCATAAAGGTAAATAGTTTGAAATTGAGATCTATACATTATCCGAAATAAATAAATAACAAATAAGCTTTCCATTGATAAAAATCTGGAATCTGAGGGTGCAAAAAAAATCGATATAATATAATATAATATATATAATTGTTTCCCCCTCTTTAATAAATTCTATGTTTAATCTTATAAAACTATTATTAATTAATTCCTAATTAATAAAAATAAAATAGTATTATAAAAATGAATTATTTTATTAGTAATTTTAAGTTATTGTGGATTATTTTTTACATGGAAAAACTATACAAATATATGATTAAAGATTTATTACAAATTTAAATATTACTATAACTATTATTACCCACTAAAATTATAAAATATAGTATTGTACTTTTATGCATATAGTTATTTTACATTTTACTGAAATTTAATACGGTATTTTAGTAGTTTTTAACCAGTGTAATAGAATAAGAGAATATTTTTTTTATCCTTTTATCTTTTTTTATGCAAGCTTGTAATTTTTTTAATATGTGAAGTTATTTAATTACATTTTGCAGGTATCCGGTTTATTTCCATGGCCATGTCAATATTCGTCTTATGCTAGCATGGAGTCCTTATAGCGGAGATGTTCCCATGCTCTTGTGCCGCTTTTATCCATCACTCTTTCTCTCCCTTTCTCATTTTCCTCCTCTCCGCCCCTCTTTTATCTCTTTATCTCAATATCACACATTAGTTTATCACCAGCTTGTCTGTGGTAGCAGAGATAGGTGATTATGGCTCATCATTACAGCCCTGGATGTGTATGTGTGTCGGGGTTCTCAGGAGAACCAGAGGGTGGTCCCAGTTCCCAGCACTCTCAGGAGTCTCTCCTGAGACCAATACAACCTCGATTACAGCATTATGCAGCATCATAGTGCTAATCACAACCAGTCAGAGCAGGAGACAGTATGTGTGTAGAGGCGTGTCAGTGGGATGTTAACTGGGCTGTTAAGGGAGTGTATTGTGTGTGGTGGTTGTATAGTGCCGCCTCAATGCTTCTCTTTGACCTCTCCACCCCGTCTTTCAGAAGCGCAACATCAAATTAACACGCTAATAACGCTCATTACAGCCAAAGCGTCTGAGTGTAAACACACGCTAGCTAGCATGCTAACATTTCAATCCTTTCAAAACATCAGATTAAAGTAAAACACAGTTCCCCCCCCCCAAAAAAAGTCATTTTGCACCTTTTTAAGTGTGACTGAAGTGTGTTTGGGCCACTGTGTATGTATGTGCAGGTTTTATTTAACTTTAAGCATCAAATTCAAACCTAAAGTCGAGCATAAAATCACTCTTCCTAGTTTTGTGGCATTAAGGTGAAAGATATCCTTGTGTAAAAAGTTCTAATGCGCTTCAGTCACCCTGCATTGACCTGCGACGTCGCTTGCGTTTATTCACCGTGCCCTCATTTGAATGCTAAATACAGCTCTGACAACAAACTTGAAGCATGTGAAATCAGTCTGAGATTGATTCCCATCCCTGTCCGTCATTCGTTTCCTGTTCTGCTCTTCATCCGACCATCCATTTGATTGGTGTTATAGGCATTGGTTTGTCCCTGGAGAGTGCTGTCTTTTAAACCAGTGTAATAGGGTCAGGCTAATATCAAACGAATGACAGCGTCCTTCTTTTCATTGCTAAAAAGGGTAAACTGGTGCATATGTGTCTAGCGTTCCTATGGCTGCCAGCTGAGACCCCTGTGGGACAGAGGGACCATCCTCTCCATCTGTTCTGGAGGGCGTAACTTCCACCGATTACCCCGTCCAATTTGTTCAGGGTTGCATTTACAGCCCAAAACCTGCCTAGCGGTTTGCTTCTAATTATGACCTTAAAGACCTAATAACCGGTGTGTTTATAGCTTAGTGGGAGTGCGTGTGTTTCCATTTCACTCATTGCTTTGGCTCAGGTTCTGATTAGTCATTTTACAGCGTGACGATGTGTGTGTACGGCACATTGAGAGAATGAGAACTCTTAATTAAGAACCATGTGTGTGGCTTCCCTGAGTGTGTGCGTTAGACATCTGAAAAAGAATTGAGCTGACAGTCCGGAAGTAATACTGTCTAAGATATTTGCAGAAATGGCGACCTGTTGAATTGTGGTTATGATTTATAGGCATTTTGACATTAAGTGTCCACTGCACAAAGTGTATATATATATATATATATATATATATATATATATATATATATATATATATATATATATATATATATATATATATATATATATATATATATATATATATATATATATATATATATATATATATATATATATATATATATATATATATATATATATATATATATATATATATATATATATATATATATATATATATATATATATATATATATATATATATATATATATATATATATATATATATATATATATATATATATATATATATAATATGTTTAAAAAAACTGAATCAATTATATATATATATATATATATATATATATGTTTAAAAAAACTGAATCAATTATATATATATATATATATATATATATATATATATATATATATATATATATGTTTAAAAAAACTGAATCAATTAATAAATAATTAAAACAATACATCTTTAATGAATATTTTTAACAATAAATATTTAATTAATACATATAAATAAATTATTAATACACATTTAATACACAATAAATGCTTAATTAATGAATATTTTAACAAATAATTAGAGAACAAATAATTTAATTATTTTAAACAATATAAATATAAAAACATAATTAATACCTATGGTAACACTTTACAATAAGGTCTCAGTTGTTAGCATTAGTTCTAATATGAACAATGAGCAATAAGTTTGTTACAGTATTTTTTTTATCTTTGTTAATATAAAAATCCAGTTGTTCATTGATTGTTTATGTTAGTTCACAGTGCATTAACTAATGTTAACAGATACAACACTTGATTTTAATAACGTATTAGTAAATGTTGAACATTAAGATTAATAAATGCTGTAGAATATTGTTAATTCTTAGTTCATGCCAACTAAAGTAGTTAACTATAGTTAGTTAACTAATGAAACCCTATTGTAAAGTGTTACCTATATTTTAAACAATAAATGCTTAATTAATTATTAGTTGTTTTGAAACTATATATATATATATATAATATAAATAAATAAATAAATAAATATAAATATATATATATATATATATATATATATATATATATATATATATATATATATAAATATAAATATAAATGGATATTTTAAACCGTGAATAATGAGCTGATAAAGATTTTAAACTCAGTTAATTTAGATGTTACACAGATTATCTTATGGCACCATTAGCACAGGCAACAAAACAATAATTATTTTATTGTATATTTGCGATGTGATCTTTAAATAAATAAAGTACTGATGTAAGCAAAAGTTTTTAGAAATAGGAGAATATTTAACATTTGTAATTGAATACTTGAAGTTATACTTTGAAATTGTTCATACATTGATATTGCATGTATCAGTGTCTACTAATAAAGAAATATACAGAAATAAAGAAATATGCACATGTAGGGAAAACATCTGCATACGTAACACAATCTCGTTGTTGAATGCTTTTTTGAGTTTTAGTACATTCCCTCTGATACATTCAAAACCTCTTTTGTCTGTCCTGTACACAAAGCTATTACTTTGTTTGTTGTTTCACCTACATGTCAATCAAAATGCCAGTTGACTATTGAATACAGTTGACTTACTATGTTGACACTGGAGTTTGTGTGTGTCATAATTCTAACTCTTGGTTTAACAAGACCGCAATGGTGCCCTGACCTGTGTGAGCCCTGTGTCTGTCTCCTTCCATGTGTCTGTGTGTCCTCACAGCAGGATTAGATAAATTACCCCGCCTCGTCTCACCCATGCTAATAGCCCTAATGAGGCAGATACATGCTGGATGAATAGAGCCTGCCTGGAGGGGGGCATGTACCCCTTTCAAATGAGGGAGGGGGTCAGGGTTTTTTGTGTGTGTTTGTGTGTTTTTCTCTTGGGTGTAGTTGTATTGTTTGCGAAGCCCATTGGCTTTTGAACTTTGGAAATCAAAGGTGGTCCATGTGAAGACCCAAAAACTAGAAGCTCTTTCAAAGGGAAGGTATTTAGCCGTTTCTCCTCGAGGTACTCTTCATCCCTCAGGCTTTGCTACATTCTTTCTCCTTTTTTGTTGTTGTTGGATAGATCCAACAATCACTGAAATCTGGGGGGTATTCCAGAAAGCAAGGTTAACCTACCGCCATATATACCTTGAACTCTCGGTTTATTAACCCAAACCTGGCTTACTCGAGGTATGCTGGTTCCAAAAACGCAACCGTGAGTAAGTTCAGACAACTCTGAATATGTTAACCATGAACATACATCCTCAAATTTAACTATATTAATTATATTACACACATCTAAATACCTCTTAAAGGGTTAGTTCACCCAAAAATGAAAATTGTCATTAATTACTGACCCTCATGTCGTTCGACACCCGTAAGACCTCCGTTCATCTTCGGAACACAAATGAAGATATTTTAGTTGAAATCCGATGGCTCAGAAAGGCCTCCATTGGCACAATGCACTTTACACTCTCAAGAGACACATAAAAGGTACTAAAGACGTCGTTACAAAGTCCATCTCACTACAGTGGTTCTACAATAATTTTATGAATCGACGAGAATTAGTTTCTGTGTGCAAAAAAACTTAAATAACGACTTGTATAGTGATGACGATTTCAAAACACAGCATCATGAATTCATAACACTTCGAAGCTTCATGATGCAGTGTTTTGAAATTGGCCATCACTATATAAGTCGTTATTTAGGTTTTTTTTGCGCACAAAAACTATTCTCGTCGCTTCATAAAGTTATTGTAGAACCACTGTAGTGAGATGGACTTTGTAACGACATCTTTAGTACCTTTTATGGGTCTTGAGTGTAAAGTACATTGTGCCAATGGAGGCCTTTCTGAGCCATCGGATTTCAACTAAAATATCTTCATTTGTGTTCCGAAGATGAACGAGGTCTTACGGGCGTCGAACGACATGAGGGTAAGTAATTAATGACAGAATTTTCATTTTTGGGTGAACTAACACTTTAAGCAAACCAACCCTGGAACATAACCTGTTCCGGAGTTGCTATGGCTACTTACATACCCTGAAAGTTACCTCCATTTTTGGAACCGAAAGTTTGAGGTTATCCGCTTACTTACTCTTAAACATACCCGGGTATGTCGCATAACCTGCTTTCTGGAATACCCCCCTGACTTCACAACTATTTTGATGGTAAAGAATGGATCCAATTTGCATAATTATTTGCACAACGATCATTTCAGCATTTCGATAAATTATAATATACCTTTTTTATAAGGCAACAAATACATTTGTAGCAATATTGTCTTATATTCTTTACGGTATTCTGTCAAGTTTTTATTTAAATTCAAAATATTGTTGAATGACATTTTCACTTTTTAATGTTGAATATACAATTTATTTGGAAATATATTTTCTAAATTAATACACTAATAAAATTAGTTAATACGTCAACATGATTATTTATGATGATTATATTATTTATGTGTATTTGCAGACATTATTCAAAGTGTAAAATTGGTAAAACACACACACACACACACACACACACACACACACACACACACACACACACACACACACACACACACACACACACACATATATGTTGGGTTTTCATGTTTTATGGGGACTTTCCATAAGCGTAATGGTTTTTATACCGTACATACTGTATATTCTATCCCCCTACACTGCCCCTGCCCCTAAACCTACCCATCACAGGAGACATTCTGCATTTTTACATTTTCAAAAAACACCACTTAGTCTGATTTATAAGACGTTTTCCTCATGGGGACCAAAAAATGTCCCCACAAGGACGAGGATTTCGGATATTGCCATCTTTGTGGGTACATTTTGTCCCCATAACGTAGGGATTACCAGTCCACACACACACACACACACACACACACACACACACACACACACACACACACACACACACACTTTTTATGTATGAATAGTAATTTATTGCATAAAAGTTGTAACCTAGTGAAATAAAGTTGGTTCAGTCATATTAAATAATAATTTGGACTTGTTTTAACCAGATAATGTAGATGCAAAGTTGAGAAACGTAATTTTTTCATGTTATTGAATTTCAGAGTGCTAAAGGATCTGTTCAAAGTTCAAAGGTTAATCTGCCATTGTGTGAAATCATCTGTGTGTGACCAGTATGTGTTACTGGCCCTCCAAACATGCATCTTGACTTACAAAATATGTGAAATATGTGGGCATCTAGACATTGTGTACTGTAAAGAGCATCAAAGTCATGAACAAACAGCTGTCAAATAAAAAACATGTGCCGAGACTGTCACAGTGTGTGTGTGTACGTGTGTGTACGTGTGTGTATGTGTGTGTACGTGTGTCTGCGTAGAACAGGCCCATTTTGGTCGATGTTGGTGTATAAAGTGTAGGTATATGGTTTGACAGAAACCCCAACAAAGGGGTTCACCTTGCACACAATACGCAAACTCTCACACACTTTTGGTTGGTTTGAGACCCTCACTGGAAACCTTTAGATATCTAAACCGCATACACACCCTCATCCAGCACCTACATTTGACGGTTCACGCCAGAATCGCATATCAAACCGTACAACCATTGTCTCACAAACCTTTTGACACCTAACTTCACACAGTTAGGTGTCAAACCCAGAATGCTCAGGTGTACCTTTCAACCTGTTCAACTATAAACAGTGTGCAAATCAGAATGGATTACTCCAATGACACAGTTATTGTGACACAGGACCTTTAAAAATGCACATAATAAATAGGCACCATATGATTTTGCAAAATAAAATATTTATTAAAAGTAATACATTAAATATAAATATATTTATATTATAAATTAATGTAATATAATAAATATTCATAAAAAACAGGATCATCTTAAATTGAAATAATTAATCTATCTTGCCAATAAAGAATTTATTTGGAAATTCTCATTAGTCCTCAGAAGTGATAGTTCATATCAATCATATGTCGTCATCGGTCTACTTTTGTTATACTTTTATCGTATCATTGACACTTGTCTAATGTCCTCACATGTTGTGAAAACGTAATAATAAAGAAAGAAATATCGTCATTATTATTATTATTATTATTATTATTAATAAAACTTTTTTGTGGTAATGACAACAGGGAAAATGTATACACCAATCGGGCATAACATTATGACCTAATTTTGTGTTGGTCCCCCTTTTGCTGCCGAAACAGCCCTGACCTGTTGAGGCATGGACTCCACTAGACCCATGAAGGTGTGCTGTGCTCAATTTGTTTGAGATCTGGGGAATTTAGAGGCCAAGTCAACACCTCAAACTCATTGTTGTGCTCCTTAAACCATTCCTGAGCCATTTTTGCTTTATGGCAGGTGCATTGTCCTGCTGAAAGAGGACACAGCCACCAGATTCATCAGACCAGGCCATCTTCTTCCATTGCTCTGTGGTCCAGTTCTATTGCTCACGTGCCCACTGTTGTCGCTTTCGGCGGTGGACAGGGGTCAGCATGGGCTTGCTGAACGGTCTGCGGCTATGCAGCCCCATACGCAACAAACTGCGATGCACTGTATATTCTGACACCTTTCTATCTGAACCAGCTTAAACTTCTTGAGAAATTTGAGCTACAGTAGCTCGTCTGTTTGATCGGACCACACGGGCCAGCCTTCGCTCCCCATGTGCATCAATGAGCCTTGGCCGCCCATGACCCTGTCGCCGGTTCACCACTGTTCCTTCCTTGGACCACTTTTGATAGATACTGTACTGACCACTGCAGACCAGGAACATGTGTATATATATATATATGCGACCAGTCGAACTGTTATTTTAGTGCAAATGCATCTGTTGCTTGTAGAACAGAGACAGATGTCAACTAAGACAAATCCTCGTCCTTGAAAACTTTGAAAAAGACCCTCTGTATGTTAAATGGTTTGAAGCAAAACCAGTTAATGTGTAGTTTATGTATTTATCTGTTTTAAAGAGGCAATAATGGGATTGTCCTCATTTAGATGGCTTTATAAGTACATTTGTGTGTGTCTACTACAGTGTTACCAGACTGCCTTTGTTGCTATATCTTTGCTTCAGTTTCTATATCCTGAAGCAAATATCTGTGTGCTGGGTGGATAAACTCATCAATGCTCAGCTATTAAAAAGCAGTTACATGCTGGAATTACTAGTCTGGAATTGATCAGCAGGTGTGATTAGAGTCAGAGAAACCCCCGTTCCTTTTTTTTTTTTTAAAGGAGTTGGTATTATGCAAACTTTTGGCACTGCAACTAGATTTTCCAGTTTGCTGTGTTTCTCTCTCTCTCTCTCTCTCATTCTTCTCAGTCACTCATCAGCTTTTAAGGCAGTTGAGCTCTTGAAAACAGTTGAAATGTAAATCATTATGCTGTCGTGAGGCTGTGTGCATTACTATGAGGAGAATGTGTTGCCGTCTAAATCGATAAAGACAGAATCTGTGTCTGCTGTATTTGTGCCTTATACCTGAATTCTAATGCCACAACACACGCCGCACTATTTAAAAGGGTAGTTGACCCAAAAATGAAAATACTGTCATCATTTACTTCCTCTTATCATTCCAAACCTGTATGACTTGAGATATTTTAAGAAATGTTCAACACCTTTACCCATACCAAAAAAATGTCATCGTAAAACTTAAAAAAACTTAAAGTTGAAGTAACTCAAAGCATTTGAGGAAAACGATTGCCATTTAGGTTTATAAACTAATATTTATGAGTACTGTGAACTTCTTTCATTCGAGTCCACATCATATTCAATGAAACTATAAATCCACTTAATAAAGCTATTTTGATATCCATTTATTTATTAGCAGCCATGTAATAAGTGGGCTAATATACAGCTAATCAGTATCTCAAAATACATGATTGATTACAAAACTGACTTGCTAACTGTACATTTACATATAAGTATAATACTTTTAAGCTTATTTGTCCTTTTTGCAGCTTGACAGACCCTGGATACTATTTGCTTGCGTCGTATGGAAAAGAGCGTGAACGATCCTCCAAATTTCTCCTTCTGTGTTCCATGGAAAAAAGAAAGTCGCAGGGGTATTGAAACAACATGAGGGTGAGTAAATACTGACACATTTTTTTTTTGGAGGTAAAATATTCCTTTGAATCATGTCTTCCAATCTTCGAATTGTATTCAGAATCGAGTACATCGGCAACACAATGTGTTTAATTGAGGACACATTCCTACTGTTTCCTCCATCATTTGACTCATTTCCTTTGCCTACTGAGGTATTTCACTAAATTTCTTGTCAGATTGCTTTTAGTGTGATGGGTGTGGTAATATTAGTTTCCCCCCAAATGGACTGAGCTAGAGAAAAAAAAGATTCATCTGATAAAACTAATGAGGGACATTTTTAATGTTCAAAACGTGTGTATTGAGTTGCTGTAATGTGGCTAATCTAAACATGACATCCGTCCATTAAAACTATTGTGTGTATGTGTATGTGCGCTTGTGTGTGTGTGTGTGTGTGTGTGTGTGTGTACACTGAAGTTTGGACCTTTCTTAGAAACATGGCAGTTTCTCACATTTGCTTGCCCATTTATCAAAAATGCTCCTGGAATGAGCGAGTCAGAGCTTCCTGGTGCCTTCCTGTGTTGTAATGATCCAGCTAGCCGTCCAAACAATACTTAGCGCAATTGCCATACTACCTCATGTAGTCATCACACTGGCCCTTCCTGTTCCAGAATGACTAAAGGGTATAAATGACCCTTGGTATCAGTGCAGTTGACACATATGATTGTGGCAAATTACACATAATGAAGGGATAATGTTAAAGTTAGCTTTCCATCATGCAACAGAAAGTGGCAGGTGTGATATGGAAATGCAGGTGTATTTTTTTTTTTTATATTGTAAAATATTTCAACACACAATTGCACTTTTAATTCACTTACAGGTGAAAGAAAAACCAATTATTTGAACATTCATTTCACATTCAAGAACAAATTACATACATTACAAGTTAAATACCATAGAAGTTAAATATTCAGTTTTTTTCGTATATAGCTGACATCCCATCTCTCAAAAGTTGTATTATGTGAGATAGGGCTGCAACGACGCGAAAATACGTCGACGTGCGTGAAATGCGTCGACGCGTCGGCGGCACATTATTTACGTTCTAGAATGGAACAGAAGATCTAGAATAATGGCAGCTTCTGCTCCCGGGCATAGTGAAAATTATCATTTATCATATAAAGCCAGACCGCGACATTCAAAAGTGTGGGAGTACTTTAAACAGAAGCCGAGTAAAACTGTGCTTTGTTCGCTCTGTAACGCCGGTTTCACACTGCGCGCGCAGGCAGAGCAGAAGCTGTGCGCGTGGAGAGCGGGAGCTTTCACACTGCCAATCAGTGTTGCCAAGTCCGCTTTTTTCCGCGGAATTGGGCTACTTCTACACTGTTGCCGCGGGCTGTGTCTCATGTCCGCGGGTTGAAGCAAAAAAACACACATATTTAACACCCCGAACGCGATGTTTACCAGAGAACCTCCCCGAAACGCGATTGGGCTTGTTTTGGGCTTGTTTTGAGTAACGAATGGGTGGGTTTTGTTGTGTAAACATGGCAACCCTCCCAGTGTTCTCTCGCGCAGCTGAACCGTGGCGCGTGTACTGCAACAGACGGTCACATTTTCCGGGGTTCTTCTCCGACCCCAGTACGTCTCGTGCTTTTATTTATTATGGGCTGCATATATCTCCTGTTAATGCGACCTGGTTCCCCTCTGTCCCAAACACATATGCATAAAACATGCTGTATATAGGTAGTTTACATGATTAAAGTAACATTAAAGTTAAGATATGCCTCTAGCTTTAATCATTTAAATGTGTCTTTGAAGTTTGGGCAAAAACTTCTGGCAGCTTTAGTCGTTGTTTATGCACATGTATCTTCAAAATAGACGACTAGTTATACTATATTAAAACTATGCTGAAAGCTCCTGTATGTGAACCTTTTGCAGATAAATACAAGTGCATTTTCGTTTACTATTGACACAAATCAATAAGTAAATCATACTCAACTACTAGCCTATAGTAAACAACTTTTCCTAATTAGGCCTACTCTGTATACATTTTATGATGAATAGTATCATTATATATTATGTTTAAAAAGCTTCTTGTGTTCATATATTTCATTATAAAATGGCATACTATGTACACTACCCTTCCTGAAATACAATTAATATTGTCATCATTCATTGATTTCATGTTAAAATAATATACAAATTCACTACCCTCTTTGAAATACAATAATCAGTAAAAAAGAATCATAAGATTAATCTGGAAAAATAATCGTTAGATTAGTCGACTAATCGAAAAAATAATCGTTAGATTAGTCGACAGAAAAAATAATCGTTAGTTGCAGCTCTAATGTGAGATCTTTATATTGAGCCATCGTGAAATTTCTCAATATAGAATTTGAAGATCTGGGGCCTCATTTATAAAAATTTGCGTAGGATTTGCGTCAGAAGTGGCGTACGGATGAAACATAGGACGTGCGTACGCACAGATATATTTGGATTTATAAAACCGTGCGCACGCACATCCTACGCAGTTTTCCCTTAATAAATCACAATCAATTCTAAATGTAGCGCAGCTTTTGCGGCTTCATGTCACGCCCATAGTTGCCCCTAAATTGTCCGTGAAACGCCCACAAGTTAATATTCATCGATTGCGAAATCATGGCAAACACAGAGAGGAAATAAAAAAAACGTAACTTCACTCAATGTGAAGTAGAAGTTATCGTTGGCGAGGTTGAAAAGAGGAGAAAAATCTTGTTTTGGAGGGCACAGTGTAGACATTACTAATGCCAAAAAGGCACTTGAGTGGGAAAAGGTTGCAGACGCCGTAAATGCTTTAGCCTCACAACCTCGGGCCGTGGCCGAAATAAAAAAGAAATGGTCGGACATCAAAGTCGAGGCAAAAAAGCGTCTAGCGCTCCATCGCCAGAGTGTGTCCTCGTTTGCCAGCAAGTCTTCTTGCTGTCTGAAGATGCGTTCACTCCGAATCCTTCCATTTGCCACATCTTCTAAGAGCGAAAGATCAGCCATTGTGCGTCATTACGCATTGTGATGGGGAATTTTATTTCCATCCATTTAATTGCATCTGACAAGCTATAGATGTCGATTATAATCTACGTGGAAATGGGAAATAGTTCAGTGCAAATGTAATGTCTTGCTGCTTTCTGAATGGTTGAGACATGCGTCATACGTTATTTTATCAAAAATAAAACTAAAGGTATATGCATGAATACCATGATTCCGTAGCTGATGAAGAAATGTTACTATGAAAAAAACTTTCCCCAGTGGACAATTAATACATCTATCTATCTATCTATTTATCTATATATCTCCCTAATTATCTATCTATCTGTCTATCTATCTAATTGCATCTATATCTGCTCCGCCAGACGGACACATTGACGAGAATATCAGTTTTATACATTAGCTATTTCGTTCTGTTTACCATATTATTTATGAGGATGAATTGCATAACATGCCAATATTATTGCAGAACATATTTCTCTTTTCTTTTTGCAAATATGTGTTAATTTGCATTTCTGTTGTAATTTTCGTTTGATTTTGTTTGTTTTATACTGCAGATCGATCAAACGGGTGTTCGTGTAGGCTGTTAATTTTAAGACTTGCTTTGTGAAGTCTTCATGTTATTTATGAGAGGCAGTATTGGCATTTCTTTTACACAATGGTCTACAGTTTCACACACTTTCACCTGTTTCTTCCATCTGCCTACGGTGTCGCCATTTCTCATTTCACCCGTTTTTGTGCGTACGCCTGGGTCAGAGCTTGCGTGAAGGACCGTACATTTTCCCGTCAAGTTTGCTTTTTATAAATACCAATTATTGCGTAGAGAGCGGCGTACGCCTTCTTTTGTGCTTACGCAACGTTTATAAATGAGGCCCCTGGGATTTTTTAACAATTATATTTATTGAGATTTCTGATTTATTATGCAATACAAGGAAAATGAGAACCAACAAGAAAAATAGCCTTGAACATTTAAAAATAACTGTGCCACCCTTTAATCGAAGTAAACTTTTCACTGATCCAATAAAAAAAAATGTCCTGGCTGCAATATGCTTGGTACTCATCAATGAGACTGGATCGAATTCCAAAGATCTTTTCCATTTTACCCATGAAGATATTTTGTACATTTCCTACTGTAAATATATAAAAAATATATTTTTAGTTGTAATATGCATAGCTAAGGACTTTATTTGGACAACTTAAATGGCGACTTTATCAATATTTCGATTTTTTTTTTGCACCCTCAGATTCCAGATTTTCAAATAGTCGTGTCTAGGCCAAATATTGTCCTATCCTAACAAACCATACATCAATGGAAAGTGGGAAGTCAAAAAATTGCCCCTTTGTGACTGGTTTTGTGGTCCTGGGTCACACAACCCCACTTATTGTTCTAAGTGTGTTATAAAGTATGTACAAATTATTAAATGTTATATAGTATTAAATACAAATTTTGGTCTGAGAAAATTACTAAATTTGAAATGTTCTCAGCTATTGTATATGGACATTGTGTCGAATTATCTGAAGGGTAATTGTGATGTCATAATAACTGATGGTTATTTTATTGGTTGAGGGAGTGCTACTGTT